>NC_057807.1:458314025-458670275 GCF_018294505.1 Triticum aestivum | reverse complement strand
TGATCGGGATAGCGGACATAAAGCTATTGAACTTAGGTATGATCTTTCCTTTTGTTGAAGTGGAATCATAGAACACAATCTGATACGATGAGATAGAAAATGCAATAGAAATAGAAATAAGGATAGCAAACGGGTTACCTACTCTACTCCTAAGGGTCAAAGCAAGCCCTTTAATTCCATTCTTTATTCTTACATTAAAGAATGAATCAAATCTCCCCAAGTAGGATTCAAACCTACGACCAATTAGTTAACAGCCGATCGCTCTACCGAACTGAGCTATTGAGGACGAACGAATTGCTTAATAAGCTGAACACCCACATAATCTTGATTTGACACAGCAAAACTTTCCATAACAACAGGGATTAAAAAACAGGTGATCGGGACTCGGATCCTGGGTATCTGTCTGACGTGTGATAAGGCGGGGACAGGATTCAAACCTGCAGTCTTCAGGTCATGAGCCTGATGAGTTGACCAATTCCTCTACCCCGCTTCTTCCCCTGATCTTTCTGTCCCTCTTTAGTGAGTGAATCAAAAGAACTAATTAAATAGGGGTTTTTGATCTGCTTTCTATACTAAAATTCAAGAAATCATTTTTTGATTCAGGTTGATTCGGGCAGTTCAGTATTGAAATCTCCATCCTTTCGAGTACTAAAATGCAAGAAATCTCGTCGTTGCTACTACTTCCCGAATTCCAGTTGGCAAATACAATTAGAGTTTGGAAGATCGCCGGAAGGTGTTAACTCTGAACCTGAAGAAACAGAGCAGGCAAGTTCAGAAGCAGAGAAGTGTCAGGAAAGCGGGGCAATAATCATTGAAGCGGGGTAGAATGCATAAAATGCAATACGTTCCCCACGAGAGGCGAGGCATGATACGTCTCCAACGTATCTATAATTTATGAAGCATTCATGCTATATTACTATGTGTTTTGAATGATTATGGGCTTTATTATACACTGTTATATTACTTTTGGGACTAACCTATTAACCGGAGGCCCAGCCCGTATTGCTGTTTTATTGCCTATTTCAATATTTCGAGGAAAAGGAATATCAAACGAAGTCCAAAAAGAATGAAACCTTCGGCATCATGATTTTTTGGAAGAATATCATCCTGCAGGCTTGGAGATCAAGTCAGAAGATCCTCGAGGAGCCCAGGAGATAGGGGGCGCCCCCCTACAGGGCACGACCCCCTGTCTCGTGGACCCCTCGAGCACCCCCCGACCGACTTCTTTCGCCTATATAACCCTACGTACCCTAAAACTATCGAATATCAAGATAGATCGGGAGTTCTGCCGCTGCAAGCCTCTGTAGCCACCAAAAACCTCTCGGGAGCCCTTCCCGGCACCCTGCCAGAGGGGGGATCCTTCACTGGTGGCCATCTTCATCATCCCGACGCTCTCCATGACGAGGAGGGAGTAGTTCACCCTCGGGGCTGAGGGTATGTACCAGTAGCTATGCGTTTGATCTCTCTCTCTCTCTCGTGTTATCTCTCGTGTTCCCTCTATGGCACGATCTTGATGTATCCTGAGCTTTGCTATTATAGTTGGATCTTATGATATTTCTCCCCCTCTACTCTCTTGTGATGAATTGAGTTTCTCCTCTTGATGTTATCTTATCGGATTGAGTCTTTTATAGAACACTTTATGTATGTCTTGTCGTGTTTATCTGTGGTGACAATGGGATATCACGTGCCACTTGATGTATGTTTTGGTGACCAACTTGCGGGTTCCGCCCATGAACCTATGCATAGGGGTTGGCACACGTTTTCTTGACTCTCCAGTAGAGACTTTGGGGCACTCTTTGAAGTACTTTGTGTTGGTTGGATGAATCTGAGATTGTGTGACGCATATCGTATAATCATGCCCACGGATACTTGAGGTGACAATGGAGTATCTAGGTGACATTAGGGTGTTGGTTGATTTGTGTCTTAAGGTGTTATTCTAGTACAAACTCTTGAATAGATCGATCCAAAAGAATAACTTTGAGGTGGTTTCGTACCCTACCATAATCTCTACGTTTGTTCTCCGCTATTAGTGGCTTTGGAGTGACTCTTTGTTGCATGTTGAGGGATTGTTATATGATCTATCTATGTTAATATTGTTGAGAGAACTTGCACTAGTGAAAGTATGAACCCTAGGCCTTGTTTCCTACCATTGCAATACCATTTACGCTCACTTTTACCACTTGTTACCTTGCTGTTTTATTATTTCAGATTACAAAAACCTATATCTACTATATTTTTTGCACTTGTATCTTCATCTCTTCGCCGAACTAGTGCACCTATACAATTTACCATTGTATTGGGTGTGTTGGGGACACAAGAGACTCTTTGTTATTTGGTTGCAGGGTTGTTTGAGAGAGACCATCTTCATCCTACACCTCCTACGGATTGATAAACCTTAGGTCATCCACTTGAGGGAAATTTGCTACTGTCCTACAAACCTGTGCACTTGCAGGCCCAACAACGTCTACAAGAAGAAGGTTGTGTAGTAGACATCAAGCTCTTTTCTGGCGCCGTTGCCGGGGAGGTGAGTGCTTGAAGGTATATCTTTAGATCTTGCAATCGAATCTTTTTATTTCTTGTTTTATCACTAGTTTAGTTTATAAAAGAAAGCTACAAAAAAACAGAGTTAAGTTTGTCTCATACGCTTCGTCTTTTGAATATCTTTCGTGAGTTTGATGGAAAGGAAAATTGTGCTCAAGTGCTAGAAGAAGAATTCTTTAAAATGCTTGGTACTAAATCTTTGAATGATGAGCATGATTGCAATGTTGTTAGTATAAACTCCTTTAATATCCATAGTACTAACGATGATTGCTCTAGTCATGATGAAAATATATCTTATGAGCATGTCAACTTTTGTGGAGTGCATGTTTGCATGAACACACCAAATAGAGAAGATATTTATTGCAAGAGGCATAAGCATTTAGAAACTAAATGGTTGCAAGAAAGGCTAGATGTGAGTGCTGAAAATTTAAAATTCCTTTGCTGTACTTGTGAACTTTGCAATGAACGTGGTCATTTACATCTCTAATGAAAATTGTTTCATGACCGAATCATGTCCAAAAATTGTGATGATTTGATTTCCATTGCACATTATAATGAACTTAGTTTGCTTTTGGGTTATGAAGAATTGAAACGTTTACTCAAGGACCTTCCAGAATTTGCCCATAAGAAATTCCTTGATATTGATCTAGAGAAGATTTATTTGTATTGTGCGATGAATTGCATTGAAAATCCTTATATTGTCAATTACATAAAGAAAAGAAAGCAAATAGAAGATGATGAGAATACTAATGAAAGGGAAGAGACTTCCCAATATCCTCCTATTATTTCTTATGATGAATCAGGTAACGAGGAAGAGCTTTCTATTCAACCAATCTCGTAAATAAGGAGCTCAAAAAGGAAGGTTGAACCTACACATAATGTGAAGAAGAAAAAGAAAAGAAGGAGCAACAAAGGTAGAAAGGTATCCCTCCCAAATGATGTTGCTCCTACTACTCATTGTGATGATGATAATTGCTTTACTATTGGTGCTATCCATATTTTTAATGATGAGAGTGATTACGCTTATGATATGAAAGGGCCCAAGCTTGGGGAAGCTATGTTTGATGAGTATGAAATATTTGAGAATATATTTTCTGAAATTAATGTTTGTCCCAAGCTTGGGGATGCTACGTTTAGTGAAGATGATATTTTTAGCATCCCAAGTTTTGATATGCAAAGTTGTTATGATGATAGCATGCCTCCTACCTATGATGATTATTTTGATGAAAGTGGGTCCGGAAGAGCGTCAACTTTAGGAATTAGTGATCCCACTATTTTGGAAGATATTGAATCTTATTGTGATGAATATAAAAGTGGATTTGGAAGAGTGTCAACTTTATTTAGTGATTCCACTATCTTGGGAGAGGTTTCAATCGATTATGATGAGAACGAAGTTGCTACTTATGATGATTATTGTGATGAAACTTATGCTATAAAAAGTAGTGATGATTATATTTACAAATCTTGTTATGATTATGATTACCCTTTTTCTGAACATTACTCTTTTAATGTGGAAACAATTTTTAGTGTTCAAGTCTCTTATGATACTCCCACTATTCCGAATGAGAAGAATTTTGCTTATGTGGAGACTAGTAAATTTTCTATGCTTGTAGATCATGAAAAGAATGCTTTAGGTGCTGGTTATATTGTTGAATTCATTCATGATTCTACTGAAAATTATTATGAGGGAGGAATATATGCTTGTAGGAATTGCAATAATGTCAAGTTTCCTCTCTATGTGTTGAAAATCTTGAAGTTATGCTTGTTTTACCTTCCTATGCTTGTTGATTATTGTTCCCATAAGTTGTTTGCTCACAAAATCCCTATGCATAGGAAGTGGGTTAGACTTAAATGTGCTAGTCATATGCTTCATGATGCTCCCGTTATGTTTCAATTCTTATCTTTTATGTGAGCATCATTGCCATCATCATGCCTAGCTAGAGAGGCATTAAAGAAAAGCTCTTGTTGGGAGACAACCCAATATTTATCCTTACTATTTTTGTGTGTCAACATGATTATGCTACTGTAGTAATCATGGTTTATAGATTTTGTTTCTATAAAGTGCCAAGTAGAACCTTTGGGAAGACTTGGGTGAAGTTTATGTGTCTTTTTGTGAAAAACAGAAACTTTAGCCCTCACGAGATTAGCTGCCATTTTTTACTGGAGAGTGATTTTAGGTTGATTCTTTTTGAAGATGATTAATAGACAAATTTCTCAGGTCCAGCAATTTATTTAATAATTTTTGGGGTTCCATAAGTATACGTTTGATACAGATTACTACAGACTGTTCTGTTTTTGACAGATTCTGTTTCATTGTGTTGTTTGCTTATTTTGATACATCTATGGATAGTAAGTGGTATGAACCATAGAGAAGTTGGAATACAGTAGGTTTTACACCAATATGAATTTAGAATGATTTCATTACAGTACCTAAGTGGTGGTTTTATTTTCTTATACTAACGGAGCTTACGAGTCTTGTTTTGAGTTTTGTGTGGTTGAAGTTTTCAAGTTTTGGGTAAAAATTCGATGGACTATGGAATAAGGAGTGGCAAGAGTCTAAGCTTGGGTATGCCCAAGGCACCCCAAGGTAATATTCACGGACAACCAAGAGCCTAAGCTTGGGGATGCCCCGGAAGGCATCCCCTCTTTCGTCTTCGTTCATCAGTAACTTTACTTGGAGCTATATTTTTATTTGCCACATGATATGTGTTTTGCTTTGAGCGTCATTTTCTTTTGTTAGTTTTTTCTTGCTGTTAGTTATAACAATGTTTTGCATCTTTTGTTTCAATAAAAAAGTCAAGGATAGCCTTTGCCATGCTTATTTTGCTACTTTGCATGTTGCTATTTGAAAACAGAAAGTTTACCGCTGTTGCAAAAATTCCCTAGAAAAGTCAGAGAATGGTATAACATTGAATATTTTTGCATATTGAGCCCTGATAAGTTGATTATAGTGGTAATTTTAGTTCATAATTTTTGGGGTCAGGGAAGTATTGATACTCTTGCATTCTTTACAGACTGTACTGTTTTGGCAGATTGCTGTTATGCTTGCATATGTTTGCTTGTTTAATGATTCTATTTGAGGATAGGAGTGCTAAATATGCAGAGACATTTAGTATGAAATGTTTAATAATAATTTTAGTGATTTGTTACAGTAGAAAATGGTAAGGTTTTGCTTTGGTTTATACTAACCTATCTCACGAGTTCTTGTTGAGTTTGTTGTGAATGAAGCTTTTGATAAAAAGAAGAGAAACCGTGATATGAGAGGAATTAAGGAGACACAAAAGTTCAAGATTGGGGATGCCCAAGGCACCCCAAGATAATATTTCAAGAAGTCTCTAGCATCTAAGCTTGGGGATGCCCCGGTAGGCATCCCACCTTTCTTCTTCAACAACTATCGGTTAGTATCGGTTGAACCTAAGTTTTTGCTTCTTCACATGAGTTGTGCTTTCCTTGAAATGTAATTTTATTTTGTTTTGCTTTCTGTTTGAATAAGATACCAAGATCTGAAATTCTTTAATGAGAGAGAGTCTTCATATAGTTGCATAATTATTTAGCTACTCATTGATCTTCACTTATATCTCTTTGAGTAGTTTTTCATTTACTCGTGTGCTTCACTTATATCCTTTGAGTAAATGGTTGAATGAGTTGAATGTCATAAATCTGAAATTATATATGCCTCATTTGCTTATTCCATGGGGAGTAATGACTTCACATCTAAGAATTAGAGGTTGTAAATTTATTGACGGTTAGCAAGCATTGTATTAGTCATTTGAACAATTCATGAAAGAATATTGAAGGAAGGGAGATTTCACATATAATTATATTATCATAGACATCTTTTATAATTGTGAGCACTCATTAAGTATGACATGCTAAAGAGTTGATGTTGGACAAGGAAGACAACATAATGGGTTATGTTTTCTTGCATCTCAGTTAAAGTATATTGTCATGGATCATTCCAACATGTTGAGCTTGCCTTTCCCCCTCATGCTAGCCAAAATTCCTAGCACCAAGTAGAGATACTACTTGTGCTTCCAAATATCCTTAAACCCAGTTTTGCCATGAGAGTCCACCATATCTACCTATGGATTGAGTAAGATCCTTCAAGTAAGTTGTCATCGGTGCAAGCAATAAAAATTGCTCTCTAAATATGCATGACTTATTAGTGCGGAGAAAATAAGCTTTGTACGAACTTGTTATGGAAGCAATAAAAGCGACGGACTGCATAATAAAGGTCCATATACAAGGGGCAATATAAAGTGACATTCTTTTGCATTAATATTTTGTGCATCCAACCCTAAAAGCGCATGACAACCTCTACTTCCCTCTGCGAAGGGCCTATGTTTTACTTTATGTCTTTTACTTTATGCAAGAGTCAAGGTGATCTTCACCTTTCCCTTTTTCATTTTATCCTTTGGCAAGCACTTTGTGTTAGGGTGATCCTGATATATATATCCAATTGGATGTACGTTAGCATGAACTATTATTGTTGACATCACCCAAAGGTGAATACGTTTGGAGGCAACATTATAAGCCCCAATCTTTCTCTGTGTCTGATTAAAACTTCATAACCACAAGTATTGCGTGAGTGTTAGCAATTGTAGAAGACTATATGATAGTTGAATATGTGAAGTTTGCTAAATCAAAGCTCTAACATAGACTCTTCCTGAAAATAGGATGAATTGCAATTGTTTTGATGACTAAGAATGAAGTTTACTAGCTTTCAAGAAAGTTTATGGTCTATGCTTTGACATGTGAATTGCTTGTTACTAGTTCGTGAAAAGTTTTATGAGATGAACTACTGTTATGACATATTATGATGCTAGAAAAGGTGATTGGAATTATCATTGATCAAAATTGTGCACCTTCTAGCATTCACACTTCATAAATTCTTTCTTTATCATTTACCTACTCGAGTAGGAATTAAGCTTGGGGATGCTGATACGTCTCCAACGTATCTATAATTTATGAAGCATTCATGCTATATTACTATGTGTTTTGAATGATTATGGGACTTATTATACACTTTCATATTACTTTGGGACAAACCTATTAACCGGAGGCCCAGCCCGTATTGCTGTTTTATTGCCTGTTTCAACATTTCAAGGAAAAGGAATATCAAACGGAGTCCAAATGGAATGAAACCTTCGGCATCGTGATTTTTTGGAAGAATATCATCCTGGAGGCTTGGAGATCAAGTCAGAAGATCCTCGAGGAGCCCAGGAGATAGGGGGGCGCCCCCCTGTCTCGTGGACCCCTCGAGCACCCCCCGACCGACTTCTTTCACCTATATAACCCTACGTGCCCTAAAACTATCGAATAAAAAGATAGATCGGGAGTTCCGCCGCCGCAAGCCTCTGTAGCCACCAAAAACCTCTCGGGAGCCCTTCCCGGCACCCTGCTGGAGGGGGGATCCTTCATCGGTGGCCATCTTCATCATCCCGACGCTCTCCATGACGAGGAGGGAGTAGTTCACCTTCGGGGCTGAGGGTATGTACCAGTAGCTATGTGTTTGATCTCTCTCTCTCTCTCTCTCTCTCTCGTGTTCCCTCTATGGCACGATCTTGATGTATCCCGAGCTTTGCTATTATAGTTGGATCTTATGATGTTTCTCCCCCTCTACTCTATTGTGATGAATTGAGTTTCCCCTCTTGAAGTTATCTTATCGGATTGAGCCTTTTATAGAACACTTTATGTATGTCTTGCCATGTTTATCTGTGGTGACAATGGGATATCATGTGCCACTTGATGTATGTTTTGGTGACCAACCTTGCGGGATCCGCCCATGAACCTATGCATAGGGGTTGGCACACGTTTTCTTGACTCTCCAGTAGAGACTTTGGGGCACTCTTTGAAGTACTTTGTGTTGGTTGGATGAATCTGAGATTGTGTGACACATATCGTATAATCATGCCCACGGATACTTGAGGTGACAATGGAGTATCTAGGTGACATTAGGGTTTTGGTTGATTTGTGTCTTAAGGTGTTGTTCTAGTACGAACTCTTGAATAGATCGATCCGAAAGAATAACTTTGAGGTGGTTTCGTACCCTACCATAATCTCTATGTTTGTTCTCATCTATTAGTGGCTTTGGAGTGACTCTTTGTTGCATGTTGAGAGATTGTTATATGATCTATCTATGTTATTATTGTTGAGAGAACTTGCACTAGTGAAAGTATGAACCCTAGGCCTTGTTTCCTACCATTGCAATACCGTTTACACCCACTTTTACCACTTGTTACCTTGCTGTTTTTATTATTTCAGATTACAAAAACCTATATCTACTATATTTTTTGCACTTGTATCTTCATCTCTTTGCCGAACTAGTGCACCTATACAATTTACCATTGTATTGGGTGTGTTGGGGACACAAGAGACTCTTTGTTATTTGGTTGCAGGGTTGTTTGAGAGAGACCATCTTCATCCTACGCCTCCTATGGATTGATAAACCTTAGGTCATCCACTTGAGGGAAATTTGCTACTATCCTACAAACCTGTGCACTTGCAGGCCCAACAATGTCTACAAGAAGAAGGTTGTGTAGTAGACATCAAGGCACCTTAGGTGCAGACTCGCGACCGTGCTCCCAATCTGGATTTGGATATGAGATTGAATAAAGTTATGATATCGGATCGGAGTACCAATGCATCCGTACTGACTGGCAATAGTTGAGCCGCATAAAGCAAGCAGTTCAAGACTCAATATGCCCACCTTTTTGGTGTATTTGTAGCTTTTAAATACTTAGGTATCCCAATTCACCACAGGAAGCTCCTAAATAAGGAATCGTGTAGAAGACTGATTTTAAGCTAGAATTGGTCTTTCAACTGGTGCTTGATACGTGTTACTACGACGACCAAGAATCTTCACGGAGTGGAAGTAGCAATAAGTTTGAAGCTCGTTGGCTTTGTGCAGAAGCAGTGGAATGGAAAGCAATAAATTGTTTAAGAAGAAGTAAATAGTTCAGCTTGAAACCAAAGTCCAGAGTTCTTCCTTCATGCTTGCTTCCCAGTCGATGGCCCTACTTTCACCTTCCTCATCGATTTAGTAAACGATTGATGTACAGCGGGAAGAACCGGTGACGATACATCACCTTAAAAGCTACCTATACGTCCGTTTTTATACCCAAACAGTAGCCTCTATAGATGACCGGAAGACAGACACGAGCAAACATCTCTGCGTAGAAAGCAACCGGGTTCAAACAGAGATTGACTATCTCCTTTTCTTGCTCGATCCTCTGGAAATCGTTTGGAAGGTAGATTTCACGAATAACAAGTGTGATACTGACGACGTGCTCCTAAGGTGACTGCTTAGTCGACAAACCAACACCTATACGAATCGCTAGAGCTCTCGGGTGGGATCAACTAGCTTACCCAGGCACTGTTTGCTTCAGACATGGCTACAAGGAAAGCAGCAGTATCTTAGGACACACGGGTAAGCAGATCTTAGACTTAGTACACTCAACGCCAACAAGAATTCGGCCCTCCATACATATCGACACACCCGGGGGCTCTGTTTTAAGTGCAGTGAGAAATGGGGCCATGAACAAGATCCAGCTTTTAAATATGACACGGGGTAGTGGGACCAGATGTATCTCATGTCCATAGTAGGGTGCGTCCAACACGCGCTCAAGTCTCCCACATAATCTCATACCTGAAGAGACGTTCATCTCCCCGGCGTGGCCGTCGTCGATCACCCCCGTAAAGCTGGAGCAAGATAGGGCCGGGGTGGGGCGCAAGCAAGCGTTTTCAGGTTCCAGCCCATCCTCCCCACATTTCCCCTCCAGCTCCTTCATGACCTCCTTGTCTTTCTCGAGAGCGAGAGGAGCAGCTTCAGTACGATGGGGATTCAGTAGCGCTACCTTGCCTTCCATTGAGACCCCCAAAATCCCGATTTCAAAGAAAGTTTCTCTCGAGTTGCTTCGGTGCCTCTCTTGCTCTGGTTTCATCAGCTCATTACCTTTTAGGTAGAGTCTGCCATGGCGAGGTCTTATTCTTCAACATAATCCAGCGGTCCAGGTGCGTGCGAAAGCGGAAACTCTTCCGGATCTTGTTTATTTGTATTTGCTTATTTCCGATTATGCTTTATTTGTAGATAGCCTTGATGATAGGCTTCCACCTCGACTTATCCGTTTCTAAGATCCAATGGTGGAATCATTACTCCAAGGAAGGCAAAACGATTAATTTCTATTTCTTGTTATCATGGAATTTGTCATCAAGATGGATCACCCTTACACGGTCAACGAACTCATACTAATGCAAGGACTGCTCGCAAGCAAATTCGGAAATTAAAGAAGGCTACCGAAAGAACAAGCAACGGATTTCACACTCATCCCTTGCTAAAGCACATACGTTTTCTTGCTCCTTGGTACTTGTCTGATCAATCACACTGTTCATTAGTTCACTTGATTTTTCGTTCGATGTCTTGAACCGCTTACTAATCACGTATACGTATAGCAGGCCCCCTTCGCCACTCCACGTCTGGCCCATCTTGGTCTCGCTCACTTCGCCCGCCTATCGTATCGGCTCAGTTCGGCTCAAGGCCCCAGAGGGAGAGTATCATTATTGAGTTGACTAACTCCAACCTCGGTATAAAATTCTTTATCAGTGGGTTCGCTTTTCCAGAATCGAAATTTGTATGATAGATCTCCGGCAGAGCCGTTTACCAATGTGCAAGTAGTAAGTTTTGACTGACCCAATACAGCACCCTTGCTACTACTATTATCCCTCTTTTTTCATGTATCAGCTCGGGGTATGGAAAAGCAAAAGTTCTATCTCCCCTGTCCATAGATTTAAGGATAGCGAGGCATACCAACGCCATGCCAACAAGAGGAACCATCCGGACTTAAAATAGCCGACCTACCCCCTGCCACTGCTTCCTCTAAGTCAAGTTGATAGATTTCTGTACGAGTTTTCAAGTGCCATCTCCAGTCTAAGCGGTTGAGTTCAGTGATTGTATCGAACAAAAGCCCCCTCCCGGGGCAGGTACGCGACTGTCTCTCTTCCAAAGTGTGATCATCTTCTCCAGTCTCCCGTTTCCACCTATTTAGAATGGTCAGCCTGTGCGGCATCAATTGAATTTGAATTCTAAAATAAAGTAGACTTTGGTGAAGGAACCTATTCTCTGGTATCTGCTTCGGCCATCTCATCTGGTTTCGGCCTTCTTTGTGAGCAGCTCCTAACTCACTCGACAGGGTATGATTGCTACTGTTGATTGGTCGATCGAAAAAGAATAAGTTCCAGGACTGAACAAAAAGAAAGTACTCTAACACTTTCTTCGCCATTCTTTTCTATGAGGAGCTCTATTTTGCTAATACAAATGTAATGCTACCTCCCTATGGCGATTCATAACTAGAAGAACTCGTTGGCACAACCGGACCTTATTAAAGGCCTCGGCCGTCTGATCGACTGAAAGATCTTATCTTGGAGTTCTAGTATGGGTCGTCGGCCCTTCCTCCTCCTCAGTAGGTGCAAACCCTGGTTCTGTAAATGATTATAACTGCCGTGGAGCTAGATAAGCAAACTGTCGGTGTCAAAACCGGTGGATCTCGGGTAGGGGGTCCCGAACTGTGCGTCTAGGCAGATGGTAACAGGAGACAAGGGACACGATGTTTTACCAAGGTTCGGGCCCTCTTGATGGAGGTAAAACCCTACGTCCTGCTTGATTGATATTGATGATGTGGGTATTACAAGAGTAGATCTACCACGAGATCAAGGAGGCTAAACCCTAGAAGCTAGCCTATGGTATGATTGTTGTTGTTATTGTTGCCCTACGGACTAAAACCATCCGGTTTATATAGACACCGGAGAGGGCTAGGGTTACACAGAGTCGGTTACAATGGTAGGAGATCTACATATCCGTATCGCCAAGCTTGCCTTCCACGCCAAGGAAAGTCCCATCCGGACATGGGACGAAGTCTTCAATCTTGTATCTTCATAGTCTTGGAGTCCGGCCGATGATGATTGTTCGGCTATCCGGACACCCCCTAGTCCAGGACTCCCTCAGTAGCCCCTGAACCAGGCTTCAATGACGACGAGTCCGGCGCGCATATTGTCTTCGGCATTGCAAGGCGGGTTCCCCCTCCGAATAATTTATAGAAGATTGTGAACACCAGGATAGTGTCCGGCCCTGCAAAATAAATTCCACATTCCACCGTAGAGAGAATAATATTTACACAAGTTCAATCTGCTGACGTATTTTGTGGCGTGATGTCACACCACAACCAAGCTTTTACTTGAATCATTTTTATTATACCACCTCAGCGCGTTTAGCGAAGCGGTTTCCTTGGCACGTCTTGTCGAAGCAGAGATCGTGTTCCCCTTATTCCGGGATTCTCATTAATACAGACGTGGGTAACCCAACCGCGCCATTGATTGTGGCGCTTGGGAGAAAAACGAGTTTTATCAGGCCGATGGGGACACATAGTTTCGTCCGCCCATATATAAGGGGATAAGGATCCACCTTTTTACCTACGCCTTCTTCCTCCTTTGCTTATCCATCTCCGCGCACTCGAGCTCCAGCACCCAAGACCGCACATCTCACCTCAACCTTCTCCAACTATGTCCGGAGCGGGAGGCAAGTGGATGGCCTCCTCCGTTACGGAGGGGCACATCAAGAAGCTGCGCAGCGCCGGATATCTGTCCAGCGACATCGCGCACCGGCTCCCCGACGAGGGGCAGCCCATCCCCACCCCCAAGCCCCATGAGAGGGTGGTATTCCTTCCCCATTTCCTCCGCGGACTGGGCTTCCCACTTCACCCCTTTGTCCGGGGGCTCATGTTCTACTATGGCCTGGATTTCCATGATTTGGCCCCGAATTTCATCCTCAACATCTCGGCATTTATCGTCGTGTGCGAGGCCTTCCTCTGCATCCAGCCCCACTTCGGCTTGTGGCTCAAGACCTTCAATGTCAAGCCGAAGGTTGTGAAGGGCAGCCAAGCGGAGTGCGGAGGCGCCATGGTGGGTAAGATACCCAACGTTACCTGGCTCGAGGGCGCCTTCGTGGAAACCATCAAGGGGTGGCAATCGGGGTGGTTCTACATCACCGAGCCGCGTGACCCTAAATGGGCAGCGGCCCCCGAATTCAGATCTGGCATCCCCACACGGCTCACCTCTTGGAAAGAGAGTGGCCTGACTTGGGGCGATTCAGAGGAGCTGACCGGACTCCAAGCCTGCGTCCAAAAGCTAGTGAACAAGAAGCTCAAGCTTGTCAACGTAGTCCAGGTCATGCTCATCCGCCGGATTCTCCCGTGCCAACAACGGGCCTTCAAATTGTGGGAGTTTGATCCGGCCCAGCACCGAACCTTGAGCGGGCTCTTCGACACTAGGTACGAAGATGCCTGGAAGGTGCTGTTTAAGGGCGCCGAGGCTCCCGCATCCGCTACCGAAGATCACGGATTCAGCTCGCAGCGCCAGGCTAGCGAGGTAAGCGATTCTACCCTTTACGGGACACTTGTCTTTCATAGTTTGACTCTATGCGGGATCTAAACTCCCTCTCCTTTGACAGGACTGGCTGAAGAAGGCCGAGCAGACTAACTGTCCGACCCCTTTGCCAGAAGACCCAGCGGACGCCCGTTTAGCGGGGCTGCTGGTTCCGGCACCCCACGTGGTGCCGGAGAAGAAGGCCAAGAAGGAGGCCACGGGCACTCGAAAGAGTTCCCGTTTTTAGGTGTCCGATGACTCCGAGGCGGACTCCTCCCACGAGGACGAGGAGGAGAAGAAAAAGGCCTCTCCCCCAGCGGGGGGAGGGAAGAAAAGGAAGGCCTCCCCAACGAGGGAGGCCGAAGGGTCCAAGAAGGGAAGGACTCTTCCCCCGGACTGTTCCGCCAACGCCGGTGACGACGACGAGGATTGGCCTCCAACGGCCAAGCCCCTGGCAAGATCGTAAGTATCCGGACTCCCGAATGACTTCATGATTTTTCTTTTTGCCACATGGTGTCTTTCTAATGCCGCATACAACCCTGCAGTCCGCCCAAGGACGATCTTCCCGCTTCGTCAAGCGGGTCCTTGGGCACGTCGGATGTGAACAGTACTTCACTTCCAACCGCCTCCTCCCCACGTGACGCTGACGACACCGAGGTGGGATCCCAGAGAAGGACCCACCCGGAGGAGGAGGACCCGGAGGTGCCACAAGGTGACCTCCCGGACTTCATACCGGACTCCGCACCGGAACCTGAAGTGGTTCCGGAATCCGACGGGCGGCCCCTTCGTAAGAAGGGCAAGACCGTGACGCCGGCGGCTTCCGTCCAACCGGAGGCGCCGGATAACTTGCCGGAGGCGCTCAACGGCGCTTCCATCAAGGAGGAACACCGCACTGTCATGAGTGCGGTGATTCAGAAGGTTCAGCTCGCCAAGAGCGGGCTGACCGAAGCCTGTAGCAGCCTTCTATCAGGCTTTGAGGTAAGAATATTAATATATGTAAAATAGTACCACATAGACAGTAGCCCCTGATGCTCGATTCGGTGTTCGGAAAGAAAAGCCGGACTGAGGATCTAAAAAGATAAACGCAGGAGTCTTAATAAATATGTCAATATGGGATTTGCAGGCTGCGCTGCTGACCTCTGCCGCACTGACTGCAGAGGTCAATGCTTTGAAGCAAAGCCTCGAGCGGTCCGATAACGAGCTCGGCCGTGCCAAGAAGCAGCTCGAGGACAAGGAAGGTGAGTAACACCTTATTAAAATTGTACCTTACAGAAAAGGATTTGGTTGCAAGAGAAATGACAAGGATAACGTGGGTACTTCAGGGGCCACGAACGAGGTGGCGACCCTGAAGGAGGCGGTGTCCGCGGCCGAACGTAATGCGGCCGTGGAGCGCGCTGGGCGAGAGAAGCAGGAGGCGCGAGTGGCGGAGGTACAGCAAGAGCTCCAGGCTCTCGTGGAAAAGCATGAGAGTTTGGAGCGCGACTCGAAGACTCGAGAGTCCGAGCTTGCATCGGCTCTTGAGAGCGCCAAAGCCGCTAAGGCCGAAGCCCACAAGGCCCTTCAGGAAATCGAGGCGTTGAAGAAAATAGCGGCGGGTAAGGCATTTTTCATGCAAAGCAAGCATGTGAATGTGAATTACCTGTTACTTACCCGAATTCGGAGCTCTCCAGGAGCGTTCGTAGATCTGCCCCGCAGCGTGTCCGATGCTGCCGCTTTCTACAGGGCCGACGAGGGGAGCTCGACGGAGAAGGTCTTCTGGTCTCAGTATGCTGAGGCTGGACATCCGGTGCCCCTTAGCAACCAGCTGAAGCAGCTGGTCGAGCTCCACAAGGTGGCCGAACAGGCCATGAAGGGCCTCATAGTTCGGCTGTGGCCCAATGAGGCCATGCCTGGGAGCTACTTCGGCCTGGTGCGGCGGCTGGTGGATGCTTGTCCATGGGTTGAGGTCATCAAGCGATCCGCCTGTATTGAAGGTGCCCGTCGGGCCCTTGCCCGTGCTAAGGTGCACTGGGGCAAGATGGATGCTGAGAAGATTGTGATGGACGCGCCACCGCCGGGCAAGGAGTATCGCACGCCCGAGATGTATTACAAGAGTGTCCTGAAGGGTGCCCGCACTATTGCGGGTGAGTGCTCCAATAATGTAATATTTGAGTAGACTCGCATTTTGTTATCCTGTGCGCTGAAAACTTTGTTCATATGCGCTAAGCAACGCTTGTTGATTTAAAATATTACCTTCTGTGTGGCTGTTTATCAAATCTGAGAGATGGCAAGTCGTCGGCTTCAGCCCCCATGCCACGAGTGCTGGGGTGTTCGGGATAAATTTGAGCACTCTTGTTCCCATATTTGGGTCCATCTAGGGAGGCGCTCAACACAACGAACTAGGCAACCGGACTTATAATGCTTGAACACTCTCACTTAGCCATAGAATTCTATAATTTTAAATTTCGGCGAAGCCCCTAGTGTTCGGAAGGCCGAATTCGGGGCGCTATCCACGCCTGGGCCGGACAAAGCCGGTTCCTCGCTCTAAGCGGCATAAGTCTTTAGGGACTCGAAAAAACCTCTCGAACAGCGACCGGCTCTCGCCTCATCATGACGGTCAGTTTTAGCTTTCTCCACTGAGGCGCTCGCCCAGCTCAACTGGGGCGCAATCGCAGTGGTTCTCCTAGTGCTACCTTAGCCGATAGAACGGAACGTAAGGTACCAAAACATGGGAGCCGGGCAAACCCAACTATTGACCCAAGACATGATTCGGAGCCGATGCATATAATGCTATAAGTTCGGGGTGCCGCACTTGTGAAAGTGTTCGGACTTATCACACCATAATGTGGGGAACTTAAGCCCCTGGTGTATTTAGCCGTACCAAAGTGTACGGATGCGACATGTCATAAATGAACATATGTATAAGAAAGAAATGCAATTATAAGCAAAAAGGTGCTGCATTGTTTATTCAAGAAATACTGCCATGAATGCAGAACGATACAAATAGTGCGATAAGCAAGGGATGGGACTATTAAACATGTCCCCCTCCAGGGGTAGGCTGCGGAATGGTGTATAAAACAGATTTTATGCTCGTAATGGAGACCACCTGGGTATTCGTCGTAGCCTTTCTCCTTCCCTGGCTGTTGCATCGTGAGTTCGGCCGGTCTACTGCCGGACAGGGCCTCTGGTGAACGGAGTCCTGTGGGTAAGAAAGAAAAAGGAAGAAAAGAAGAAGAAAAGGAATGACACACTTGGGAGCCCCTGATGTGGTTAAGCCGCATTCTGGGCCTGTCGTGGTCGTGCCCCTCCCCCTATGCCCATGGTATCTCCAGAGCGTAATGATGTACGCGAAGGACCAGTCTTGCAATCTTGCGAGGGCTGGGGTTGGGGCCGCATTGCTACGCGTGCTCGGAACGTGCCAGGTGGTCTTGTTGTAGGTTACTCCGGGCGCGTTTAGCCGTGTCCGATCGCTTAACGGCCGGACTCGAGAATTGCCTTAAGAGGCTGCATTGTACTTCTGTCGCGAGAGCCGCTGTATGTTCCTCCGTTCGGAGGGAGCGTTCGGTGTTTCCGTTGACCGTGATGACTCCTCGAGGGCCTGGCATCTTGAGCTTGAGGTATGCGTAGTGCGGGACCGCGTTGAACTTTGCAAACGCGGTCCGTCCGAGCAGAGCATGATAGCCGCTGCGAAACGGAACTATGTCGAAGATTAACTCCTCGCTTCGGAAGTTATCCGGGGATCCGAAGACCACTTCCAGTGTAACTGAGCCCGTACAACTGGCCTCTACACCTGGTATGATGCCTTTGAAGGTCGTCTTTGTGGGTTTAATCCTTGAGGGGTCTATGCCCATCTTGCGCACTGTGTCCTGATAAAGCAGGTTCAGGCTGCTGCCGCCGTCCATCAGGACTCTGGTGAGGTGAAATCCATCGACGATTGGGTCTAAAACCAATGCGGCGAATCCGCCATGGCGGATGCTGGTGGGGTGGTCCCTTCGATCAAAAGTGATCGGGCAGGAGGACCATGGGTTGAACTTCGGGGCGACTGGCTCCATCGCGTATACGTCCCTGAGAGCACGCTTCCGCTCCCTCTTGGGTATGTGGGTTGCGTATATCATATTCACCGTCCGCACTTGTGGGGGGAAACCCTTCTGTCCTCTATTGTTCGGCGGTCGGGTCTCTTCTTCGTCATCGCTATGCAGCCCCTTGCCATTGTTTTCGGCAATTAGCTTGCCTGCCTGCTTGAATACCCAACAGTCCCTGTTGGTGTGGTTGGCTGGCTTTTCGGGGGTGCCGTGTATCTGGCACGAGCGATCGAGTATTCGGTCCAAATTGGACGGACCCGTAGTAGTTCTTTTGAATGGCTTTTTCCGCTGACCGGGTTTGGAGCCTCTGAATCCGGCATTGACTGCCGTATCCTCATTATTGTCGCCGTTAATGCGGCGTTTGTTCTTGTTGCGACGCGACCTGCCATTGCGGTCCTTGGTATCCGGACTGCCAGAATTTTTGCTGAGGTTGTTGCTGCGGGCTAGCCAGCTGTCCTCTCCCGCGCAGAAGCGGGTCATGAGTGATGTGAGGGCTGCCATGGATTTCGGCTTTTCCTGTCCCAGGTGCCGGGCAAGCCACTCGTCGCGGATGTTATGTTTGAAGGCCGCGAGGGCCTCCGCATCCGGACAGTCGACGATTTGATTTTTCTTAGTTAAGAACCGTGTCCAGAATTGTCTGGCTGATTCGTCTGGCTGCTGAATTATGTGGCTTAGGTCGTCAGCGTCTGGTGGTCGCACATACGTGCCCTGGAAGTTATCAAGGAATGCGGCTTCCAGGTCCTCCCAACACCCAATTGATTCTGCTGGCAAGCTGTTAAGCCAATGCCTAGCTGGTCCTTTAAGCTTGAGTGGGAGGTATTTGATGGCGTGAAGGTCGTCACCGCGGGCCATGTGGATATGAAGGAGATAGTCTTCGATCCAAACCGCGGGGTCTGTTGTGCCATCATAGGATTCAATATTCACGGGTTTAAACCCTTCGGGGATTTGATGATCCATTACTTCATCTGTGAAGCATAGTGGGTGTGCGGCGCCTCTGTATTGGGCTATGTCGCGACGGAGCTCCAACGAGCTTTGTCTACTGTGTTCGGCCCGGCCGGACTTGCTGTGTCCGGCGCGACGGTTGTCGTCACGTATCATGGGGCGCCCACGCGATCCGTAGATCGATCTTGATTGTCTTGCCTTATCCTCCAATATGTCTCGCAAGTCCGGAGCGTTCCCTTGTGGCTTTGTGCTTTTCGAGCGATGCCGGGGTACGGTTCTAGTGGAGGGCCTAGAGGCCGCTCTGTCGCGGCCACGAGGTGGCCGGTCAGCCGCATTGTGCTCTGGTGATGCAGGTTTATATGCCTCCTCCTCTAATCGGGGGAGCAACTTGCGTTTGGGGTAGCTTTTGGAGGGGCGTTCGAGCTCATGCTCTTCGGCCGCAAGGACTTCAGTCCATCTGTCGGCTAGCAGATCCTGATCAGCTCTAAGTTGTTGCTGCTTTTTCTTGAGGCTGTTTGCCGTGGCCATAAGCCTGCGTTTAAAACGCTCTTGTTCGACGGGATCCTCAGGCACGACAAATTCGTCGTCGTCGAGGCTTGCCTCGTCTCCGGAGGGAGGCATGTAATTATCATCCTCTACCTCCTCGTCTGCCGCTCTCTCATGAGGGCTGGCTTCTCCGTCCTCCTGTGCTGAATCTTGCTGGAGGGGGTTGTCTTCGGCACTGTCTGGGGTATTATTATCTCCGGTGCCGGAATCTCCATTCTTGCTGTGGCGGGATTTAGAGCGGCGCCGCTGACGCCGGCGCTTGGGCTGTTTCTTGGAGGGGTCTTCCTCCGCTGTTCCTTCGTCATTCCCATCCTTTGGGATATCCACCATGTATATGTCGTATGACGAGGTGGCTTTCCAGTGCCCAGTAGGCGCTGGTTCTTGGTCGTCTCCGGCATCGTCGTCCATACCGTCGATGTCTTCGGAGTCAAAATCTAGCATGTCGGTTAGATCGTCGACAGTGGCTACTAAGTGGGTGGTGGGTGGGTCTTGAATTTCTTCGTCGTCCGCATCCCAACCGTCCTGACCGCAGTCCGGCCAGGGCTCTCCTGATAACGAGAGATACTTTAGCGAACTCAGGATGTCACCAAAAGGTGAGTGCTGAAAGATGTCCGCAGCGGTGAACTCCATGATCGGCACCCAATCGGATTCGATTGGAGGGGGCGCGGGAGGTTCGGAGTCCGGCAAGGTGTCTGGCACCTTGGAGTCACGAGCTTCAGGAGGGACAAAGTCAGTCTTTGGCTCTATCGCCGTAGAGGTTGCAGCCCCCGAGGCGGTGTCTAACCACCCGTCCTCGATCTGCACAGCTGGCTCCGAATCGAGGGTCGGAGCGGACTCGTGTGCGGCCTCCAGGGCACTGTCCGGCAGCAGAGCTAAATCATGCCCATCGTGACAGTGCGGCGCGCTCGGTTGTGGCTCGAATCCATTGAAGATCAAGTCTCCGCGGATGTCAGCCGTGAAGTTCAAACTTCCAAATCTGACCTGACGGCCAGGGGCGTAGCTTTCGATCTGCTCCAGATGGCCAAACGAATTGGCCCGCAGTGCAAAGCCGCCGAATACGAAGATCTGTCCGGGGAGAAAAGTCTCACCCTGGACCGCGTCGTTGTTGATGATCGAAGGAGCCATCGAGCCTATCGGTGACGACACAGAGGAACTCTCAATGAAAGCACCAATGTCGGTGTCAAAACCGGCGGATCTCGGGTAGGGGGTCCCGAACTGTGCGTCTAGGCGGATGGTAACAGGAGACAAGGGACACGATGTTTTACCCAGGTTCGGGCCCTCTTGATGGAGGTAAAACCCTACGTCCTGCTTGATTGATATTGATGATGTGGGTATTACAAGAGTAGATCTACCACGAGATCAAGGAGGCTAAACCCTAGAAGCTAGCCTATGGTATGATTGTTGTTATGTTCCTACGGACTAAAACCATCCGGTTTATATAGACACCGGAGAGGGCTAGGGTTACACAGAGTCGGTTACAATGGTAGGAGATCTACATATCCGTATCGCCAAGCTTGCCTTCCACGCCAAGGAAAGTCCCATCCGGACACGGGGCGAAGTCTTCAATCTTGTATCTTCATAGTCTTGGAGTCCGGCCGATGATGATAGTTCGGCTATCCGGACACCCCCTAGTCCAGGACTCCCTCACAAACCTTCTTCTGTTTGAGTATGATGGACGTTACACCCACTGCCAGATCCAAGCAAAAGCTTTCCAGCTAAGCTAGGAGTCAGGACGAACTCATGAAGCTATCCTTCTTCTTGGATCTCAAGATTCAAATGGAATTTTATCACCCCGGATTTTGGCTTTCATTTCCACTTTATACTTGAGTTAAGCAAGGCACCAGCATGGGAGAGAAGATAGCCCCTCGGGATTGCTTACTAGCCGGCCTGCTTGATTTATTTATGAGGTATCCAGATGGCACTGCACCGGCAAGGGAAAGGGAAGCTGATGAGAGGTAAGGGAAAAGTCCATTTAATGAATAGGTTCACTACAGACTATATTATCTCTAGACCCCCTCTCTATACTCCCTCATAATATATGGATCCCCCGGATAATATTGATCCTCCAACAGCTGACATATCTTATCTAAACTCCCGGAACCTGGGCATGGCTTTTTCGAACTTACTTGATTTCGCAAGAAGCAACTTGAAAAGCACAAAGATTACATCTAAACAAACCTTACGTCTTCATTCGGCTCATTCTTGCTTATCTCACCCTATTTCCTTACTTTAGCTTAGAAGTAGGCATATGGGAAGTTACACAAAGATGACTTATTGGTTGGCCTAAGCTTACTCGATTCCATTCTTTCCAATATCATATACGCCTAGTGAAATGCATCTATCTCCTCTCCTCCCCTTCTTTCTTTTTATCCATTTTATATACCTAGTCGAAGACTACTTCAGATTATAGGGCGGGCTTTTCTACCCATTGACCGGGACCAATCATTGTGTTTGACCACTCTTGGTATTCAGACCTTGGACTTTTTCGCTAGGAGCTGATCCATTCTTTAAGAGCTCTATACATAAAGAGAAGGCGTATTCACTTAAAGGACTATGAAATCTACCCTATGCCCCGAAAAGTCTAGGCACCTAAATAAAGTAAACATGGGATCCCTGACCAATAGATTAAGCTATCCAATGAGTTAGGAACCTTTTTTCTTCCCCCTTCTCTTCTCCGCTTTGCTCTGTTACTCCTTTTGCAGATGGTTGGTCACCACTCTTAGGCTTTTTGTTCTCTGCTTGTGGTGGGTCTCCAATCTTGATCCGGTGCTGACTTAATAGGGAAACCTACCCAGAAAATGCCCCCTTTTCCGGTCCGGTTAACAAAGCCTATAAACCAAGAGCGAAACGAAGAGCTAAAATGTCACCTTTACCCTTATCCTATTTCATTCTTACTTTTAAACCAGACCGCGTCATTCCTTTTTTCTTTCTTTGGTAAGGAAGGGACGGCTATTCCCATAGGTTGATCTTGATAAAATGTGCAGCGGTAAGCAACTAATAATCTCGATGCAGGACTGCCGTTCCCATAGGTTCCTCCTCCAAAACCTTCTTAGGCGAAAAAGACTGGAAGGGCTTATTCCCACTGCTAATTACTGAGAACCTTCTATCGGGAAAGATTTCCTTCTATGCCTACTGGTTTTTGAATTGGAAATGGGAAAGGCAGAGAGAACTTACTCAAATTCCACTATGTTTTGTATACAATGATCGGGTTGCGTCTGGTATGATCGGGGTGCTTTATCTAAACTAGGCAGGATAACTTGGCTAACTTTCCTACTCTGATAGCATCTCTGAACGACAGGTACCCTCAACCGCTGTAACGAAGGAATGAATCTACTTTTGACTTGTCCTCCATATGCAATAGTTTGATTGTCAGGTTTGAAGAATGCTGGAAGAGAAGGGAAACCTCAGAGGCAGAAGGTAGAAAAACGATTTCATCATCTTATGGAAGGCATTTCCGTTTTGGTAGACCATTGGGGAAGAAGGAACACTCACCGTAGGCAATTCGTAACTCTATAGATGCAAACCTTTGAGGTAGGCATTGACCATTTGGTACTGTCACTAGTTTGGCATACTATAGAAACCCTTTGGTATAGGTAGACATGAAGCTACATAAAAAATTGTCATTCTATAGATAGCTTAAGTTTGATACCTTCACAAATCCCCATCATTGACCGAGATGGAGGTAATCTAACCATTGGAATATTTCCTTTCTAAAACCTACTATCTTTCCACTTCTATCGGCTCACAACTTTTGGATCAATTCTGTGATAAGGCTGGATGGCCAAGGCGCCCTTTCGAGACTAGGACTCTCAGGTGGGTAAGATTCGGAAAACAGAAAAGCTAACCTAAATTCTTGCTTTTCCGCCAATTCACTAATTGAAATAGTCCGGATCTAGCACTTATATCCCTTTTATATATATATATATAGAATCAGGTATCTACTTTCCATGGTTTCTGATTTCGGTATCTTTCTTGTCTGCACTTGATGAAATCCCTTTCTTTTGTTCTTGGCATACAGATTGGATTCTTGTTGATCCAATCGGAACTCTTGAATTGAGGGGTGGCCGTGAAAGAATCACTGTTTTGATGATATGAATGAAAACAAGAGATTTCATTCTTCATGGCATATTTCAAGACTAGGGTACCTGCATTCTAGGTCTAGTATTTGTTGCTTCGGATCAGTTCCCTTTAGAAGCAGTTTTCCTCTTCTTCAATCTCAAATCCCGAAGGGGAGGCTCTAGTTGCCAAGTAAGAAAAGATCTTGGTAGTTCAATTCATGCATGTGAAAGCTTATCTGCCAGATACAGATGATACTTGCCACTACTTGACCGAAACTGGGACTTGAGGAGGAATGAAATTCTAAGGGAAATCAATCAACTAATTGAAATAGTGATATCGGTATCGGAACTCTGGAGAAGGGCCCGGCCTAAGCGCCCTCTTGAGACTTGGACTCGAAAGAGGGAAAGATTAGTGGGTCAATAACCAAGTTCCCCGATTGGATTCCAGTATGTGATCAAGCCGAAGTAAGAAAGTTCCGGATTCAAGTTTCCTTTTCTGACTTGAATTCAAGTAGGATTCCACATCCACTCGGTATTCTAGTTGTACCAAGTCTTTTTCTTCACTCTTTAGAGGGAAAGTATGCTTTGGATTTGCTCAGTGATATAGGTATGCTTGCCAACCCTGCTGCATTGTCTTCATCTCTCCCTGGGATTCGGAACTTGGATTTGGGAAAGGAGGCTAAGAAGAATATGACTCCATATTAGTAGTAGTATGTTGCACTAGACTCATATGATTAGGAAGTGATAGAAGTTATCTAAATCAAAAGGGATAGGGGCAAGAAAAGGGTTTGAAAGTTCATTCTCACCCCTACAAACTTTCTTTTCTTCTTGGCGTATAGAATTCTCTGCCTTTAGTCACCCTTAGCGCGAACCATCTTCTTTTTGAAGGACGGAGTCGAGACTCCTATCTATTCGTAACACTTGCACGATGAACTATTCGTCCCACTATCTCCCTTTCCATGAGACCTACTATACCCCTTTTCTACCTATACCTGGCTAAACTCGTGTACCTCGATTTACGTACATTCACCTAATTTACTAATGTTATTGCCTGCAATTGAGCAAATACCAATAAGACATTGATCTCTAAGGAGCTGCTATGATTGATTGTTCGAAAGTCGAAGTCGTTTCGTTAAGTCAATTGAAAGGTGGGTTTTGTCAGTAATAAAATGGAAAGGGGGATGGGGGGAGGTGAGCCGGTTACGCTTTAAGTGAGGAGACAGGAGCTCTCGAGCTTAGATAAGTTCCCTAGGCCAGACAAAGGTCTAGGGGGAGTCCAGATAGAGGACTCTTTTGACCGGTGAGCCCGCAGATTAGGAAGGCGGCCTGCCAACTGCGCAAACAAAGCGATTGCTTGTTGGTGTAAGATAGGTGTTGGTCCGATTCACCTATGTTAGTTTGAACCTGACGAGTCGTTCGTTCGTGTGGATAATCTCTCTCCTTTTCTTCTAAGTCTTGCTTCATTAAGTTACTTGCTCTCTCAGCCTCATAATAATAATCAATATTCAAATACTTTATGCTAAATTCTGTATAGCAATCAATGTCTGAGGGCATAGAGAACCTTAAGAGGATAGGAAAGTCTATTTATTTGAGACCAGTGAGGTCAGAAATTCAAGCATTCAGGTCAAGACTATAAGGTGCTATCAGGCCATACTTCGGCTCGCTACCTTCTCTAGATACTTGATTGGAAGAGAGGGTAGATGTAAGAGAGTTAAAGCACTTCGCTGGAAGAAGGGTATAATGGAAAGTCAATAAATATTTCATCCGGAACTAAATAGGTCATTTACGACTCAATGGTTTATCAATCAAATACATCAGCATTCCAAAATACTACCCGCTAACGCCCTCACTCTTTGACTTAGAGGTCTTAGCCCCACCTTTACTTATATCTTAGACTTATACTCTTCCTTACTTCCCTTCTCTGGCCATGTGGTTGAGGATATTTGAAAAAAATAAGAAATTGACAATACCTACTATCGATGCCTAAGAGTAGGTCTTTACCAGCTTGCCTAATAAGAGTAGTTTAATACCGGCTTACTTGTACAAGCTTATACTAGAAGAGTGAGTACGCTACCTTCTTGATTATTATCATCAGAAAGATATTTTGAAACCATCCTGGTGTCATTTACTTTCATAAAGCAAATCTTAGTAAATAAATGTGGGTGATCCTACTTAGAATAAGACTTATATTGTGGTGTGAGGTACTAATATAACTCCACTTTATGCGTATAGGAAGGCGGCTGCTTAGAATGCTAAACAGGCCTACTAGATGGCTTATGCTAGAACAAGTCAAGCTCAACAATGCTTAAGCCCAAGGAATGGATGCGTTAAAGACTAGAAATATAGATTTTATCTCAACCTAACCTATGCAAGCACTTATCTTTTTGCCTTGGATTAGGCACAACAACTATATGTGACTTAGAATCTGACTAGTAACTATACCTTATGAAAAGTAAGCAATAGCTATAGACAGAACTATATAGTCCCGAGTAAGTGGCGCGGAGCGGATTGCAATAAAGCAATAGAGAGTTAGCTACATATATTGAAGTGGAATCTATGCTCTTTGCAAGGCAAAAATCTATCCAAGATAGTAAGTACTCGGCGGTATACTCCTGTAGCTCCTTGATTCCATACGCAAGTTAGAGCCTTATGAAAGAGGGAAGACTGCTTATTAATAGGCAACTTTTCTTTAGACATAAAAAAGACTGCTATTTGAGGGAATGCAGCATGGGCCCTATAACTTGCTTTTCTATTTCCAACCAAAGCTAGAAGAGCAGCGCATCTGTCCTGAGTTTTCGTGTCTAGCTTGCTTGCTCACTTCCTATAACGACAATCAAAAAAATCTCATTCTGATCCTATAACTTAACTAAACTTAACTAAGTAGTAAAGAGAAGATTAGGATGAGTAAGCCCTGACTTCAAGTCTATGTATAGCAACTAGATATATTACTACTTATTAGTCATACTTTATCTCGATGGACCTATTGCCGCCTATTTAGAATAATAATAAAGTCTTCTATAGTTACTGGCATATTACTCCCATCAGTGAGAATTGTATACGTAGGAGAGAACCTTGCGCAAAAAAGGTCTTTGCTTTATGGTATAGATTAGGAATTGGAATAAGTAAGGCTAACTAAAAGAGAGAAGAGGGTCTACAGTCATTCTATCTCAACACTGAAGAATAAGACGTCTATCCTTACTCTTGCATTAAATAGAATAATATTAAAGGGAGGGGAGTATATCGAATATAAGGCTGCCCTCAGGCAAACCCATAATAAGGCTGATGAAAGCGAAGCAGAATTTAAAACAAATAAGGTACACTCTTGATCCTTACAGCACATCTTTACTATGACTAAAAAGTGCCGGAAGGAGAAAGTCAAAGAAGGACTCGAAACTTGCAGATAATGAATATAAAGATGAAAGATTGAATGCTTTATCAGAGATAGATTTTGACTTGGGCTTGAACAAAGCCATTCTTCGCCTTTCTTCGCTAGTTTGCTTAAGTACATAGGTTATGGCAATACAACATTCTATCTTTTGGCTTGAAACACTTATTTTCTTATTATCTTTTTTATTTTCTTTCGCCCTAGGCAATCTCTTTGCTTGCTGACATAAACTTTCAACATAGATCAAGTTGTTTTTTAGGAGTTTTACCTCTTCTTACTTCTTGACATCAGAAAGACAAGCGCTTACCTCCTTCCTAGCAACCTACATATCTGTCTGCTCAAAGCACATTCGGAGTATAGTTGACTATTCCTCCTTTACGTATCTCAGCCAAAGCCTACTTTATTCTCTGCAAGCTAGGTAGTTAAGGAATTAAGTAACTAATTTGATTGGTGGCAGGCTCCGACGAAAGCTTATGGATTCAGCACTTTGCTATAAGAAAGAAGCAAGGTTGTCCGACAAAACTAGAGTTTTAAGTAAGCAAGAGATTGATTGCGTGGTAGGAAAGAAAGGAAACTACCAAGCGAGGGATTGTTTGCATATTATATACTTATTAACTTCCTGTCAGTAAAGTACTAGTTTTTTAGTTAGTAGTGTGCAATACTGTTTAAGAAATGCATGCAATCTGAGACTTCTGAAAACGTATACTTGAGTCAAACTACACTAGAATAGTCAGTGAAAAACTACACTGAATTAGAAAGGTCTTTTCCTTGAAAGAATAGGTTTTTTGCATCAAGAGGCTGTGAGGAAATAAGTAACATAGTTAATGAGGAGGGGGTATGCATCTTATCATCTTCTATTCAAGAATAATAAACGATCGAGAAAGGCTGCACATGAATCTTACTCTAGAAATGCCTGTGGAATGTCCATCATCGAGAAGAAGTCGATTCGCTGAAGCATAAAAGAGAAGGAAGAAGAGATCTTATTAGTTTAGTTAACCCTTTGGCCAGCCCTTAGCATCTCAAGAATGCGCTCTTCTCAAGCGAATCCAAATAGGTGTTGGTTTGCGCAAAGGAAGATGAAGCCAATAGACCAATGGAACTAATCAATCACTTGATTTCCCAAACTAGACAGCAGGATTTTATCAGCACTGGACTGGAATCGCGTTGATGACTCTAATCTTTAGAGACAGAAGCAGATGGGAGAAGGTTGGATATGGATCATGATCAAGTCTACCTCGTAAGCCACTTAAAGATCTTTGAGCAGCTCGAGAGAGAAATCCGTCTTCATTGGTACAAAATAACCTTCGCCCCCCTTTTTTGTTATGGGATGGTGGTTCCTGTCTATCAACTAAGGTTATAAATTGATTCTATAAGAATCTAGTAGATCACGCACCTATTGTATTTAGTGTGATCTTGTGGGAGAGTAAGGAATCGCACCCTTAGCGTGAGGGGAATAGCCGGTTTCCTTTCCTTAACTAGACTACCTTACGGTAGCTCGACTGGGCACGTCAACGTATGTATTCTGTCTTCCCAATCAAACATTAGTCATTGCAGCTATTTCATCTGGTCTACTAGAGTAGAGAGATCTCTCACTTCACTGCACATCGCACTAACTAATAGCTAGCCGCCTCACGGATCACCTTATTATGTGCAGCTAAAGCGGGGTGTGTGCATTGTTCAACTAGAGCCGAGGAGGACAAAAGAATAAGGAACAATAGGTTCGCTACCCGATTTCAATAGTTTCCTTGATTTGAAATCAATCCAATATCCTTTCGAGAATCTAGAGTGATATCAACAACCTCCTAGTTGAAGTACAGACGAGGAAGCAGCCTATTAGTTTCAGTCCAGTCCAGGAAAGGAAGGCAATCGATTCAATTCATTCCCCAATTTCAGGCTTGGTGCTGCGCATTATTAAGAATATCATATAGGAAGATGGACTAGCTCGAGACCTTGGCTTCAACCAATCAATTGAATCTTGGACACATTTAATTCTTAGATATTGCTTAAGGGATCACCACATATATTTCTCAGATTATCATGTCTGTCTCGTCTTGCTATTTCCATCGACCAACCATGAGAGTGTTAATCAACTCCACCTGGAGGAAGTGTCAAAGGCGTCTGTCTATCAGTTATCGATAGATCGAACAAACCTAAAGGATCTGGTGGTTGTGTAATTGTAAGATTACTGATCATGGGATACGGATCTAGTTCCTGGCTCTGCCTACGCAGAGCTGAGTCGGATAGTCTTGAAGAGATGTCTTGGAATGTTTGATGGCCGTGAAAGTAAGAATTCTTTTATTTAGCCATAATTCGCCTACTTTACTTTAGAGGACTAGCTCTTCCTATTGGACTCGTGGGATTGGAGACAGCACAACCTCAGGTTCACTATCTTCTTTAGAGTGGGACAGATAGACTAGAATGGGCTGGTTTTTCAAAAGACTTGAACACCCATCCGATATAGACTCATCGAAGGCAATGCGATAGGTCGTAGCCTGGGAGATAGGGGTTGAGCAACCAAGCGAACAAGGGCTCGTACTGTCGGAGGGTCCACAGGTTCCATTCTTGATCTGATTTCTCGCTATCTTATTCGGTGGTACAAAACGAAATACGACTCCTATTCTTGCCCGATGTAGGTAGCCACGCCCACTCTAATTCCATCCAATGTATACCACACTTTGGTAGAAGTTAAGCGCTTAAGCAGCTCCAGAAGCTGCAGAGAGGTGAAAGCTGGAAAGCCAATAGCCAGAATTCTTTTGGCAATAGTGGAATAGCCAGCTAATACTGGTGCAAGCTCGGGTATCGAGCAACACTACCTAGTAACCATACCATACCATACATCTACTAAACAGAGGATGACATAGCCAATAAAGGATTGGTAATTCCTGTCAGAAGAAGAATCAGAGGAATCGAAGCAATCATAAAAGCAGGAAATTGCAATGCCTTCTCCACCCCGTGTTGATAAAACAATTGTATTTAGCGCGCCTCAAGCCTCCTTCCTCGGGGTAGGTCCCGCGTATGACCCAACCCATCTCCCCGAAGGCAGGCAGGTTCGGAAATAGCTTGCGCAGAAGCGAGAACCCCGGGTCCATATCTAAAAAAAATATGTAGTTTTTGTAAGCGAGCTGAGGAATAAAAGTAAGAAAGATCCGCAAGAGAAGAAAGGACCTGGGACAGAAGAAAGAACCGAACCCTATAGTTGTACAGAATTCCGTTTGTCCGCTTTCCATTTCGACCACTCGCTCCTATGTATGAAGAATGGCTCTTCCTTGTCTTCATCTTTTCCAATCGACTGCCTTCGGGCGGATCCACACACGGATATCGAGTCAGTCTAGTGGCTCATGCTGCTTAATAGTGGAGGCGGGTAACAACTGCTCTTTCTTCTCGATCGAGTAGCCACCGCATAAATTGGTAAGCTTCCCACGCCAAAGCTAGTCTTCCTTGCTTTCCCAACAAACAATAAGACCCATAGCATGTGCACCAGGATGGTCTTTCTATCCCTATCTATTCTCACCGAACTAGACCTCTCATACCCGGCTACAGGAGAGGTAACTACCTCTGATTGATTTTATTCGTCATAAATGATTTCTGCTGACTCAAGCATAGCCAAGCCATTAAGCTAATATCTCCCTTGCCATTAATTCAACAAGGCTTCCGAGAAAGCATGTTACGAACCTAAGAACACCTACCCACCTATTAACTTTTTGAATTCTTAGCTTTGGACGTTAAGGAATGAGTGGAATGAATAGACGACGTACTCTCTCTAATCGGTGCAGCCTGCTGAGTGCCCTTACTCTTGGTCATAGGCTTCGGAGAGTCTGGAACTACGGCTATGGGAAAGTTCGCTATGGAAGGAAAGCACTTCACTACCTCACATCTGGTAAGTGTAGCAAGTCAAAATTCCTCATCTCATACGTTTCCCTCCACCTCCTCCGCTGGACTCATAAGCCTCATGGCTAGTAGGCAATGATCTGACGTGGGCGACGGAATGTGTTTTACAATAAGTTCCAATGTTTGAGTAATTGAACTTGCTTCTTCACTTAATGCTTGCTTTCCGTCTTGCCTTTGCTGGGCCTACGATAGGCTGTACTCCAATACAAATAAGATTGTACATGAAGGTTGGTGAAAAGCAAAAGAAGCAATTGGTTCTCAAATACCGTGACGTCACCTAGCTTTATTCTAGATTTCTCATTCTATTGGTATGTATAGTGTCTTTTATCTGCTTTTTCATTCATTCTGCCCACAGCCGTTAGGTATAATGACAAAAGGAACCAGCATGTTGCTCCTTAATCTACAGATAGAGAAGAGGGCACGTCTCTTTTTCTAGAAGCCGGTCTATGTTCTTATTCTTAATCGAATTCTAAAGAAACGTCAGTTTCAAATCACTTCCATTGGGCTGAGCGGGTCATATATGCCTTTTGGCTTTCACCTATGTTATGTATTCTCTCACAATCACTCCTAGCAATAAGTGAAAAGGCCGCTATCGATACTGTCCCAACACCTCCTCTTCTGTGTCTACTTCTCCATTCTAATTTCTGACTGGTTCACGCCTGCTTGTGTATTGGTTATAACCTCTGTACTGTATTTTGTTTGGCTTAAATTGCCAAATGGCGAGACCAGACCCCACGAAGCTTCTAAGTCTGATGTTGATTTGCAAGAATCAAATTTACCAACGAGAAGAATGCTTAGTGTATCCGCGGTGGGTGAATCTAAGGAAACTTGCCTTGTCCAAACAAAAGCGGGAGGTAGGTAGGTGGTAGTTAGCAGGATTCCTTCGGGGAGCTGCTTCTTCCTCTGGATTCCCTTCTTCTATAGACAGACCCCCGACTAGGGCAGCAGCATTTTAAAGAAATATGAACAGTTTGGTTTTCAGTGAGCCCGCTTCTTAGTGATAGGTTTCTAAAGTATCTATCGCTATGTGCCCCTCCCCGGAAAAAAACAAATAGGCTCGGGCAATTATCAGCATAGGGACAGCAAGCGGATAGTAGATCTGGCTCCATCCCTGGAATCTGCTGTAACTGATAGAATCTTGTACGAGAGACTCGCAAATAAATAAGGAAACCCGCTTAAAACGCTTTTTAAGTAGAAGCTGAGCCATTACCTGCTATCCAAAGACCCCACCTATAATGTAAAGATAGCTCTGTCAACCAACGTTGTTTTATAGATCCAACCTTATCAGATGGTGTTTCTCTTATCTTCTCCTGAATGGGTTACTTAACCCTAGCTATACAGGTGGGGCACAAGAGACAGTACCAAGAGCTGGAGAAGCACTTGGCCCTGTACCTGTGCTGATTGAGTTCGAGAGCACCGGTATTTATTGCATTAGGACAGGTCTTGCATTGCTAGAGCTTTTAGGAAGATGAGTAGCTCTCGAGTATGTTTTTGTTTTAGCCACTCCAAATGAGTGTGTTTCACCATGCTCCACCAACTGTTCTAAACTGGCATCCTTTCCTAAACTCAATGAACTAATTAAGAATTCTTCCCTGCCTGGGTGTGCCCTTAATGAATTGATCCATTGGAGGCTATAGCGAGATGTGGGTTAGAGTCTATCTCCCCATCCCTCCGGCGAGGTAGCAATGAGCTATCAAACGCCAATAGAGGACAGATCATGTTGTCCGTTTGTTTCAGCACCACAATCTTTGTTCGTTCCTACAACATCTAAATCAGCACTGGGAGCGGTTCTAGATGCACTTTCAGGTGAAGTCACATCAGACATTTTCGAGGATGTTCTTGCACATTGCTGGGGTATCGAAACTCGTGAAACCGGGGCTACTGCCATTACAATCTGATTGAAGGGATGGCATTAGGTAGACAATAACCTCTCTTGAGCGCCGCCTTGATGGCTTTGTGAATGAAATTCGAGTAGATGTTGTTTCATCCCGCGTATGTCTAGAATCTTGTTAGGATTCGTCTATTCCAGGTCAGGAAAGAGCTTCTGTAAACTATCGTGATAAGCATAGCCTTCGCCCCGCAGAGTGCTATATCAATGGTTCACCAGGCTCAATTCATTAATGGCTTAGGGCCGGTCTTCAGTAAGTCAATCACCATCGGGTGGAGGGGAAAGCCCTACGTCAAGGTCAATGGATTCACCTACCCCAGTCTCAGAACTTTCTAGACTTTCTTACCTGTGTTCTTCTCAACTAAGAGAAGGGCGTGCATCTACAACAGTGGTATTATCTTCCTTTTCTTTTTGCATCTTTGAATCCTGGTGTGTTGGTTAGTACCGAAGCCTCTTGGCTAGTACAGAGTTGTGGTTTGATATAGCTACTAGAGAACCTGGAGGCACTCTCTGAAAATAAGTATTCTTCATATGACATGTGAATAGACAACTCCTGGTATGCTCATTTCATTCCTCTTGGACCTAGATCTTCACTTTCAAAAGTGCAGAATTGATGTATCAAAGGCATTTCAAAGGAACAGAGGGTCCATCTTTGAAGTGAGAGACAATTGGTTTCAACTGTGTCGTAGGGGTTGTATTCTTAGACCTGCCAGGCGGGAGGAACCACCGTCCTGGGTATTGAGCATGTGAATCATGTTATTTTGTAGGAATAGAGATTCTCAGCCATCATATCTTGTTCACCCTTGGCCATGTCTCCTTCCGAGAATGAGTTGGTTTGGGGAGATCATTAGGTTACTGAGATCGAAGTAGTGAGGCTGCTTGAGTGCCATCGAAACCCATTTGAAATTGCAATGACATATTGAAGTAGTAGTTCGTTCAGCACCCGATTAGGTATCTGGAAATAGTTCCTTAGCTCTTTTCTAGTTCGTTAATGACCTCAGCGGTTGAAATGGAATTGGATCCCGGCTTGTTAGTTAATAGAATCTAAATGAGATTGAATGGAAATGTTGGTAAACCGAGGGGTGCATCATACTTTTCAATAGATGTTGGGGTTCCTAAACCATAAGGATACTCTTTTCATAGAACAAGGCCTGCCAATCGATCTCCTAGGCTATAATCCAAGGGATAGCTTAACATGCATCTCCTAGATGGAAGTGTGCGACAATAACTTTGAGCTCCTGTAGTCTTTGATCCTTGATCTGAAGAGGTAGGCAGCTATGATAAAGAAGCCAAGGGATGAAGTGATTGTGGTTGGCGTGCCACATGGAAACTAGATAGGTGGAAGCTATTTTAGACGACCTTGCGGGTCATCCTAACATTGAAATGAAGCTATTCGAGCAGACAGTGAATAAAGCTATGAATGGGGGTAGCTTTACGAGGCATAATGCCGGTGTGCACTTTTCTTTTCTCAAACTGTGGTTGATCCTCTCTAAATCAGAGGTCAACATTTCTTTGCAATGAACGTTTATTAGGTCTGGAAAACCTTGTTAGGTGCACTCGTAGGTGAGCTCAAAGCGAGGATTCATGCGTTCTTTCTTCTCAAGAAGACAGAATGATTGTTCGGTATGATATAGATTCTTAGCCAGGGGTTTGGTAACTTATGCCCCCTAGTTTGCAACTTAGAGCAAAAATGGTTGAAACGGCTCCCATTGTGTGTGGGAATTCTTTCAAATGTGCATGGCCTGGCGACTGACAGGATGCCCCTGCGAGTGCTATTCCATGTGCTGGAAAACCTCTTTGGCACATCTTTCGCGATCTAGTTAACAACACTTTAGTGACTCATGTCTTCCATGGCTTAAACCTGCTTATTATACTAGAAACAATGGAATACCTAAAGTTGGATATAGGTGAGGTGGGACTTAAGAATGCCTTGTCTGGAAAATCTCTTCAAAGCAAGAATTAGCGTATAGAAAGGAAGCAGCATTTCCTTTCAGCTGCTTTTAAAAAGTCCCCGGGGATATAGCCCACTTCTCATTTCTCAACACCAGCTTCTCTTCTCTTTTCTTAAGTATAAGAGGGATAGGTTTATGGGAACTTTTGTGAAGAGAGAATAGGTATAAGTATTGTGACATAACGTGTAATAACAGCCCATAATGCAATAAATATCGATATAAAAGCATGATGCAAAATGGACGTATCAAGGCGCCATGGTGGGAAAGATGCCCAACGTCACATGGCCTGAAGGCTCCTTCGTGGAGACCGTCAAAGGATGGCAAAAGAAGTGGTTCTACGTCATAGAGCTGTGTGGAGCTCCCAAATTCCAGTCCGGAGCCCCAATGCGGCTCACCTTCTGGCTAGAGAAGGGTCTGGACTAGTCTTCGTCGGATGAGCTAACAACGCTTTAGACGCGCATCCGGAGCTTGGTGGACAAGAACATCAAGTTTGTCAATGTGATCCAGGTGATACTAGTTCACCGGATCCTTCCATGCCAAAGGCGGGCCTGTAATTTGTGGGAGTTCGATCCGGCCAACCACCAGACCTTGCAACAGTTCTTCGGCACTACGCACAAAGACATCTGGAAGGTGCTTTTCAAGTCCGGCGAGACGTGGCCAGATACGGCTGAGAACCGTGGGCACGACTTAGCTCATCCCGCTAGTCCGGTAAGTGTTTTCATGTTTTCAAGGTGTATCCTTTACCTGCATACTCAAGGAAGACGCCTAAGCCTCCCTACTGATTCTCTCAGTGCTGGACAAAGAAGGCGGAGCGGATTCACTATCCGGCTCTGCTGCCCGAAGACCCAGCAATTCCACTTCTGACGAAGATGCTAGTTCCGGCACCCTATAAAGCGCTGGAGAAGAAGGCCAAGGGGACCAAAGGTGGCCTCCGTTGCAAGGGTGCTTCGAATATGACGTCTAAAGACGCCAAGACTCACTCCTCCACCGCCGAGGACGAAGAGGAGGAGGAAAGCAACTCTCCCCCTGAGGGGGGAAGGAAGAAGAGGACGACCTCCACAAATCTGGAGGCAGAGACGTCCAAGAGGGGGAAGGGCTCCCTCGTGGATAACTCCATGTGGGACGTCGACAACAGCCCAGAGCGGCGCCCCCGAGACAAGCCCCTGGCCGAATCGTGAATACTCAAAAGCCCGGATGCATTCATATATCTGGCCTCTCTACTTCATAGTCTTAACATGTCGAATCATGCATTTGTAGTCCGGCCCAGTCCGACCTCGAGCGGTCCTCATCTTAGGGGAATTTGCTGGACCCGAAGGTGATGGACAGCGGGTCCCTTCCGGCGGCCTCCTCTCCCAAGGCCCTGGATGACACCAAGGTGTTATCTCGAAGGATCCCAGGCCAGGGAGAGACTCAGGAGGCCGTCAGGGCGGCACCGGAGGACAAAACCTCAACCGACGGACACATGGGGGAGCAAATCCCCATGGAGACCGGCGATGGGGGCCATATTCAGTTCGGCCCCTAGCCGAATACGACCCCGAAGACCTATGCGGCTCCGAAACCCGGCAAGCAGCCTCCTACAAAAGGAGGAGGTGCACCAGTTCCGCCGGTGACCTCTGTCTAGCCAGAGGCATCGGACACTCTAATGGAAGCGCTGCGAAGTGCTTCCATTGTTGAAGAACACCGTACCCTTATGGGTACGGTGGTTGAGAGGATTCAGTCTGCGAAGAGCGGACTAACCAAAGCCTGCACAAGACTTCTAACAGGCTTTGAGGTAAGCAATGCAATTGTGTAAAAAGAATGTCACAGTATAGACAGTAGCCCCTGAGACACTGTCCGGTGTTCGAAAAGAAAAGCCGAACAGAGGATCAAACAAGTTTCGTAGGAGACTAATCAGATAAGTCAATGTGAACAAGCAGGTGTCGTTACTGGCTGCGACCTCTCATACTGCTGAGGTCTCCGGACTGAAGCAGAGTCTGGAGCGTGCCGAGGAAGAGCTCAGCCGCGTGAAAAAGCAGCTAGAGGATAAACAAGGTATGCAATGACCTTCTGTATATCAGAAAGGATAGATGATTTGTAATGACCATAGTGCCTTTGTATTTGCAGGAGCGGCGACCGAGGTGGAGGCCCTAAAAAAGGTGTTGGCCGAGGCCGAGGAGAGAGCGGCCAAGGAACAAGCCGCCCGAGAAAAGCACGAGGCCAGGGTCGGTGAGGTCCAGTAGGAGCTCCAGGACGCTGTGAAGAGATGCGAGTCCTTGGAGCGCAACATTGCGGATCAAGAGTCCGAACTTTCCAAGGCCCGCCAAAGCGCACACGATGCCCAGGTTGAAGCCCAGGGCGCCCTCCAGGAAGTCCATGAGGCCAGAAAAATTGCGGTGGGTAAGGCCTTTATTATGCAGAGCAAATATGTAAAGAATACTGACCCGAATTTGGAGTTCTCCAGGGGCGTTTGCGGATCTGTCGTGCAGCGTTTCAGACGTTGCGGAGTTCTTCCGAGCCAAAGAGGGGAGCTCCACGGAGAAGCTGTTTTGGCTGCAATACCTTGCGCTAGAACATCCGGTGCCCTTTAGCGATCAGCTAAAACAGTTGGTCGAACTGCATAGGGTGGCCGAACTAGCCATGAAGGATTTAATAATCTGGTTATGGCCTGCGAAAGCCATACCCAGCAGCTACTTCGAGCTCGTGAAGCGGCTGGTCAATGCCTGGCCTCATCTTGATGCCATCAAGCGGTCGGTCTGCATCGAAGGCAGGCGAATGGCTTTCGCCCAAGTCAAGATGCAGTGGGAGAAGATGGACGCCGTACAACTTGCGACCGAGGGACTGCCCGCGGGCAAGGAGCACTGCATGCCCGATCGGTATTTTAACAATGTCTTGGAGGGATCCCGCATTGTGGTGGAGCAATGTGCTAAGGATATTATCTTTGAATGAATACATTCATGTTATCCTGTGACCTTCCTGTATTATGAAAACGGAGACGTTTTGTAATATAATGCTTGTTATTTAAAATTTTACCTCCTGTATGGCCGTTTTGTTAAATCTGAGAGTCGGCCAGTCATCGGTTTCAGCCCCCACATAGGTAGTACGGGGGTGTTCGGGATGAATCTAAACATTCTTGATCCAAAGGTTTGGTCCTTGAAGGAGGTGTTTAGCGCAATGAACCAGGCAATCGGACTATGTGGCATTGTCACCCTCACTTAGCCATAGGAGTTTGACAACAGAAATTTGGCGCAACCCCTAGTATCCGTAAGTCCGAACTTGGGGTGCTGTAAACACTTGATTGGATAAAAACCGATTCATCACACAACATGGAAAAAATCACAAAAGATTTGTAACCTCTCGAACAGTTGAACGGCTCATGCCGCATCATGACAGTCAGTTTTCGGCTTTCTCTACTGAGGTGCTCATCCGGATGAACCAGGACACAATCGCAGTAGTTCTCCCTATACTACCCTAGCTGATATAGAGGAACATAAGGTAGTAAGCACATGAGCCGGGCAACCCAACTATTGACCAAAGACATGATTCGGAGCCGATGCATATAATGCTAGAGTTCGGGGTGCCGAACTACACTGTAAAAAAGTGTTCAGACTTTGTTGCCGTATTATGGGGCGTAATGAAGCCCCTGGCAAATTTAGGCGTACCATAGTGTACAGGTGCAATTGATAAGAATATCAAAAAAAGAAAAATGAAGCAATAGGATAATGCCGCAGAAATTGGGCCGCAAACTATTTTTCATTATAGTTTGATTAATACGTCAAAGCGTATTTTGTACAAGTAGTGCGATAAGCATCGGGGCTATTTAACATGCCCCGACCAAGGGAGAGATGCATGCGGGTCCTTAAAATAGGCATAACAATCATTTAAAGAGACCGCCTGGAAATTCCCTTATACGTTAATGCTTCTTTCCTTCTTGGTGTATCAGTCCCTTGATAGGTCCGACAATCAGGTCAACAGGAAAGGCCTGGGAAAAAAAAGAAACCTGAAAAGAAAAAGAAAACATGAAAGTATGTGGATCCAAGGGAGGTTGAGCCGTATTATAGACCACGATCTAGCTGTGCCTCTGTCTGTGCCCATGGTATTTTGAGTGCGTGCGGTACGAATGTCGCCATTTGGTCGGGACTGGGACGGAGGCCGAATTGCTAGTCAAGCTCTTGACGAGCTGGACTGTCCTGCTGTAGAGTAGTTCGGACTCGTTTGACAGTGTCCGGGATCTTGGCTGCCGAATTAAGGTTCTGCCTGAAAAGGCTTGAGGGAGTCCCGGATTAGGGGGTGTCCGGATAGACAAACTATCACCTTTGGCCGGACTACTGGACTATGAAGATAGAAGATTGAAGACTTCATCCCGTTTCCTGATGGGACTTTCCTTGGCGTGGAAGGCAAGCTTGGCGATACGGATATGTAGATCTCCTACCATTGTAACTGACTCTGTGTAACCCTAACCCTCTTCGGTGCCTATATAAACCGGAGGGTTTTAGTCCGTAGGACGAACAACAATCATACCATAGGCTAGCTTCTAGGGTTTAGCCTCTCTGATCTCGTGGTAGATCTACTCTTGTACTACCCATATCATGAATATTAATCAAGCAGGAGTAGGGTTTTACCTCCATCAAGAGGGCCCGAACCTGCGTAAAAACATCGTGTCCCTTGTCTCCTGTTACCATCCGCCTAGACACACAGTTCGGGACCCCTACCCGAGATCCGCCGGTTTTGACACCGACAAGGCCGCTCTGTGCTTCTGCTGCGAGGGCAGCGGTGTGCTCCTCAGTACGGAGGGAGCGTTCCTTGTTTCCATTGACTTTTATGACACTGCATGGTCCGGGCATCTTGAGCTTGAGATAAGCATAGTGTGGCACCGCATTGAATCGAGCGAATGCAGTTCGTCCGAGCAGTGCGTGATAGCCACTACGGAAGGGGATGATATCGAAGATCAACTCTTCGCTTTGGAAGTTGTCTGGGGATCCGAAGACCACCTCCAGTGTGATTGAGCCAGTACAGTGGGTCTCTACACCTGGTATGACTCCTTTAAAGGTGGTTTTTGTGGGCTTGATCCTTGAGGGATCAATGCTTATTTTGCACATTGTATCCTGACATAGCAGGTTCAGGCTGTTGCCACCTTCCATGAGGACTCGTGGAAGATCGAATCCATCAATGATTGGGTCGAGGACCAGTGCGGCTGAACCACCATGATAGATATTGGTCGGATGGTCCCTGCAATCGAAGGTGATCGGGCAGGACGACCATGGGTTGAACTTTGGGGCGACTGGCTCCATCGCATAGACGTCCCTAAGCGCGCGCTTGCGCTCCCTCTTGGGGATATGGGTAGCGTATATCATGTTCATCGTTTTAACTTGGGGGCGGGGGGGACTTCTTCTGTCCCCCTATGTTTGATGGCCGGGGCTCCTCATCATCGTCCTCGCTTTGCGACCCCTTCTCCTTATTCTTAGCATTTAACTTGCTAGCTTGTTTAAAAACCCAACAGTCTTTGTTGGTATGGTTGGCTGGTTTATCAGGAGTGCCGTGGATTTGACATGGACGATCGAGTATGCGGTCCAAGCTGGACGAGCCCGGATTGTTTCTTTTATATGGCTTCTTCTGCTGACCGAGTTTAGAGCCACTAAATCCAGCATTGACCAACGTGTCCTTGGTGTTGTCACTGTTGCTTCGACGCTTATGTTTGTTGTGTCGGGGCTTGCCGTTGCTATTTCTGGCTTTAGAAGTGCCGGGTTCGCTTGTATTAATATTGCTATGGGCTAGCCAACTATCCTCGCCCGCACAAAAGCGGGTCATAAGTGTCGTGAGGTCTGCCATAGACTTTGGCTTTTCTTGGCCGAGGTGTCGGGCGAGCCATTCGTCACGGATGCTATGTTTAAAGGCCGCTAGGGCTTCGGCATCCGGACAGTCGACGATCTAGTTCTTTTTAGTTAAAAACCTAGTCCGGAATTTCCTGGCTAACTCTCCGGGTTGTTGAACTATGTGACTTAAGTCGTCGGCATCCGGAGGTCGGACATATGTACCTTGGAAGTTGTCGAGGAAGGCGTCTTCCAAGTCTTCCCAGTTGCCAATTGAGTTTTCGGACAAGCTGTTCAACTAGTGCCAAGCAGGTCCCTTAAGTTTTAGTGGGAGGTATTTGATGGCGTGAAGGTCATCACCGGGAGCCATATGAATATGGAGGAGAAAATCCTCAATCCATACCGCGGGGTCTGTTGTCCCATCATATGATTCGATGTTCATGGGTTTAAACCCTTCCGGGAATTCATGTTCCATTACTTCATCAGTGAAGCAGAGGGGGTGTGCGGCGCCTATATATCGGGCCAAGTCACGACGTAGCTCGGATGGAGTTCGTCTGCGGTTTTGGCCCGGGAGTGGTTATGTTTGTCATGTCCGGCTAGATGGCCATCGTCGCGTATCGGAGCACGCCCCCGCAATCCATAGATCGATTTGGTCTGGTCTGCTCTGTTTTCCAGGTCATGCCACAGGTTATATGTGTATGCCGAGCTATTGTGTCTCTATTTTTATGGCGTGGTAGTGTGGGCTGGTGTTCGGCTTGAGTTACCGCTTTGTCCCGGCCACGTGGTGGTCGGTCAGCCGCATTATGCGCTAGTAGGACGGGCTCCAGCGCCTCGTCATCGAATTGGGGTAACAATTTGCGTTTCGGGTAACTTTTGGTTGGGCCGTATTCCTCGGGTGCCAGGACATTAGTCCATCTGTATTGAGTAGATCTTGATCAGCTTGAAGCTGTTGCTGCTTCTTTTTCAGGCTCCTTGCATTGGCTATTGGCTGGCGCTTAAAGCGCTCCTGATTGATGGGCTCCTCAGGCATGATAAAGTCATCATCGCGAGGCTCGCCTCATCCTCGGAGGGTGGAAGATAATTACTGTCCTCCGAGTCTTTGTTAACGGCATGTTCATTAGGGTTGACTAGCCCATCCTCTCGTTCCTCTTGTTTGGAAGTTGGCTCAACAGGGTCTTTGTTGTCTTCGGCATCGTCCCGAGTATTATTTTCTCATGTGCCGGTATTGCTGTTTTTTTCCACGGCGTGGTTTAGAGCGGCACCGCTCACGTCGGCGCTTTGGCTGTTCTCAGGAGGCTTATCCTCGACTGGATCCTTTTCATTGTCGCCATTGTTCTCTTTGGGTGTATCCACCATGTATACGTCATACAAGGAGGTGGCTGTCCAGCGCCCTGTAAGCAGTGGTTTTTGTGCCTGCTCCTCTCCGGCATCATCGTCCATACCGTCGATGTCTTCGGAGCCGTAATCGAGCATGTCGGGTAAGTCTTCGATAGTGGCTATGAAATGGGTGGTGGGTGGGAAGCGGATTTCTCCATCATCAGCCTCCAATCCAAACCGGATATAGTTCTGCTGAGAGTCCCCTGATAAGGAGAGGGCTTTTAATGAGTTTAGCACATCGCCTAAAGGTGAGTGCCGGAAGATGTCCGTGGAGCTGAATTCAACGATCGGCGCCTGATCAGGTTCGATGGGCGCGGATGCACGCGGTCCAGAACCTATGGCCGGAGATGAATCCGAGGTTCCAGTGACACAGGCCCCGCTCGAGATTGGATCTGTGTGCAGCTCTAATGCTGCTGAGTCTGTGGCTTCTGTGGCGGGGTTGAACTTCCCATCCTTGGACGGCACAATCTACTCTGGATCCAGGGCCAGAGCAGTTACAGGCGCTGTCTCCTGGGCATGGTCCGATGACAGATTTAGGTCATGTTCATCATGGTGGCCGGGAGCGGCTGCCATGGGCTCGAATCCGTCGAAGATCAAGTCTTCACGGATATCGGCAACATAATTCAAGCTTCCAAACCTGACCTGATGGCCAGGGGCGTAGCTGTCGATCAGCTCTAGATGGCCAAGCGAGTTGGCCCGCAGTGTGGAAGCCGCCGAATACGAAGATCTGTCCGGGGAGGAAAACCTCCCCCTGGACCGCATTGTTGTAGATGATTGACGGAGCCATCAAACCTATCTTCGACATCACAGTGGAACTCTCAATGAAAGCACCAATGTCGGTGTCAAAACCAGCAAATATCGGGTAGGGGGTCCTGAACTGTGCGTCTAAGGTGGATGGTAACAGGAGGCGGGGGACACGATATTTACCCAGGTTCAGGTCCTCTCTATGGAGGTGATACCCTACTTCCTACTTGATTGATCTTGATGAATATGAGTATTACAATAGTTGATCTACCATGAGATCGTAATGGCTAAAACCCTAGAAGTCTAGTCTGTATGATTATGATTATGATTGCCTCTACGGACTAATCCCTCCGGTTTATATAGACACCGGAGGGGACTAGGGTTGTACAAAGTCGGTTACAGAGAAAGGAATCTTCATATCCGGGTGCCAAGCTTGCCTTCCATCCCAAGGAGAGTCCCATCCGGACACAGGTGAGAGTCTTCGGTCTTGTATCTTCACAGCCCATCAGTCCGGCCCATGTCAATAGGCCGGCCATCCGAGGACCCCTTAATCCAGGACTCCCTCACACACTTTGTTCTCATACATGGATCCTATCTCAGATTTCATGACCTCAAGCCATCTGTCGGAATCTAGGCTCATCATAGCTTCTTCATTCGTAGGTTTGCATGATCTAATAACATGACTTTCAGGACAGGATTACCGTACCACTCTGGTGCGGAACGTGCTCTATTCAAGCTAGGTCCAATAGTAACTTCATCCGAAGTTTCATGATCATCATCATTAGCTTCCTCTCTAGTTGGTGTACGCATCATGGGAATGGATTCCACTAATGTGCTACTTTCCAATTCGAGTGAAGGTACAATTACCTCATCCAGTTCTACTTTCCTCCCACTCACTTCTTTCGAGAGAAACTCCTTCTTTAGAAAGGTTCCATTCTTGGAAACAAATATCTTGCCTTCGAATCTGTGGTAGAAGGTGTACCCAATTGTTTCCTTAGGGTTCCTATGAAGATGCAATTCTCCAATCTGGTTCGAGCTTATCAGGCTCAAGCCTTTTGACATAAGTGTCGCAACCCCAAACTTTAAGAAACGATAGCTTAGGTTTCTTGCCAAACCACAGTTCATATGGTGTCGTCTCAACGGATTTAGACGGTGCCCTTTTTTAACGTGAATGCGGCTATCTCTAATGCATAACCCCAAAACAATAGTGGTAAATCAGAAAGAGACATCATAGAACACACCATATCTAATAAAGTATGATTACGATGTTCGGACACACCATTATGCTGTGGTGTTCCAGGTGGCGTGAGTTCTGAAACTATTCCACATTGCTTCAAATGAAGGCCAAACTCATAACTCAAATATTTGCCTCCATCATCAGATCATAGAAACTTTATTTTCTTGTTACGATGATTCTCCACTTCACTCTGAAATTCTTTGAACTTTTCTAATGTTTTAGACTTGTGTTTCATTAAGTAGATATACCCATATCTGCTCAAATCATTAGTGAAGGTAAAAAAATAATGATACTCGTCGCGAGCCTCAACACTCATCGGACTGCATACATCGGTATGTATTATTTCCAATAAGTCATTGGCTCGCTCCATTGTTCTGGAGAACGGAGTTTTAGTCATCTTGCCCATGAGGCATGGTTCGAAAGTATCATGATTCATAATCAAGTGATTCCAAAAGTCCATCTGCATGGAGTTTCTTCGTGCGCTTTACACCAATATGACCTAAATGGCAGTGCCACAGGTATGTTGCACTATCATTATCAACTTTGCATCTTTTGGCATCAATATGATGAATATGTGTATTACTACGATCGAGATTCAATAAACCATTTGCATTGGGTGTATGACCATAGAAGGTTTTATTCATGTAAACAGAACAACAATTATTCTCTGACTTAAATGAATAACCGTATTGCAATAAACATGATCCAATCATATTCATGCTCAACGCAAACACCAAATAGCATTTATTTAGGTTTGACACTAATCTCGAAGGTAGAGGGAGTATGCGATGGTGATCTTATCAACCTTGGAATCACTTCCAACACACATTGTTACCTTGCCCTTAACTAGTCTCTGTTCATTTTGCAACTCCTGTTTCGAGTTACTAATCTTAGCAACTGAATCGATATCAAATACCCTGGGGTTACTATGAACACTAGTAAAGTACACATCAATAACATGTATATCAAATATACCTTTGTTCACTTTGTCATCCTTCTTATCCGCCAATTATTTGGGGTAGTTCCGCTTCCAGTGACCATTCCATTTGCAGTAGAATCACTCAGTTTCAGGCTTAGGTCTATCTTTGGGCTTCTTTACAAGAGTGGCAACTTGCTTGTCATTCTTCTTGATGTTCCCTTTCTTTCCCTTGCCCCTTTTCTTGAAACTAGTGGTGTTGTTAACCATCAACACTTGATGCTCTTTCTTGATTTCCACCTTCATTGATTTCGGCATCACGAAGAGCTCGGGAATCATTTTCGTCATGCCTTGCATATTATAGTTCATCACAAAGTTCTAGTAGCTTGGTGATAGTGACTAGAGAACTATGTCAATCACTACCTTATCTGGAACATTAACTCCCACTTAATTCAAGCGATTGTAGTACCCAGACATTCTGAGCACATGCTCACTGGCTGAACCATTCTCCTCCATCTTGTAGGCAAAGTACTTGTCAGAGGTCTCATACCTCTCGACACGAGCATGAGTCTGAAATACCAATTTGAGATCTTGGAACATCTCATATGCTCCGTGGCGTTCAAAACGTCTTTCCAGCCCCGATTCTAAGCCGTAAAGCATGGCGCACTAAACTATCAAGTAGTCATCATATCAAGCTTGCCAAACGTTCATAACGTCTGCATCTGTTCCTGCAATAGGTCTGTCACCTAGCGGTGCATCAAGGACATAATTCTTCTGTGCAACAATGAGGATAATCCTCAGATCGTGGACCTAGTCCACATCATTGCTACTATCATCTTTCAACTTAGTTTTCTCTAGGAACATATCAAAAACATATGAGAGCTACAACGCGAGCTACTGATCTACAACATAATTTGCAAATACTATCAGGACTAAGTTCATAATAAATTAAGTTCAATTAATCAAATTACTTAAGAACTCTCACTTAGATAGACATCCGTCAAGTCATCTAATGATACGTGATCCAAATCAACTAAACCATATCTGATCATCATGTGAGATGGAGTAGTCATCAATGGTGAACATCACTATGTTGATCATATCTACTATGTGATTCACATTCGACCTTTCGGTCTCCAGTGTTTCGAGGCCATGTCTGTACATGCCAGGATCGTCAAGTTTAACCCGAGTATTCTGCATGTGCAAAACTGTCTTGCACCCATTGTATGTGAACGTAGATCCTATCACACCCGATCATCATGTGGTGTCTTAGCACGAAGAACTGTCGCAACGATGCATACTTAGGGAGAACACTTATTCCTTGAAATTTAGTTAAGGGATCATCTTATAATGCTACCATCGTACTAAGCAAAATAAGATGCATAAAAGATAAACATCACATGCAATCAAAATATGTGACATGTTATGGCCATCATCATCTCGTGTTTTTGATCTCCATCTCCAAAGCATCCTCATGATCTCCATCGTCACCGGCTCGACACCTTGATCTCCATCGTAGCATTGTGGTCGTCTCGCCAACTGTTGCTTCTACAACTATCGCTAATGCATAGTGATAAAGTAAAGCAATTACATGGCATTTGCATTTCATACAATAAAGAGACAACCATAAGGCTCCTGCCGGTTGCCGGTAACTTTTACAAAACATGATCATCTCATACAATAATGTATATCACATCATGTCTTGACCATATCACATCAAAACATGCCCTGCAAAAACAAGTTAAACGTCCTCTACTTTGTTGTTGCAAGTTTTACATGGCTAGCACAGGCTTTGAGTAAGAACCGTTCTTACCTACGCATCAAAACCACAACGGTGTTTTGTCAAGATTGCTGTTTTAACCTTCAACAAGGACCGTCCGCAGTCAAATTTGATTTAGCTAAAGTAGGAGAAACAGACACCCGCCAGCCACCTTTATGCAAAACTAGTTGCATGTCTGTCGGTGAAAGCGGTCTCATGAATGTGGTCATGTAAGGTTGGTCCGGGCCGCTTCATCCAACAATACCACCAAATCAAAATAAGACGTTGGTGGTAAGCAGTATGACTATCACTACCCACAACTCTTTGTGTTCTACTCATGCATATCATCTACGCATAGACCTGACTCGGATGCCACTTTTGGGAAATGTAGCATGCAATTTCAAAAAAATTCCTATGCTCACGCAAGAACTATCTAGGAGATGCATAGAAACGAGAGGGGGAGAGTTTGTCTACGTACCCTCGTAGACCGTAAGCGAAAGCATTTGACAACGCGGTTGATGTAGTCGAACTTCTTCTAGCTCCGACCGATCAAGTAACGAATGTACGACATCTCCGAGTTCTGCACACGTTCATCTCGATGACGTCCCTCGAACTCTTGATCCAGCAAGGTGTCGAGGAATTAGATGAGTTCCATCAGCACGACAGCGTGGTGACGGTGATGGTGAAGTGATCCGCGCAGGTCTTCACCTAAGCACCACAAGAATATGACCGAGGGTGTAACCTGTGGAGGGGAGGCGCCGCACACGGCTAACAGATGTTGTTGTGTCACTTGGGAGCCTCCTTCAAGATTGTGGAGTTGAACCAAGGAGTTTGTACGGGCAAGGAGATCACCTACTTCGTGAAGATCTATCCTAGTGAGGCAAGTCCTTCGTGCGCGATGGCCGTGGTGGGATAGACAAGGTTGCTTCTTCGTGGACCCTTCGTGGGTGGAGCCCTCCGTGGACTCACGCAGCCGTTACCCTTCATGGGTTGAATTCTCCATCAACGTGGATGTACGATAGCACCACCTATCGGAACCATGCCAAAAGTCTCTGTGTCTACATTGCGTTTGCTCCCTCTAACTCCTCCCTTTACCTTCATATGCAATGTTTTACATTCCGCTGCTATACTCTTAGAATTGCATGTGTAGGTTGATTGCTTGACTTGTTCTAAGTTGCTAAAATCTGCCAAGACTTAAAATTGAGAAAAGGCTAGATTTTTATTTGGTCAAGTAGTCTAATCACCCCCCCCCCCTCTAGACATACTTTCAATCCGACAAGTGGTATCAGAGCTTTGGTCTCCATTTCTCTTGATTTCCATAGCTTTTGATGATCATAGACTTGGTTTCACAACCTAGGAGATTATGGCGTCTAGCGAGGGAAATTACCACCGTAGAGGTCCTTATTTTGATGGTACTAATTTTGCTAGTTGGAAGCATAAGATGAAAATGCATATTCTTGGACATAACCCCGCCGTTCTGGCTATTGTGTGTATTGGCTTGCAAGGTGAATTCCTTGATGGGAGAGAACTGAACCGTGAAGCTACCGCGGAAGAGTTGAAGATGCTGCAATACAACGCTCAAGCTTGTGATATCCTCTTCAACGGATTGTGCCCCGAAGAATTCAACAAAATCAGCCGTCTTGAGAATGCAAAGGAAATTTGGATACTTTGATTGATATGCACAAAGGTACCGACTCCGTCAAGGAATCCAAATTGGATGTGCTTCAAAGTCAACTTGACAAGTTCAAAATGAAGGATGGTGAAGGTGTCGCTGAAACGTACTCTAGGCTTGCTCTCATCACAAATGAGATTGCCAGCTTAGGAAGTGAAGAGATGACCGATAGATTCATCATCAAGAAGATCCTAAGAGCCTTGGATGGAAAATATGATACTATGTGCACATTGATCCAAATGATGCCAAATTACAAAGATCTCAACCCTACGGAAGTAATTGGAAGAATTGTTGCTCATGAGATGTCACTCAATGATAAGGAAGAGCTTCACAACAAGTCAAGTGGTGCTTACAAAGCCCCATGTGATGCTCCTACATCATCAAGTGAGAAACAATCCTTCAATGAGGAATTGAGCCTAATGGTGAAGAATTTCAACAAGTTCTACAAGAGTAGAAGCAAGGAAAGAAGTTCCAAGTCAAGGTCCTACAATGACAAAAGATCTTCGAGTCGTGAACGTAATTGCTACAATTGTGGAAGACCCGGACACTACTCCAATGAGTGTATGCCCCCTACAAAAGAAGATAAGATTCACCCAAAAGGAGAAGTAGAAGAGAAGAATCACCACCAAATGAGAGGAGCAGTAGCGATGAACGTTATGAATGAAGAACCTCTCACAGAAGCAAGGATTCGGAAAGGAAGGATAAGTCATCAAGGAGCTACACAAAATGAAGACATCAAGCTCATGTTGGTGAATGGGTATCCGGCTCCGACTCCGACCATCACTCCGAGAGAAGTTATCACTCCGACTCTGAATATACTCAAGATGAAGGTGTTGTCGGGCTAGCAACTCCTACGACATATTTGACTCACCAAATGAAGGAATTGGAAGATGTTTCATGGCTAAAGGCCCAAAGTTATCACACCCCGAGTATGTTGATTTCAATAGTGATGAAGATGATTTGCTAGGTGACGACGATTTACTTGTTGACAACTCTAGTGATGAAAACTATGATAAACTTGCTATTAATCATGCTAATCAAGATAAAACGAATGATGATGATAAGAAGGAGATTGAGCATCTAACTAAAGAATTAAACACTCTTAAGTTAGCTCATGAAACTACCTTGGAAGATCATTGAGAACTTTTAAAGACTCATGAGAAGTTACGCTTTGAAAAGCTCAACCTTGAGCAAGAGCATGGGTTCTTAAAGGCAATCAATGATGATCTTCGCAAGAAAAGTTCTTCTTACATTGCCAAGCGTTTACTCTTGTCTACTTACATGCCACAAGTAAAATCTAGAAACAAGAACAAGAAAGATTCTTCTTCTAGTAGTAACAATAATCATGCTAAATCCAATGTTGTTGCTTCTAGTAGTTCTCTTGATTCCACTAATGATTCTCTTAGCCAAGTTACACTTGAGCTGGAAAATAGCTTATTGAAGGGAATTATAGAGAAAGGTGTTTACAAGAGCCTTGCCGAAGTAAGCAATTTGAGGAAATTGTACGCAAGCAAGGAAGGCACCGAAGAATCAAGGTGTTGGTTTTGAATGAAAGTTCAATGCCAATGGAGTTGAGTGGGAAGAAGATCAATACCCCAAGACGAAGTTTGTTCCTAAACAAGAGAAGTATGATCCTACTTCTTTCCAAGGGACACAAGCTCAAGATGATCTTTCACCACAAGACCACAAGCAAAAAGGCAAGGACAAGCTATAAGAGGAGATTGATGCATTTGAAGAAGCTCCCAAGGCCATGGTCAAGTGGGTTCCCAAGACTACATCAAGTTCTACTTCATCAAGTACGACTACAACTCCAAGGATTCCCATCAAGATGATGTTGATCCCAAAGAAGAAGAACTAGAGAGTTCTTGAGGGTGACTCCGCCAACATACTTCACTCATATTGAGGGAGTCCTGGATTAGGGGGTGTCCGGATGACCGGACTATAACCTTTGGCCGGACTCCTGGACTATGAAGATACAAGATTGAAAACTTCGTCCCGTGTCTGGATGGGACTTTCCTTGGCGTGGAAGGCAAGCTTGGCGATACGGATATGTAGATCTCCTCCCATTGTAACCGACTTTGTGTAACCCTAGCCCTCTCTGGTGTCTATATAAACCGGAGGGTTTTAGTCCATAGGACGAACAACAATCATACCATAGGCTAGCTTCTAGGGTTTAGCCTCTCTGATCTCGTGGTAGATCTACTCTTGTACTACCCATATCATCAATATTAATCAAGAAGGAGTAGGGTTTTACCTCCATCGAGAGGGCCCGAACCTGGGTAAAAACATCTTGTCCCTTGTCTCCTCTTACCATCCGCCTAGAGGCACAGTTCGGGACCCCCTACCCGAGATCTGCCGGTTTTGACACCGACATTGGTGCTTTCATTGAGAGTTCCTCTGGGTCGTCATCTTTAGGCCCGATGGCTCCTCCGATCATCAACAACGATGCGGTCCGGGGTGAGACTTTTCTCCCCGGACAGATCTTCGTATTCGGCGGCTTTGCACTGCGGGCCAATTCGCTTGGCCATCTGGAGCAGATCGAAAGCTACGCCCCTGGCCATCAGGTCAGATTTGGAAGTTTGAACTACACGGCTGACATCCACGGAGACTTGATCTTCGACGGGTTCGAGCCACAGCCGAGCACGCCGCACTGTCACGATGGGCATGATCTAGCTCTGCCACCGAACAGTGCCCAGGAGGCCGCCCCAGTGTCCGCTCCGACCCTTAGCTCGGAGCCGACTGCCCCAATCGAGGATGGGTGGCTGGACACCGCCTCGGGGGCTGCAATCTCTATGGCGATCGAGCCGAACACCAGCCTTGTCCTTTGCGAAGCTCGTGACTCCAAGGTGTCGGACTCCTCTCCGGACTCCAAACCTTCTGCGCCCCTGCCGATCAAACCCGATTGGGCGCCGATCATGGAGTTCACTGCCGCAGACATCTTTCAGCACTCGCCCTTCAGCGACATTCTGAATTCACTAAAGTCTCTCTCTTTATCAGGAGAGCCCTGGCCGGACTATGGTCAGCAAGGTTGGGATGCGGACGACGAAGAAATTCAAAGCCCACCCACCACCCACTTCATAGCCACTATCGATGATTTAACTGACATGCTCGACTTCGACTCCGAAGACATCGACGGTATGGACGCCGATGCAGGAGACGACCAAGAACCAGCGCCTATAGGGCACTGGAAGGCCACCTCATCATACGACATATACATGGTGGACACCCCAAAAGAAGGGAATGGCGATGGAACAACGGAGGATGACCCCTCCAAGAAGCAGCCTAAGCGCCAGCGTCAGCGGCGCCGCTCTAAATCCCACTAAAGCAAAAACGGCGATTCTGGCACGGGAGATAATAACACCCCGGACAATGCCGAAGACAACCCCCTCCAACGGGATTCAGCACAAGAGGATGGAGAAGCCAGCCCTCATGAGAGAGCGGCAGAGAGAGAGGTAGAGGATGATAATTACATGCCTCCCTCCGAAGACGAGGCAAGCCTCGACGACGATGAATTTGTCATGCCTGAGGATCCCGTCGAACAAGAGCGTTTCAAACGCAGGCTTATGGCCACGGCGAGCAGCCTCAAGAAAAAACAGCAGCAGCTTAGAGCTGACCAAGACTTGCTAGCCGACAAATGGACTGAAGTCCTGGCGGCCGAAGAGTACGAACTTGAACACCCCTCCAAGAGCTACCCAAAGCGCAGGCGGCTACCCTGATTAGAGGAGGAAGCACCTAAACCTACATCACCAGCGCGACGCGGCCGACCGGCCACCTCGTGGCCGCGACAGAGAGGCCTCTCGGCCATCCACTCAAGTCGCACCCTGGCGTCGCTCAAAAAATACCAAGGCACGGGGAAATGCTCCAGACCTGCGAGACATATTGGAGGAAAAGGCAAGGCAAACAAGATCGATCTACGGATCGCGTGGGCGCCCCATGACACGTGACGATAACCGTCATGCCGGATATGGCAAATACGGCCAGGCCGAACACAGCAGACAAAGCTCATTTGAGCTACGTCGTGATATAGCCCAGTACAGAGGCGCCGCACACCCACTATGCTTCACAGATGAAGTAATGGATCATCAAATCCCCGAGGGTTTTAAACCCGTAAACATCGAATCATACGATGGCACAACAGATCCTGCGATATGGATCGAGGATTATCTCCTTCATATCCACATGGCCCGCGGTGATGATCTACACGCTATCAAATACCTCCCACTCAAGCTTAAAGGACCAGCTCGGCATTGTCTTAACAGCTTGCCAGCAGAGTCAATTGGTTGCTGGGAGGACCTGGAAGCCGCATTCCTCGACAATTTCCAGGGCACCTATGTGCGACCACCAGACGCCGATGACCTAAGCCACATAATTCAGCAGCCAGAGGAATCGGCCAGACAATTCTGGACACGGTTCCTAACCAAGAAAAATCAAATAGTCGACTGTCCGGACGCAGAGGCCCTCGCAGCCTTCAAACATAACATCCGTGACGAATGGCTTGCCCGGCACCTAGGACAGGAAAAGCCGAAATCCATGGCAGCCCTCACAACACTCATGACCCGCTTTTGCGCGGGAGAAGACAGCTGGCTAGCTCGTAGTAATAACATGACCAAGAGCCCTAGTAATTCGGATACCAAGGACAACAATGGCAGGTCGCGTCGCAACAAGCACAAGCACCGCATTAACAACGACAATGCTGAGGATACGGCAGTTAATGCCGGATTCAGAGGCTCTAAACCCGGTCAGCGGAAAAAGCCATTCAAAAGAAATACTCCGGGCCCGTCCAGTTTGGACCGAATACTCGATCGCTCGTGCCAGATACACGGCACCCCCGAAAAACCAGCCAATCACACCAACAGGGATTGTTGGGTGTTCAAGCAGGCAGGCAAGTTAAGTGCCGAAAATAGAGACAAGGGGCTGCATAGCGATGACGAGGAGGAGCCCCGGCCGCCGAACAATAGGGGACAGAAGGGCTTTCCCCCACAAGTGCGGACGGTGAACATGATATACGCAACCCACATCCCCAAAAGGGAGCGAAAGCATGCACTCATGGACGTATATGCGTTGGAGCCAGTCGCCCCAAAGTTCAACCCGTGGTCCTCCTGCCCGATCACTTTTGATCAAAGGTACCACCCCACTAGCATCCGCCACGGCGGATTCGCCGCATTGGTTCTAGACCCAATCATTGATGGATTCCACCTCACTAGAGTCCTTATGGACGGCGGGAGCAGCCTGAACTTGCTCTATCAGGATACAGTGCGAAAAATGGGCATAGGTCCCTCAAGGATTAAACCCACAAAGACGACCTTTAAAGGCGTCATACCAGGTGTAGAGGCCAACTTTACAGGCTCAGTTACACTCGAAGTGGTTTTCAGATCCCCAGATAATTTCCGAAGCGAGGAGTTAATCTTCAACATAGTCCCGTTCCGCAGTGGCTATCACGCACTGCTCGGACAAACCGCATTTGCAAAGTTCAATGCGGTGCCGCACTACGCATACCTCAAGCTCAAGATGCCAGGCCCTCGAGGAGTCATTACGGTCAATGGAAACACCGAACGCTCTCTCCGAACGGAGGAGCATACGGCGGCCTTCGCGGCGGAAGTACAAAGTAGCCTCTCAAGGAAATTCTCCAGTCTGGCTATTAAACATCCGGACACCGTCAAGCGCGCCCGGAGTAACCTACAACAAGACCGCCTGGCACGTTCCGAGCAAGCGTAGCAGTGCGGCCCCAACCCCAGCCCTCGCGAAATTGCAAAACCAGTACTATGCGTACATAATTACACTCTGGAAATACCATGGGCATAAGGGGAGGGGCACAACCACGGCACGCCCAAAATGCGGCTCAACCGCACTAGGGGCTCCCGATTTTGTCATTTCCTTTTTTCTTACTTTCAGGACTCCACTCTCCGGAAGGCCTGTCCGGCAGTACAATCGCCGAACACACGATGCAACAGCCAGGAGGCAGCAAGCTACGTCGAATGTCCAGGTGGTCTCTATAACGAGCTAAATACATGTCTTACATAAAGTCTCGCATCTTGCCCCTAGAGGGGGACATGTCAAATAATCCCATCCCTTGCTTATCACACTATTTGTATCGTTCTGCTTTCACAGCAGCCTTTTAATAAACAATACATAGCTCTTGTCTATTATTGCATTCATTTTTTGTGTACATATGTTCAGTTATGGCATTATGCAACCGTACACTTTGGTACGGCCAATACACCAGGGGCTTAAGTACCCCAGAATATGGTGTGAGAAGTCCGAACACTCTCACGAGTGCGGCACCCCGAACTTATAGCATTATATGCATCGGCTCCGAATCATGTCTTGGGTCAATAGTTGGGTTTGCCCGGCTCCCTTGTTTTGGTACCTTATGTTTCGTTATATCGGCTAAGGTAGCGCTGGGAGAACTACTGCGATTGTGCCCCGGTTGAGCTGGGTTAAGCACCTCAGTAGAGAAAGCTAAAACTGACCGTCATGATAGGGCGAGAGTCGGTCGCTGTTCGAGAGGTTTTCGAGTCCCTAAAGACTTATGCCGCTTAGAGCGAGGAGCTGGCTTTGTCCGGCCTAGGCGTGGATAGCGCCCCGAACTCGGTCTTCCGAATACTAGGGGCTTCGCCAAAATTTAAAATTATAGAATTCTATGGCTAAGTGAGAGTGATAAAGCATTATAGTCCGATTGCCTTGTTCGTTGTGCAGAGCGCCTCCCTCGAAGGACCCAAGAATGGGAAAAAGAGCGCTCAGGTTTATCCCGAACACCCCAGCACTCGTGGCATGGGGGTAGAAGCCGACGACTCGCCATCTCTCAGATTTAATAAACGGCCGCACAGAAGGTAATATTTTAAATTCAAAAAGCGTTGCTTAGCGCATATGAACAAGTTTTCAGCGCACAGGATAACACGAGCGAGTTTACTCAAAAATTACATCCTTGGAACACTCATTCGCCACAAGGCAGGCACCCTTCAGGACGCCCTCATAATACATCTCGGGCTTGCGATGCTCCTTCCCCTCTGGTGGCCCATCTGTCACCAGCTTCTCAGCATCCATCTTGCCCCAGTGTACTTTAACATGGACAAGGGCCCTACGGGCGCCTTCGATGCATATGGAGCGCTTGATGACTTCAAGCGTGGACAGGCATCCGCCAGCCGCCTCACCAGCCCAAAGTAGCTCCCAGGCATGACCTCCCCAGGCCATAGCCGGACTATAAGGCCCTTCATGGCCTGTTCGGCTACCTTATGGAGCTCAACCAGCTGCTTCAGCTGGTCGCTCAAGGGCACCGGGTGTCCGGCCTCAACATACTGGGACCAGAACACCTTCTCCATCGAGCTCCCTTCCTCGGCTCGGTAGAATGCGGCAGCGTCGGACACACTGCGGGGCAGATCTGCGAATGCTCCTGGAGAGCTCCGGACTCGGGTAAGTAACAAGTAATTCACTTTCACGTGCTTGCTTTGCATAAAGAATGCCTTACCCGCCGCTCTCTTCTTCATTGCCTCGATTTCCTGGAGGGCTTTTTGGGCTTCGGCCTTGGCAGATTTGGCGCTCTCAAGGGCCGAGGCAAGCTTGGACTCTTGAGTCTTTGAGTCAAGCTTCAAACTCTTGTGTTTTTTCACAAGAGCGTGGAGCTCTTGCTGCACCTCCGCCACCCGTGCCTCTTGCTTTTCTCGCTCGGTGCACTCCACGGCCGCAGTGTCTTCGGCCTTGGACAGCGCTTCCTTCAGGGTCACCACCTCGGTTGTGGCCCCTGTAATACTCACGTTGGTCCTGTCATTATTTGCAACCAGATCTTTTTATATACTTACATAAGGTACTACTTACCTTCTTGGCAAGGCTGAGCTCGTTCTCAGACTGCTCGAGGCTCTGCTTCAATGCATCGACCTCTGCAGCCAGTGCGGCCGAGGTCAGCAGCACATCTTGCATTCCCATATTGACATACTTATGTTAGACTCCTGCGTATATCTTTTTAGATCCTCAGTTTGGCTTTTCTTTCCGAACACCAAACTGAGCATCAAGGGCTACTGTCTATGCAGTAATATTTTTACATATCTTAAATACATACCTCAAAGCCTGTTAGAAGGCTGGCACAGGCTTCCGTCAGCCCGCTCTTGGCAGACTGAACCTTCTGGATCACCGCACTCATAATAGTGTGGTGCTCCTCATCGATGGAGGTGCCATTAAGCACCTCCATCAAATTATCCGGTGCCTCCGGTTGGACGGAGGTCACCGGCGTCGTAGGCTTGCCCCTCTTGCTAGGGGGGCGCCTGCCGGACTCCAGAACAACTGAAGGTTCCGGTACGGTGTCTGGCCCAGGGCCGGACTTAGAGCCCTTTGGGGTTTTATCCCCTTTGCGCTTGGAGTCCGGGAGGTCGCCTTGCGGCGCCTCCAGGTCCACCTCCTCTTGGCTTGGCCCCTTTTAGGACTCCACCTCAGCATTGTCCGTAGGGCGAGGTGAGGTAGTAGTCGGGAGTGAAAGACTATTCACATCCGATGAATCCAGGGAGCCGCTCGATGAAGCGTCGAGCCGGGCCTTGGGCGGACTGCATGATTATATTCGGCATCAGAAGATATTGTGCAATAAAGGAACGCCATGAGTTATTCTGGTATTCGGGTACTTACGATTTTGCCAGGGGCTTGGCCCTGGATGGCTACTCCTCTTCGCCGTCATCGGCGTCGGTGGAGTAGTCCGGAGGAAGGGTCCTTCCCTTCTTGGACCCTCCATCCCCCCTAGTTGGGGTGGCCTTCCTTTTCTTTCCTCCCCCCGCTGGAGGGGGAGAGGCCTCTTCTTCCTCCTCATCGTCTTCATGGGAGGAGTGCGCTTTGGAGTCATCGGACGATGAATCCGACAACACCGGGCGCCGGGAACTCTTTCGAGTTCCCATGGCCTTCTTCTTGGCCTTCTTCTCCGGCACCACGTAAGGTGCCGGGACCAGCAGCTTCGCCAAGCGGGCATCTGCTGGGCCTTTGGGCAAAGGAGCCGGACAGTCGATCTGTCCGGTCTTCTCCTGCCAGTCCTGTCAAAGGAACGGGAGCTTAGATCCCACATAAAGTCAAACTATGAAAAACAAGTATCCCGTAAAGGGCAAAACGAGCTTACTACGCTGGCTTGGCGCTTCGCGCAGAATCCGTGATCCTCGGTAATGGGAGGGGGAACCTCGGCGCCCTTGAATAGCACCTTCCAGGCATCCTCATGCATTGTGTCAAAGAGCCTGATCAAAGTTTGGTGCTGGGCCGGGTCGAACTCCCACAAGTTAAAAGCCCGTCGTTGATACGGGAGGATCCGGCGGAAGAGCATGACCTGGACTACGTTGACAAGTTTAACCTTCCTGTCCACCAGGTTTTGGATGCAGGTTTGGAGTCCGGTCAGCTCTCCCGAATTACCCCATGACAGGCCCTTCTCTTTCCAGAAGGTGAGCCGTGTGGGGAAGCCAGATTGGAATTCGGGGGCCGCTGCCCATTTAGGGTCACGTGGCTCGGTGATGTAGAACCACCCCGATTGCCACCCTTTGATGGTTTCCACGAAGGAGCCCTCGAGCCATATAACGTTGGGCATCTTGCCCACCATGGCGCCTCCGCACTCCGCTTGCTGACCGCCCACTACCTTCGGCTTGACATTGAAGGTCTTCAGCCATAAGCCGAAGTGGGGCTTGATGTGGAGGAAGGCCTCACACACGACGATAAACGCCGAGATGTTGAGGATGAAGTTCGGGGCCAGATCGTGGAAATCCAGGCCATAGTAGAACATGATCCCCTGGACAAATGGGTGGAGTGGGAAGCCTGGTCCGCGGAGGAAATGGGGGAGGAACACCACCCTCTCATGGGGCCTGGGGGTGGGGACGAGCTGCCCCTCGTCGGGAAGTCGGTGCGTAATGTCGTTGGACAAGTATCCGGCTTTCCACAACTTTTTGATGTGCCCCTCCGTGACAGAGGAGGCCATCCACCTGCCTCCCGCTCCGGACATGGCTGGAGAAGGTTGAGGTGGGAAGTGCGGACTTGGGCGCTGGAGCTCGAGTGCGCGGAAATGGATAAGCGAAGGAGGAAGAAGGCGTAGATGGAAAAGGTGGATCCTTATCCCCTTATATGGGCGGACGAAATTATGTGCCCCCACCAGCCTGGTAAAACTCGCTTATCTCCCAAGCGCCATGATTAATGGCATGGTTGGGTTACCCACGCCCGTATTGATGAGAATCCCGGAATAAGGGGACATGATCTCTGCTTCGACAAGACGTGCCAAGGAAACCACCTCGCTAAATGCGCTAAGGTGGGACAGTAAAACGATTCGAATAAAAGCTTAGTCATGGCGTGATGTCAGCAGATTAGATTTGCGCAAATATTATTCTCTCTACGGTGGTATGTGGAACTTATTTTGCAGAGCCGGACACTATCCTTGTGTTCAAAATCTTCTATGAAGTATTCGGAGGAGGAACCCGCCTTGCAATGCCGAAGACAATCTGTGTGCCGGACTCGTCATCATTGAAGCCTGGTTCAGGGGCTACTAAGGGAGTCCTGGATTAGGGGGTGTCCGGATGACCGGACTATAACCTTTGGCCGGACTCCTGGACTATGAATATACAAGATTGAAGACTTCGTCCCGTGTCCGGATGGGACTTTCCTTGGCGTTGAAGGCAAGCTTGGCGATACGGATATGTAGATCTCCTCCCATTGTAACCGACTCTGTGTAACCCTAGCCCTCTCCGGTGTCTATATAAACCAGAGGGTTTTAGTCCGTAGGACGAACAACAATCATACCAATGGCTAGCTTCTAGGGTTTAGCCTCTCTGATCTCATGGTAGATCTACTCTTGTACTACCCATATCATCAATATTAATCAAGCAGGAGTAGGGTTTTACCTCCATCGAGAGGGCCCGAACCTGGGTAAAAACATCGTGTCCCTTGTCTCCTGTTACCATCCGCCTAGACGCACAGTTCGGGACCCCCTACCCGAGATCCGCCGGTTTTGACACCGACACATATCATCTTGGCAAGGACAAGTGCAAATAGCTTCCGCATCTTGCACTAGTTCAAGGAGTCACAAACCCTCTTGTTGGTAAGATAAGGGACAAGGTAACCTAATGCTTTCATGGACATCATCTTGTGTGAACATAACTCTATGTCTATGGATATCGTTGTTTGTTCCTTGTGGGACTAACCCGTGTAGGTATTGAAAGTACAACTCACTCCAATGGATTGCTCCAAATGATCTACATCAACATTGATCATCCACATCTTCAACATCTACATGAAGTCATCATCGACAAAGCCCAAGGTTAGTTCATCCCTCTTAGGGGGGATATCACATCTAGGGGGAGCTTTACTCTAAGAATTGAGCTAAAGCAACTCTAATGGTGTGAACACAACAATGCTTTATGTAAAAGTGGTAACCCCACTTGTGCTTAAACAATGAGTATGACCTATGATCAAATGTTCTCATTTGACTCCTAAGTCAATATACTCATATATACAGATGACCTAGTCATCGCCAATTGCTTGATAGATGCTAGAGTGTTTTTGCATGCTTTGCCACATATTTCATTTGCCATTCTATTGTGTGAGCATGTTGATTGCATATTTTCCCATTCGAGGACATCCACTTGTTGTTTTGCTTGTTTGGTTCTTTCTCTTTTGCCAAGTGGATGGACAAGAATGCAACCTCCTCTAGCTATCTATGCTTTTCTCGTCTCAAACTCTATTCATGCTTCATCAAAAAGTTTGATCAAGTTAGATTCGAACCACTCTGTGTGAGGAGCACTCGGAGTCCCCGATTCGTCATAGACTTAAACTTCCAAAACCTCTCTATGCACTTCGGTCTGACCGATTCATCCACTTTGGTCACACCGAGTTCACTGAGTTGATCTAGGTCTTCAATCTCGATGCAATCGATTTGAACTTTTCGGTCACACCGAGTTGTAGTAACCGCTTGCGATTCTGCATCTTAGTGCCATCGAGTTGCTCCACTCGGTCACACCTACAGGGTCAGGATATATATATATATACCGACGGGTGAGATTTCAGAAATTTCTTCAAAACCCTTCATCCCGCGCATGTCCTGCTCTGCCGCCTCAGGTCTCTGGATCATCTTCTCATTGCCAGCGACCTCCCGCCGCTGGTTTCCATCGTCGTCAACGGGATTCTGCTCCGCCGTTGCTGCCATGGCGGAACTTACCGCCGAACTAGGGTATATGTTTGATCCTTTGTGCTAATTCCTTACTCCGATTCCTAGCACATTCCTTTGCCATGATCGTTACCACGTATAAAATCAATCTATCCAGAGAAATCATCCCTCGGACTAGATTTGATTCAAAAATTTAGGGTTAGGTCTCCGCCAAACTCATCTCGGACCGACCGAGTTGTAGAAATCGGTGTCATCGATTTGGCTTAGGCCATTGCACTTGCACTTTTCAGTCTGACCGAAAGTTGCAAATCGGTGCGATCGTGTTCAACTCTCTGTGAAACCCTAGCAATCTCGGAGTCACCGAACTATGACTCAGTCTGACCGAGTTCACTAGTTTAGACTCGAAAAGTTGCTTCAGTATCACCGAGTTTAAAAAATTGGTAGCTCCGAAATGCTTTTTGTGGAGAACTAAAACTAAGTTTTTGACTCATCTGTTTTGCAAAAACTCTACACTTTGTGATGCTCATCCACTCTATCTCATCTATATCTATTCACAGGGTCTGCTGTCAGTTTGCTTGCCAGAATGTCCGACCAGAGTGATAGCCAGAACAAATCAGAAGAGCAAGTGCACATGAGTGAGGGCACTAGTCCCTCAAGCAGCTATGATGAGGGCAGCAGGAGCACTCCAAGCAATTTGCCCAAGGCAGCCACCAGATCAAGGAAGAAGAGAACCTCAGACTCTGCGGATGAGGACTATGTGGCTGTTGAGGATGAGGCCACCTCAAAGAAGAAAGTGCTGAAGAAGGAATATGGTACTGCTACTGCAACAAAGCCTGGTATGCACAAGAAGGCACCTGCCAAGAGAATGCCAACATCCAAGCCAAGGAAATCTGCCATAGAAGAAACTATGGAGTTCACTCTTGAACCTAAGGAGACTGGTGAAGGCAAGAAAAGGAAGGAGAGGGTCAGGAAGACCATTGCCGGAGTTATTGGCAAGCCCTCCATGATGAGTGATCCAGCTGAGGATGATGAAGAAGAGGAAGAGGATGCTGCACCAGCACCCAAGTCACAAAGGCTGATGGGGGATGCTATCAAGTCTGGGGCTACTCCTTCAAAGCCCAAGACTGCCCCCAAAGCTGCTGCTCAATCCACCAAGTCTGCACCCAAGAGAAGCACAAGGAACATTCCAGCTGCAGAAAAGAACAAGGCCCCAGTGCCTGAGATGGATGAAGAAGAAGATGTTGAAGCCCAAGTGCTCAGAAAGCTTAAATCATAGATTCCAGATCACAATGACAGCCATACAATCGCAAAGGATACGAACATCAGGAAGGATGCAGGTCTGAGACTTTGGAGGCAAAGTGATCCATATGCTGTGAGAAGGAGGACTGTTGTGGACTACAGGTTCCACACCAAAGAGCAACAAGATTTCTATGAACCTATTCTGCTTGACAAGAAGCCTATTGTCTGTGATATAAGATGGGTTGATTGGGTATTCATTGATGAAAATAAAGATCACTTACCAGGGGTACATGAAAGTTTCAAATCATGTGGTGTTGACAAGTTTGTGGGTCAGAAATTGACCAGATGGAATGATGAACTCATCATGCAATTCTACTCCACTGCTCATTTTTATCCAGATGGTAGGATTGTATGGATGTCAGAGGGTACAAGGTACCAGTCAACTGTTGATGAGTGGGCCAAGTTGATAAATGCCCCTGAAGAGCACAAAGATGACTTGGATGTATATGCCAAGAAGAAGAAAGACCACAACTCTATGGCCAACATGTACAAAGAGATCCCAGACAAAGCATTGGAAACACATAAGCTTGGATTTGTACATTACTTGTTGTCTGGTCTAGCTACAATCAACACAATCTTGAGGCATACATTGTTGCCCAAATCTGGAGACCACAAGATGATCAGAGGTCATTCAATCAACTTGCTGCAGATATTTGATGTGCCACAGAAATTCAAGGTCATGAGCCTGATTGTTGAAACAATCAAGACGACAACTGCTGATCAGAAGAGATCTTGTGGGTATGCTCCACATATTCAGGTGGTCATCAACTCCAAGATGGGCACGGGCACTTATCTTTTGGACAAGGAGAATCTACCTTTGAGACCAGATCGTGAGGACAACACTGTTGTGATGAATGAAGATGATCCCACATTTGTGCAAGCACAAGAGAAGAGAGAGAAGGCAAGGGCTGAGAAGGCTGCAAAGATGCCAAGTGTTGAAGAGGCATCTCAGGTGTTCTTAAAGTCAAAACAAGATCAAATTGCATACATGATCCAATCAACTTTGAGGGTTGAGAAGGGATTGGCCACCCTGACTCAGGATCATGAGAGCTTGGAGAGGATCATTGAACAAAAATTCTATGATCTTGATCTGAAAGTGACTAAGATGCAGACAGTTGTTGAGCAGCTCTAGGAGGAAGCAGAGGAGAATAAAGGAAAGGCTACCACTGATGCTTTTCAGAGAGTGCCCAGAGGTCAAAGGTCTGCTGCACTGCCTGTGGCTGACACTGGAGCAACTACTTCAGCACCAGTAGCAACAGATTTAGTGCCACCTCCATTTACCACTCCACCAGCTCCAACAACTTCAACTGATGCCTTCGTCCTTGGAGTCTCTCTACACCACCTCCCGAAGATCAAGCCTAGAGAGACGCATAGCACTATGCATTTTCAAACATTTTGGTAACTTGTTACCAAAGGGGGAGAAATGTATACATCATAGGCTTCGAGAGAGAGTGTTTTTGCTTCTTTGTCTCTCTAGCTTTTTGGTTGATACTTTTGTGTGCTTGCTTGATACATTATGTTTTTGTGTGTGAGATACTTGTATGATCATGTGTTTGATCATATTCTACATTAATGCTTGCTTGGATGATATTATCTTTTATATCTCATATATGAGCATACTCTTTGCTTGGTGATGAGTGCATGTTTTAATTCCTATCATTTTGAGCGCTCCACCAAGATGTATGTGACATGGAAGAGTAACCCATGATCCTAATCGATTGTGCATTTGCATTCAAACGCAAATTTTAAATAATGCACAAATTTAAGGGGAGCTCTTGCTTATCACATACTTCTCAAAGCGACGATGTATTTTAATCTTCTTATCATTTGTCGAAGCTTTGATCTATATGTTGTCATCAATTACCAAAAAGGGGGGATTGAAAGTGCAACTATCCCTGGGTGGTTTTGGTGATTACTAACAACATATATCTCATTGAACTAATGTTACTTCAAGATGATTATTTCAGGAAGTTCAATGATTGGCATGGCATGGACTAGGAATGTGGACCCCTCAAAATGCTAAGGATACATATTGGCTCAAGCTCAAGACTCTACATTTTCATTTTAGTGATCCAAGATCACATTGAGTCCATAGGAAAAGCCAATACTATTAAAAGGGGATGAGGTGTTGCTTAATGGCTTGCTTGCTCAAAATGCTTAGTGATATGTGTTGGGGAACATAGTAATTTCAAAAAAATTCCTACGTACACGCAAGATCATGGTGATGGCATAGCAACGAGAGGGGAGAGTGTTGTCCACGTACCCTCGTAGACCGTAAGCGGAAGCGTTATGACAACGCGGTTGATGTAGTCGTACGTCTTCACGATCCAACCGATCCAAGCACCGAACGTACGGCACCTCCGAGTTCAGCACACGTTCAGCTCGATGACGATCCCCGGGCTCCGATCCAGCAAAGCTTCGGGGATGAGTTCCGTCAGCACGACGGCGTGGTGACGATGATGATGTTCTACTGGCGCAAGGCTTCGCCTAAACTCTGCGACGATATGACCGAGGTGGAATATGGTGGAGGGGGGCACCACACACGGCTAAGGAACTATCCGTAGATCAACTTGTGTTGTCGTGCCTTGAGGTGCCCCCCTGCCCCTGTATATAAAGGAGCAAGGGGAGGGCCGGCCAAGGAGGAGGAGGTGCGCCCAAGGGGGGAGTCCTACTCCTGCCGGGAGTAGGACTCCTCCTTTCCTAGTAGGAGTAGGAGAGAAGGAAGGGGAAGAGAGAAGGGAAGGAAGGAGGGGGTGCGGCCCCTCCCCCTAGTCCAATTCGGACTAGGCCTTGGGGGGGACGCGGCCTGCCCTAGGCAGCCCCTCTCTCTTTCCCGTATGGCCCAATAAGGCCCAATACTTCTCCCCGGCGAATTCCCGTAACTCTCCGGTACTCCGATAAATACCCGAATCACTCGGAACCTTTCCGAACTCCGAATATAGTCGTCCAATATATCGATCTTTACGTCTCGACCATTTCGAGACTCCTCGTCAAGTCCCCGATCTCATCCGGGACTCTGAACTCCTTCGGTACATCAAAACTCATAAACTCATAATATAACTGTCATCGAAACCTTAAGCGTGCGGACCCTACGGGTTCGAGAACTATGTAGACATGACCTAGAACTTATTCTTGGTCAATAACCAATAGCAGAACCTGGATGCCCATATTGGTTCCTACATATTCTACGAAGATCTTTATCGGTCAAACCGCATAACAACATACGTTGTTCCCTTTGTCATCGGTATGTTACTTGCCCGAGATTTGATCGTCGGTATCCAATACCTAGTTCAATCTCGTTACCGGCAAGTCTCTTTACTCGTTCTGTAACACATCATCTTATAACTAACTCATTAGTTATAATGCTTGCAAGTCTTAGGTGATGAGTATTACCGAGAGGGCCCAGAGATACCTCTCCGACAATCGGAGTGACAAAACCTAATCTCGATTTATGCCAACCCAACATGTACCTTCGGAAACACCTGTAGAGCACCTTTATAATCACCCAGTTACGTTGTGACGTTTGGTAGCATACAAAGTGTTCTTCTGGTAAACGGGAGTTGCACAATCTCATAGTTGCAGGAACTTTGTATAAGTCATGAAGAAAGCAATAGCAATATACTAAACGATCAAGTGCTAAGCTAACAGAATGGGTCAAGTCAATCACATCATTCTCCTAATGATGTGATCCCATTAATCAAATGACAACTCTTTTGTCCATGGCTAGGAAACATAACCATCTTTGATAAACGAGCTAGTCAAGTAGAGGCATACTAGTGACACTATGTTTGTCTATGTATTCACATATGTATTATGTTTCCGGTTAATACAATTCTAGCTTGAATAATAAACATTTATCATGATATAAGGAAATAAATAATAACTTTATTATTGCCTCTAGGGCATATTTCCTTCAGTCTCCCACTTGCACTAGAGTCAATAATCTAGTTCACATCATCATGTGATTTAACACCAATATTCACATCTGTATGTGATTAATACACATAGTTCACATCGTCATGTGATCAAAACCCAAAAGGTTTACTAGAGTCAATAATCTAGTTCACATCGCTATGTGATTAACACCCAAAGAGTACTAAGGTATGATCATGTTTTGCTCGTGAGAGAAGTTTAGTCAACGGGTCTGTCATATTACAGAGTCGTATGTATTTTGCAGATATTCTATGTATACAATGCTTTGCACGGAGCTACTCTAGCTAATTGCTCCCACTTTCAATATGTATCCAGATTGAGACTTAGAGTCATATGGATTGGTGTAAAAGCTTGCATCGTTGTAACTTTTACGACGGGCTCTTTTATCACCTCCATAATCGAGAAACATCTCCTTAGTCCTCACTAAGGATATTCTTGACCCATGTCCAATGATCTACTTATTAGATCAAAATTGTATTCCTTTGCCAAACACAGAGCAAGGTATACAATAGGTCTGGTTCACAGCATAGCATACTTTATAGAACCTATGACTGAGGCATAGGGAATGACTTTTCATTCTCTTTCTATTTTCTGCAATGGTCGGGTCTTGAGTCTTACTCAACTTCACACCTTGTAACACAGGCAAGAACTCCTTCTTTGACTGTTCCATTTTGAACTATTTCAAAACTATATCAAGGTATGTACTCATTGAAAAATCTTATCAAGCGTCTTGATCTATCTATATAGATCTTGATGCTCAATGTGTAAGCAGCTTCACCAAGGTCTTGCTAAAAAACTCTTATTCAAGTATCCTTTCATGCTATCCAGAATTTCCATATCATTTCCAATTAACAATATGTCATCCACATATAATATTAGAAATGCTACAGAGCTCCCACTCACTTTCTTGTAAATACAGGCTTCTTCAAAAGTCTGTATAAAACCATATGCTTTGATCAACTCATCAAAGCGTATATTCCAACTCCGAGATGCTTGCACCAGTCCATTGATGGATTGCTGGAGCTTGCACACTTTATTAGCATCTTTAGGATTGACAAAAACTTTCTGGTTGCATCATATACAACTCTTCTTTAATAAATCCATTAAGGAATGCAGTTTTGACATCCATTTGCCAGATTTCATAAAATGTGGCAATTGCTAACATGATTCAGACAGACTTAAGCTTCGATACGAGTGAGAAAATCTCATTGTATTCAACACCTTGAACTTGTTGAAAACATTTCGCCACAAGTCGAGCTTAGCAGATAGTAACACTACTATCAATGTCCGTCTTCCTCTTGAAGATCCATTTATTTAACATGGCTTGCTGATCATCGAGCAAGTCAATCAAAGTCCATACTTTGTTCTCATACATGGATCATATCTCAGATTTTATGGCCTCAAGCCATTTCGTGGAATCTGGGCTCATCATCGCTTCCTCATAGTTCATAGGTTCATCATGGTCCAGTAACATGACTTCCAGAACAGGATTACCGTACCACTCTGGTGCAGATCTTACTCTAGAAGACCTACGAGGTTCTGTAGTAACTTAATCTGAAGTTTCATGATCATCATCATTAACTTCCTCACTAATTGGTGTAGTAGTCACGGGAATAGATTTCTGTGATGAACTACTTTCCAATAAGGGAGCAGGTATAGTTACCTCATCAAGTTCTACTTTCCTCCCACTCACTTCTTTCGAGAGAAACTCCTTCTCTAGAAAGGATCCATCTTAGCAACGAATAACTTGCCTTCGGATCTGTGATAGAAGGTGTACCCAATAGTTTCCTTTGGGTATTCTATGAAGACGCACTTCTCCGATTTGGGTTCGAGCTTATCAGGTTGAAAAAACTTTTCATATAAGCATCGCAACTCCAAACTTTAAGAAATGACAACTTTGGTTTCTTGCCAAACCACAGTTCATAAGGCGTCGTCTCAACGGATTTTGATGGTGCCGAATTTAAAGTGAATGCAGCTGTCTCTAATGCATAACTCCAAAATGATAGCGGTAAATCGGTAAGAGACATCATAGATCGCACCATATCCAATAAAGTGCGGTTACGACGTTCGGACACACCATAACGTTGTGGTGTTCCAGGTGGCGTGAGCTATGAAACTATTCCACATTGTTTTAATTGAAGACCAAACTCGTAACTCAAATATTCGTCTCCGTGATCAGATCGCAGAAACTTTATTTTCTTGTTATGATGATTTTTCCACTTCACTCTGAAATTCTTTGAACCTTTCAACTATTTCAGACTTATGTTTCATCAAGTAGATATACCCATATCTTCTCAAATCATCTTGTGAAGGTCAGAAAATAACGATACTTGCCACGAGCATCAACACTCATTGGATCGCATACATCGGTATGTATTATTTCCAATAAGTCAGTAGCTTGTTCCATTGTTCCGGAGAATGGAGTTTTAGTCATCTTGCCCAAAAGGCACGGTTCGCAAGCATCAAATGATTCATAACCAAGTGATTCCAAAAATCCATCTTTATGGAGTTTCTTCATGCGCTTTACACCGATATGACCCAAACGATAGTGCCACAAATAAGTTGCACTATCATTATTAACTTTGCATCTTTTGGCATCAATATTATGAATATGTGTATCACTACGATCGAGATCCAACAAACTATTTTCATTGGGTGTAGACCATCAAAGGTTTTATTCATTTAAACAGAACAACAATTATTCTCTGATTTTAGATGAATAACCGTATTGCAATAAACATGATCAAATCATATTCATGCTCAACGCAAACGCCAAATAACATTTATTTAGGTTCAACACTAATCCCGAAAATATAGGGAGTGTGCGATGATGATCATATTAATCTTGGAACTACTTCCAACATTCATCGTCACCTCATCCTCAACTAGTTTCTGTTTATTCTGCAACTCCCGTTTCGAGTTACTACTCTTAGCAACTGAACTAGTATCAAATACCAAGGTGTTGCTATAAACACTAGTAAAGTACACATCGATAGCATGTATATCAAATATACCTATGTTCACTTTGCCATCCTTCTTATCCGCCAAATACTTGGGGTAGTTCCACTTCCAGTGACCAGTCCCTTTGCAGTAGAATCACTTAGTCTTAGGCTTAGGTCTAGACTTGGGCTTCTTCACTTGAGCAGCAACTTGCTTGCTGTTCTTCTTGAAGTTCCCCTTCTTCCCTTTGCCCTTTTACTTGAAACTAGTGATCTTGTCCATCATCAACACTTTGATGTTTTTCTTTGATTTCTACCTTCGATGATTTTTGCATTGCGAAGAGCTTGGGAATTGTTTTCGTCATCCCTTGCATACTATAGTTCATCACGAAGTTCTAGTAACTTAGTGATGGTGACTAGAGAATTCTGTCAATCACTATCTTATCTGGAAGATTAACTCCCACTTGATTCAAGCGATTGAAGTACCCAGACAATCTGAGCACATGCTCACTAGTTGAGCGATTCTCCTCCATCTTTTAGCCATAGAACTTGTTGGAGACTTCATATCTCTCAACTCGGGTATTTGCTTGAAATATTAACTTCAACTCCTGGAACATCTCATATGGTCCATGACGTTCAAAACGTTTTTGAAGTCCCGATTCTAAGCCGTTAAGCATGGTGCACTAAACTATCAAGTAGTCATCATATTGAGCTAGCCAAACGTTCATAATGTCTGCATATGCTCCTGCAATAGGTTTGTCACCTAGCGGTGCATCAAGGACATAATTCTTCTGCGCAGCAATGAGGATAAACCTCAGATCACGGATCCAATCCGCATCATTGCTACTAACATTTTTCAACACAATTTTCTCTAGGAACATATCAAAATAAACATATGAAAGCAACAACGCAAGCTATTGATCTACAACATAATTTGCAAAATACTACCAGGACTAAGTTCATGATAAATTTAAGTTCAATTAATCATATTACTTAAGAACTCCCACTTAGAAAGACATCCCTCTAATCCTCTAAGTGATCACGTGATCCAAATCAACTAAACCATAACCGATCATCACGTGAAATGGAGTAGCTTTCAATGGTGAACATCATTATGTTGATCATATCTACTATATGATTCACGCTCGACCTTTTGGTCTCCGTGTTCCGAGGCCATATCTGCATATGCTAGGCTCATCAAGTTTAACCTGAGTATTCTGCGTGTGCAAAACTGGCTTGCACCCGTTGTAGATGGACGTAGAGCTTATCACGCCCGATCATCACGTGGTGTCTGGGCACGACGAACTTTGGCAATGGTGCATACTTAGGGAGAACACTTCTTGATAATTTTAGTGAGAGGTCATCTTAAAATGCTACCGTCAATCAAAGCAAGATAAGATGCATAAAGGATAAACATCACATGCAATCAATATAAGTGATATGATATGGCCATCATCATCTTGTTCTTGTGATCTCCATCTCCGAAGCACCATCATGATCACCATCATCACCGGCGCGACACCTTGATCTCCATCATAGCATCGTTGTCGTTACGCCATCTATTGCTTCTACGACTATCGCTACCGCTTTGTGATAAAGTAAAGCAATTACAGGGCGTTTGCATTTCATACAATAAAGCGATAACCATATGGCTCCTGCCAGTTGCCGATAACTTCGGTTACAAAACATGATCATCTCATACAATAAAATATAGCATCATGTCTTGACCATATCACATCACAACATGCCCTGCAAAAACAAGTTAGACGTCCTCTACTTTGTAGTTGCAAGTTTTCGTGGCTGCTACGGGCTTAGCAAGAACCGTTCTTACCTACGCATCAAAAACCACAACGATAGTTTGTCAAGTTGGTGCTGTTTTAACCTTCGCAAGGACCGGGCGTAGCCACACTCGATTCAGCTAAAGTGAGAGAGACAGACACCCGCCGGTCACCTTTAAGCAACGAGTGCTCGTAGCGGTGAAACCAGTCTTGCGTAAGCGTACGCGTAATGTCGGTCCGGACCGCTTCATCTCACAATACCGCCGAACCAAAGTATGACATGCTGGTAAGAAGTATGACTTATATCGCCTACAACTCACTTGTGTTCTACTCGTGCATATGACATCTACGCATAAAACCAGGCTCGGATGCCACTGTTGGGGAACGTAGTAATTTCAAAAAAATTCCTACGTACACGCAAGATCATGGTGATGGCATAGCAACGAGAGGGGAGAGTGTTGTCCACGTACCCTCGTAGACCGTAAGCGGAAGCGTTATGACAACGCGGTTGATGTAGTCGTACGTCTTCACGATCCGACCGATCCAAGCACCAAACGTACGACACCTCCGAGTTCAGCACACGTTCAGCTCGATGACGATCCCCGGGCTCCGATCCAGCAAAGCTTCGGGGATGAGTTCCGTCAGCACAACGGCGTGGTGACGATGATGATGTTCTACCGGCGCAAGGCTTCGCCTAAACTCCGCGACAATATGACCGAGGTGGAATATGGTGGAGGGGGGCACCGCACACGGCTAAGGAATGATCCGTAGATCAACTTGTGTTGTCGTGCCTTGAGGTGCCCCCCTGCCCCCGTATATAAAGGAGCAAGGGGAGGGCCGGCCAAGGAGGAGGAGGCGCGCCCAAGGGGGGAGTCCTACTCCCGCCGGGAGTAGGACTCCTCCTTTCCTAGTAGGAGTAGGAGAGAAGGAAGGGGAAGAGAGAAGGGAAGGAAGGAGGGGGTGCGGCCCCTCCCCCTAGTCCAATTCGGACTAGGCCTTGGGGGGGCGCGGCCTGCCCTAGGCAGCCCCTCTCTCTTTCCCGTATGGCCCAATAAGGCCCAATACTTCTCCCCGGCGAATTCCCGTAACTCTCCGGTACTCCGATAGATACCCGAATCACTCGGAACCTTTCCGAACTCCGAATATAGTCGTCCAATATATCGATCTTTACGTCTCGACCATTTCGAGACTCCTCGTCATGTCCCCGATCTTATCTGGGACTCTGAACTCCTTCGGTACATCAAAACTCATAAACTCATAATATAACTGTCATCGAAACCTTAAGCGTGCGGACCCTACGGGTTCGAGAACTATGTAGACATGACCTAGAACTTATTCTTGGTCAATAACCAATAGCGGAACCTGGATGCCCATATTGGTTCCTACATATTCTACGAAGATCTTTATCGGTCAAACCGCATAACAACATGCGTTGTTCCCTTTGGCATCGGTATGTTACTTGCCCGAGATTTGATCGTCGGTATCCAATACCTAGTTCAATCTCGTTACCGGCAAGTCTCTTTACTCGTTCTGTAACACATCATCTTATAACTAACTCATTAGTTATAATGCTTGCAAGGCTTAGGTGATGAGTATTACCGAGAGGGCCCAGAGATACCTCTCCGACAATCGGAGTGACAAAACCTAATCTCGATTTATGCCAACCCAACATGTACCTTCGGAAACACCTGTAGAGCACCTTTATAATCACCCAGTTACGTTGTGATGTTTGGTAGCACACAAAGTGTTCTTCCGGTAAACGGGAGTTGCACAATCTCAGAGTTGCAGGAAGTTTGTATAAGTCATGAAGAAAGCAATAGCAATATACTAAACGATCAAGTGCTAAGCTAACGGAATGGGTCAAGTCAATCAAATCATTCTCCTAATGATGTGATCCCATTAATCAAATGACAACTCTTTTGTCCATGGCTAGGAAACATAACCATCTTTGATAAACGAGCTAGTCAAGTAGAGGCATACTAGTGACACTATGTTTGTCTATGTATTCACACATGTATTATGTTTCCGGTTAATACAATTCTAGCATGAATAATAAACATTTATCATGATATAAGGAAATAAATAATAACTTTATTATTGCCTCTAGGGCATATTTCCTTCAATATGTTCCAAAAGCCCTCAACCACTTTCTCATATCCACATATGTCCCAAACCAAAAGTCAAACTCAGCCCCACCGATTTGTTCTATCCGACGCCACCGAGTTCATTTGACATAGCCACTGCCAGAAACCCTAGCCAGTTAGGTCTCACCGATAGGGATCTCGGTCTCACCAAGATGGGATTGCAAACTCTCTGTTTCCCGTCATAACATTTCGGTCCAACCGAGATGAGCACTCAGTCCCACCGAGTTCGCAATGCAAACTCTCTGTTTCCTTTTCATAACATTTCGGTCTCACCGAAATGAGTGAATTGGTCCCATCGAGTTTGCATGACCAACTCTCTGTTTGCCTATTACAGAAATCGGTCCCACCGAGTTTATGTGATTGTTCTCACCGAGATTACGTTATGCCCTAACCCTAATGAAATTGGTCCCATCGAGTTGATCATGTCGGTCCCACCAAAAAGCCTAACGTTCACATTTTGAACTAAAATCGGTCCGGCCGAGTTTCATGATTCGGTCCCATCCAGTTTGGTATATTGTGTGTAATGGTTAGATTTTGTGTGGAGGCTATATATACCCCTCCACCCACTCTTCATTTGTGGAGAGTGCCATCAGAACATGCCTACACTTCCATCATACATTTTCTGAGAGAGAACCACCTACTCATGTGTTGAGACCAAGATATTCCATTCCAACCACAAGAATCTTGATCTCTAGCCTTCCCCAAGTTGCTTTCCACTCAAATCATCTTTCCACCAAATCCAAATCTGTGAGAGAGAGTTGAGTGTTGGGGAGACTATCATTTGAAGCACAAAAGCAAGGAGTTCATCATCAACACACAATCTATTACCTTTTGGAGAGTGGTGTCTCTAAATTGGTTAGGTGTCACTTGGGAGCCTCCGTCAAGATTGTGGAGTTGAACCAAGGAGTTTGTACGGGTAAGGAGATCGCCTGCTTCATGAAGATCTACCCTAGTGAGGTAAGTCCTTCTTGGGCGATGGCCGTGGTGGGATAGACAAGGTTGCTTCTTCGTGGACCCTTCGTGGGTGGAGCCCTCCATGGACTCGCGCATCCATTACCCTTCGTGGGTTGAAGTCTCCATCAACATGGATGTACGATAGCACCACCTATCGGAACCACGCCAAAAATCTACGTGCCTACATTGTGTTTGCTCCCTCTAACTCCTCCCTTTACCTTCATATGCAATGTTTTACATTCTGCTACTATACTCTTAAAATTGCATGTGTAGGTTGATTGCTTGCCTTGTTCTAAGTTGCTAAAATATGCCAAGACTTAAAATTGAGAAAAGGCTAGATTTTTATTTGGTCAAGTAGTCTAATCACTCCCCTCTAGACATACTTTCGATCCTACATGGAGAAATCATTATTTTGCGCGTAATAAGGAGGCACTTCCTTGCGTGCGACCGTGAACCTAGCTATCAGCCTCTCCACGTATTGTCCTCTTTCGATGGATGTCGTTCGTTGACCATGTTGACCATGCCGTGCCGAGAGCACCAGGGCAGTGGACGATGAAGAGGCCTAGGAAGGGAATGACTCGGAGCCGAGGAAGATTCAGCAGTGGTTGCCCACGCAGTGGGGAGTACGAGGGTTTACTGGTTCGGCTACCATCACCAGAAAATAGCAGGTGGTGTGGATGAGTAGAGTAATGGCCTGGCCAGCGATGGAGTAGGAATAGTATTTCTCTATGCTCTCTGGTTCATCATGGGTGGGCAACAGACATTGCATAGAAAGACTTGTAATATCTTCAATCTGCTTGCTCTTCTACACTTCTTTAATATGATCCTCTTCTCTTCTTCTTTAATAAGTAAAGTATGTTCCTTGTTGGGAAGAGTAGTGGAGACATTTGTGGTCGACAGGTCAGGTTGAGTTGTTCTTACTTAATATATTTTGAATTCGTCAGGTCAGGTTGAGTTCTTCTTCTTTACTATATGTTGAAGTTGTCATCTGCGATGTATCATTACTTCTGGAGCTCTTATATTTGAAGTAGTAGGCCACATTATATTAATGCACACACCAAATTACAGCACGCGTGGCATCTTTGAGAAGAATTGTAGACATAGCACATGGGGGTTTACACGGAGGCAGTATTGGATTAGAATCACTTCTGCATTACAAAGATAATTTCACTTATTTTTATGTTTTCATGCATGTCAGGTATTGAACATGATCAAAATGAATATGAGAATGGGCGCACAAGAGGAATATTGTGGAACAATCCACTGGCTAACAAACTTGGCATGGTGGAGGATGGCCTATCTTACTCACCCATCAAGGTGCTTGCTCTAACTTGGCAAGGTTGTATTGGTCGTACATATCTTGCATATGACCTCTTGCATTACTTCTACTTTGTTGCACCACCATCCGCTTAGTTTAAGCATCATATATGAGTATATGCCATACCTATCCATTTTGTGTACCTATTCCATGTGTCATCATACTATGTTTTTCCAGTCAAATGTTGTTCTTTCATAATAGATGTCCAAGAGGAAGAGGGTGAGTGCAGATCCTCAAGGAGTACAAACTAAGTATTTGGAAAAGGCAGTGATACCTGTTAAATCAGATAGATTAGCAGCCACAGAAAACACGGGCCCAATTGTACCACACTTTACCCCTACTCCACTGGCCAAAGCCCTATTAGAAGTGCAGAGAGCTCAGCGTGAGGTACTGTCTATGATATCAATTCAAAATTTGAGCTCCTATATTTTTGCATGTGCCTTACCTTCTCTCATGTATGAAAACTAATTTCAGATGAATCTCCTTTCTCAAAGGATCATAGGATCTCACAACAATATTGGGCATTGCATTGCTCTTGTCAATACCTCTTGCCCTTTGTCAGCATACGTACACTCATTGCTATTTGGTTATGTAGCATCACTGTAAATGTTCGCTTCCTTATCCTCCCTTTGCTCGTAATTATAAGACCTATATCTCTTACATAAATGTAGAATTAACACAATGGTTATGAAGTTCTGGATTGCTCATGTAAGTATCGTTGTCATTTACTCCCTCTGTATCGAATTAATTGTTGCTCAATTGGATGTATTTTGAACTTAATAGTGCTAGATACATCCATTTGAGCGGAAAGTAATAACAAAAAGTGGTAGTATTGTTGTACTTGCATAGTGAGATAGTTGATTGTCTAGCATTACTCTGCATCTTATCTGTCCTGCCCTCCACTTTCTCCAAATTATCAGATCTGCATTTACTCTTACCAAAATGTTGAATAAAGCCAATGCCACTGCACACATTGATGTCTGCATTCCCCTTGTCGGTACCTTTTGCCTTGTAACACTGTACTTAATTAATAGCTATTTGATTATGTATCATCACTCTGCACATGAGCTTCATTGTCCTTTATTTCTTCCAATATTATTTGATCTATATTTACTTTTTACAAAATGTAGAATAAAGGCAACGCTTATAAAGAAGTTTCTTTGGGGAATTTCTTGAATTATCCTTCCATCGACATGGAGAAGGGCTTTGTCCAGCCCGTGTTAACATGTAATGTAACTTCATCCTTCTCAAACCCTCAAGATTTGTTCTAGTATAGATTTGCATAGGCATCATTTCCTCCACTGCTGTTTATTTTGGTGTTTACATCTGATTGGATGTTTGCAACAACTACCAGTTTTAAATTGTAGTTGTAAAAACATGTTCCTTATGCAGAGCAGATCCATTTATTTTCTTATTTGCCAATATAAAATGTGACGGAATTGTCAGCACCCTGACTATCTTTGCTTATATATTTGTGAAACCTGTTATGCGTCTCCTTGTTTCTCTTTCAGAGTCATATCTCCTATGCCAGGCAGAACTTTAGGGAAGATAGTGAGCCAAACCATCTTGAAGAGAGCAAGATGACCCCAAGGTCATGTCTTGATGAAGACAGTGAGTTGAAGCTACTCACCAGCAGCTGTGAGACAACCTCTGTGCAGTTGCTACCTCAAATAGTTTAACTTCTTCAGTCTCAACTTAAAGCGGAAAGGCTTGGTTCAGCTCAGCTTTGACTTGATGTCAATGATGCAAAGAAGACCTCGGAGGACAGCCATGCGTGCTTTCTTGATACGCAGCTAGGATTAGAGCATCTATCATTGAGACACCTGAGGTCTCATCAGCTTGTTCTGCTGCTTGTGGTGCACCTCCAGGGCGGGCCTAACGCCTTCTACAGTGCTGTCAGTTTTCTATATTCTTTTGTCAGCGCGTTTATATGCACTAGTGGTGAGCTTTGATGCCCACTGTATGTAATCACGGTCTCGGCCCGCTTTATTATCACCGGTGGTGAACTTTGATGCCCAGTGGATGTAATATGCCATAATTTCTTTATTTTGTAGTCTAGGTTTATTCTTAGTCGGTATGCTGTAATTTAGGCTGGAAGATTCAATGGATCTCAATGTTGTTGGTCTTCAGGCCGGCCCGTAACTCTCTATATATGGGCTAAACCATGGGCCTATAATCATCTTGGGCCATTAGCAGGTCTAAACGTATAGTAGTTTTCCGCCTTTAACAGGACGAGTAAAGTTCGGGCCAGCTGGCCATAGAATATCATGGGCTTTTAACAGGCTAAAAACTAGAATGGGCTAGCGTTGAGCTAAAAAAATTCACGGGCCAACACAGGACGAAATTGTCATTGGCCTAGTTTGGCCCAAATAGAAAATGAGCCATTAACATGCCAAAAATGTATCTTGGGCCCTGTTTGGCCCAATAAAATTATGGGCTTTAAGCAGGCCAATTTCAACATGGGCCATAGGCCCAACTGTGTCACGGGCCATTAACAGATGGGCTGTAAGAAAGCCAGATTCAACGCGGGCTGTAATTTGGCCCAACTGTTACACGGGCCATTAACAGACCGATAGGCACGTTGGGCTGAAATTTATCCACGAAGACTACGGGTCGTCAAATGGCCTAAAGTGAAACTGGGACGACAACGGCCAGATGCACAAGGGCCGCTAACAGGCCAAAACAATTATCGGGCCAAACTAGTAAACGGACATTTAACAGGCTGAAATACAAACCCGGCTTAGAATGGGCCCAAAAGAATAGTGGCCTGTCAATGGGCCTGATCTGATGTGTGTCGTAATTTAGCCCAAAACATGACAGGCTGTGAACGGGCCAGATCTGATATGGGCCGTATTTGACCCAAAGCATGGCAGGCTGTTAACGGGTCGGCCCACTAGTGTTTGAAAAAATATGGTGGGCCTTCAGCTGGGCTGGCCATTTTACCATAAATGGGCCACTGTTGGGTCATGCCACGTGTCGACATATCATAGGCTCCTCATGTCCATTGTAGGGATGACATGTGTCCCAATGGTGAGCTGACACGTGTCCCAATGGTGAGCTGACACGTGGATCCTCCGGCGAATGAGAATTTTACACGTGGAAAATCCCCATTGGTCTGGGCTATTAACCGGTTATCGGATCCAAAACCAGACCTGATAGCATAATGGCGACCCATTTCGGTGGATGCCATGTGTCAGTTACCCTTGACGAAAGCACATCCATGACGCACCATTTATCGTCATGGAAGTGGACACTTCCATGATGATAATTTTTGTATTGTCATGGAACACTTCTACGACAGCATAGGTATGACTATCTTGATTCTGTCATAAAATCATCATGGATGTACATGCATGACAGAAAACGTGACCTACTATGACAAACACGTATCATCATGGAAGTGGTTTTTTTGTAGTGGTGGGCGTGAGGTGGAGCACCAACAGCGGCAGTGAGCGCACATGCCCAGCTTGAAAGCTCAGCTCCTCCAGATGATCTAGGGCCGGGCATTGGAACCACACGTGAAACTTGGGTTCGACCTTGAAGTTGGAACGGAACTTGCCGATGGCAAGGCGTCTAACTGGCCCAGGGTGCATGGCGAGGATGTGGGACAACACGTCCAAGTGTTTGCGATCCACGCGGTTGAGCTTGCCGTCGTCAATGAGGTCCAGCTGGTGGAATGCCAGACAGGGCGCCACCGCCGAGAGAGGACGATGGTCTGCATGCCAGATTTGATGGGGGGGGGGATAAGATGGTTACCAACATCTCCTTGGGGAGACTGCTGATGAAGTCCAGGCTTGTCGGAGGCTCTTGCTGGCTCGACCCAGGCCCGCTTGTTGGCCAGTTCATCCGCCATCGCAGTAGGCAGTGATGTTTGGCGGCGGTGCTTATATATAAGAACGAAGTAGTAGAAGGAGCATTAGAAACTATTCTATGTACCTTCCTGAGGTGGTCGAAGCTTGTGTGACAAGCCAGAGGAGAAGGCAGGTAAATCAGGAGTCGTCCATCATCCATCCGGCGGTTCATAGTGCTTCAAAGAATACGAGTAGGCAGCATCACAGAGGCCGCACATCGTGAATCCCGTGGCAAAGAATCAGCATTGTTGACTAACTATACCTATCCAAAGATTAACATGTTTTGTTTACATTCGTTCGAAGGCTTTTTTTACCTCATTGATACGACCACGGTGTGGCATTCGATACAATAAGAACATAATATAAGTTGAACTAAAACTTGATGAAAATAATTATACATTAAAATTTACCTAGTTTGCATTGGTTACACATGCCATATTTGAACATGTAAGTGCATCTAGTGTCCCTTAGTGATTTTGGTGTATTGAAGACTTATAGGTTAAGGGACTAATATGTTTGTGAGTGTACACAGGCTCTATAAGTCAGTGAGGAGTTTGATATTTACAGTGAAAGTCGACCCCTAAAAATGAAGGTCTTCGGCTGAAGACTTTGGTTCTCCTGAAGACTTTGAAAGTGAAGAAATTGGTGTGACCTTGAAGACTTTGATATTCATGCGAGGAATCTAAAGCGTGAAGACTTTTGTTTTCGTAGTTTCTTTTTCTCTTTCTTCAGTCATAGGAAACACCGTACTGTTAAAGGGGGTTGAGGTAATACTAAGGAAACTGATCTCCAAGTGATGCTCATCTCAAAATCCTACACCTACCCCATCCTTCGAGTGAAGCCATTGGAAATCTCATATCAGTTCAGTCAATTTCTTCAGTGACTGAGACAAAGATCTTCTGGTCTCTGAGGAATTTGTTCTGAGTGAGGAGTTAGGAATTCGCCAGTGCGAATTGCCAACACAGTGAGGAACATGATAGCCCTGAGGAATTCGAACCTCAAATCCGACCATTGTTGTGCCACGCGCCAGCTGTCCAAAATATCCTACCACCTAACGGTCATATCAGACAAGGGCATTTATGTCTTATCATGTCGGGCTGCTCCCTAGGCTATAAATAGCCGCCCCCTACAACCACTAGCTGGTTGGCTGCTCCTAGAGAAACTGACACTTGTCATTTGAGAGCATCCCATCCTCTGAGGACTTTGAGCGAAAATCATCAAGCGAGGAAAACCCAAATCCCAAATCCAAACCTACAAACCCAAAGTGATTGAGCCTCACTGAAGAGATTGTTCCTATGTGGAATCGACGCTTGCTGCCTTTGAGGATTGTGTATCCTCCAGATGGTTAGGCATCATGGTCTGAGCATCCAAGAGGAATTGTGGATTACCGAGTGACCAAGTCTGTGAAGGTTTGGAAGTCACCTGTGAAGACTTACCACTATTGTTGGGTGAGGTCTGTGTGATCTTAGCTCAAGGAGAATACGGTGAGGACTATGTGTCCGGGACTGTGTGTCCTCGAGTTTAAATACTCAGTCGCTCCAACCAGACGTACAACTATCACAGCAGCTGGAACTGGTCTACCAAATCATTGTCTTCACCAAGCCAACTGGTTCTATTTCCTCAACCCTTTCATTTCCTCAGTCATGTCTTGATGAACCTGATCATTACTGTTTGAAGACTTTGACTGAAGACTTTCTCTAATTCCTCAATCCTATTTCTTCAGTCTGTTTTGTCTTCATCCTTCTTATCCTGTGTTTACGCTTTCTGTACTCTGTGTTTGTCTTTCATTTCATCATGTTGACTATGTTGTTACTCTGTTATGCTTATACCTGAGTACTTATTCCGCTACACGTAGTTCTTCACTTAGGAATTTCCTCACCCTAAAATTCCTCACCGAAGAATTCATAAAAATTGCCTATTCACCCCCCCCTCTAGTCGACGTAACGCACTTTCAGAACACCACAGTTCAAAACACAAAATATATAATCCAATTATAGTATAACTAGAAGGACGGCGCAACAAAAGAAGCAGAGCCTTTGAAGTCACCGGTCAACCTAATTGTCGTCGACTGATAGCATGATGACTGCATCGTTGATGGAGGCAGACCCAAGCCCTCTGCGTCCTCGGTTGTGGGAGGCAAGGTCTTCGACGGCCGCAGCATCCCAAGGGCTAAGTGCTCCAGTGGATGCTCCACCGTCGCCTCCTGCAACATCCCGTCTTGGGATGCAGTATGCGGCGGTGGAGCTGGAGCCAATGGCCGCGGCTTCTCCTGGTCATCATGGAAGGAATGGAAGCAAAGAAAGCAGCGACCTCCTAGTGCATCTCTGGCAGCCGACGCTGCTTCTCCGCGTATGCCACCCTTGCCTCCTCATCTGTACGGAGGGACTCGAAGGAGTAGTCCATGGCAAGCTACATGTCAGTGAAATCCGGATCCGCGCGGTACAGGGCTAGGTGGTCGGAGATGGCGAGTTGCGCCTCAATCTGCACCTCCGCCGCGAGATGCTTCTGCATCGCCACCTTGCCTACCATGTCGATTTCCCACGGTGGCGGAGGTGGCGTCCGCATCGGGGATGGCGATGAAGAACCTCCGGAATCTAAGGTACGAGAGGGATCCGGCGAGGCAGCCATCGAGAGGATGATGAGGGTGTCGGCCGGTGGGAGAAGAAATGGGGGCGGCGGCCCGTACGTTCGATGGGAGTGGATAAGCACAATCACTGTTGGATGGAGGGTTATAGTACTGCCAGCCTTGATTCTTTTCTTTTTACCAATGCATTTAGATATATGTAAAAGCATCCACGCAATGTACCATACATAATTAGACAGTTCACATGGATCGTGTAAGAGTACATAGGATGCCAAGATATGACGTGAGAACCGGCAACACTACTTTGCATTTGAAATAAAACACCCCGACGACACCATCACACTTAACATGGTCATGTTCACTGATGAAGGTACATGCACAATTAGAAATATATTATTCTGCATCACGAACCTTGAAGATTCACCTAGAAATGACTCAAAAAGTGCCATAGAAGATGTACTAACGGCATTTAGTAATCCAATGCACAATGTGCCATGGATTACTTGGACTAAAAAGGATGGAGTACGCTTCGATTTATGTTGTCACAAGATGTTCACGCCGCATTCATAGAGGAGGGATATCGCGTAAGAGTACGCAGGATGCCAAGATAAGACGTGAGAACCGACAACACTACTTTGCATTTGAAATAAAACACCCCCATGACACACCATCACACTTGACATGATCATATTCATTGATGAAGTTACATGCACAATTACAAATATATTATCGTGCATCACGATTCTCTAAGGTTCACTTCCACATCTCAGATTCATGCTTGTACATCGCACACGTCACATGGTACATTATATATATATATATATATATATATATATATATATATATATATATATATATATATATATATATATATATATAAATTGCCTAGACCAGTAGGTGTGTTTTAAGCATTTTGTGATGAACAATGGGTACAAAATGCATAGAAATGACGCAAAAGTGTCGTAGGGGAGGTACATAAACGACATAATCCAATGCGCAATGTGACATGCATCATGTTGACTAAAAGGGGACATACTACAATTGGATTATGTTGTCCTAAGATGTTCACAACGCGTTGAAGACAACGGATATCGCATGAGAGTCCGCATGTAGGATGCTAAGATATGACTTGAGAACCGACGACACTACTTTGCATTTGAAATAAAAAAAACCTCCATCACACTTGACATGATCATGTTCATTGATGAAGTTACATGCACAATTACAAATATATTATGCATCACAATCCTCTAAGATTCGCCTTCGACATCTCATATTCAAGCTTGTATGTCACACACCTCATAAACACGTTGAAAGACAAGGGCTATCGCATAAGAGCATGTAGTATGCCAATATCTTACGTGACAAAAGACAACATGACTTTGGATTTGAAATTAAACGCCCATGACACCATCACACTTCACATGATCATGCTCATTGCTAAAGTTACGTGCATAATTACAAATATGTTGTGCATCACGATCCTCTAGCATGGTACAAGTTATAACACACTTAGGTGCGATCGTTCCCTCCCACTGACTCGCCCCCAAAATAGCGTTCCCTCCAACTATCCTTTTCTTGGAAATAATTTATTCCCTCCAAACTATCTTTCCTTCCAACTAGCCTCCCTCAAAAAATTTCCTTCCCTCCAGAATGTTTGAAAGCCCCGCTCGATTAATCCCCACCTCCTCCGTAAATACAGCCTATCCTTCATTATAAGTGTGACCACATCTCATTCCAACAAATAAAGCGCCTCCTCGTCCCTTTCTTCTAACCTAGCCCCCCTCCCCCTCCCTCCGCCCGCGCCATCGACTCTAGTTGCGATGTAACTAATCGTTTGGTCCAATCACGGCGCATGACATGACCAACGGCATTACGATGGACCCCGTTCACTCTGAAGGTAAAAGTACTCCAATAGCTCACCTTAGATGACGAGGTCACCTCCCCCCGATCCCACATCAAATTTGCACATCCGTCTAGATGTACACATCTAGTTCCTTGTTGAGTCAGAGATGCAATCTAAGATTGTGTAACTTGTACTAGTACTAACTTTTAGGGTTTGTATCCATGTTAAGATTGTGGGTCATTCTATCTAGGGTTCTAGTATGTATACGATTTTATAGTATGGGTATGATGTTGTAATGAAATGCAAGGTCATAAGATCTAATCTATCAGCTAATTACTCCTTTTACTTTATTGATGAGCTTCCCATTTGTCCAAACTTTTTTCCATGGAAATTGTTTCTCCAAACGTGGATCCTATCTTGTTCCGATTCAATGATTATGCCCTTTCGTATTGCTTTTCCTCTAGAGTAAATTGTGTTGAGCAACTAAATACATGTTTAATTGTCTTAATTGTTGTCAGCAGCTGATAAAAGCTCACCAACAAGATTGGAGATTATTCAAGCAGTCCCCAACCAGGATAATGGGTCACAAACTGAAGAAGTGATGAACTGCGAGGACGATGATAATGAACCAACGGTTGAGCAGTTGGCCTATGCTGCAAATATGATTAGATGTCTAGAAGAAAGCGGGAAGGAAAACCCTACAACTCTGGTATCAATATGTTGACATTGTTTGACATTCAAAAAGATACTACTAAATGTAGATTATAATCTTATATGTTCAACTGCATCTTAGCAGGCATTTTTATATAACATTAAGGATGGAGAGATGACTTTCAAGTGAAGCTCGGGCGTGTCCAAGAGAAAGCGGGATGAACCGGTTAGTCAGCGTACTTTTTACCCTATAAACACTTATTTCAAAAGGATATATAATATATTGTCTTTGTTTCCTTTACCACTGCATATTACACAAATGCATTAATATTTTGGAATTGTGCAATAGCTAAATATTAAACCAGATCAATAACCTTGATATATGATTTCTATAGGGAAAGTTGGATTGCACATATGCTGAGCTGAATGCATGTCTAGGAGGCTAGCATGAAGAAGTTGGACCTACGGAGATGCAACAAAGACAACCTAAAACAGTCAAAAATGCTTTGGTAGAGGAACATGAGCCTATTGCTGTGAAGGAGGCCCTAGTAGATCAACATGAAGAGACTAAAGTTGTCAAGGGTTCCGTAGCTTATCACCATGAAGAGGCTGAACCTGCCAAGAAGGCCCGAGCAGAGTTTCATGAGGAGGCAGGAACTAGCACGGAGGCCGTGGCCAAGCAGCATAAAGAGCCAGAAGCTGGAGGCCCTGCCAGAGCAACCGGGGGACCTTGAGGTTGTCAAGAAGGCCCTAGCAAAGCAGCAGGAAGAACTTGAAGCTATCAAGACAGCCCTTGCAGAGCAGCGGCAAGAACTTGAATTTGTCAAGAAGGCCCTACCAGTGCACAAGGATGAACTTGAAGGTATCGAACTAGCCCTGATGTGCTACAATGAAGAAGTTGTAATGCCCTATTATACTAAGTAAAGCTGTCATCAAGGCAATTCGATAGCAGCAGGTTGCAGTTGAAACTGACAAGTGTCATATTTTGTTGTGCGATATTTTGTCCGATGGTGCTCAATTGTGTTGCCAATTGTGTGATGCTTTGTCCCATAGAGAAAATAATGAAATTTGTTCCATTTTGGTAGCAAATTTAAATATAAAACAAATAGTTGGAGTCTACAAACTGTGATAGATATGGATACCATCACTAGAGTATGGACCCACATGTAAGAAGCCACGTCTCCCACCTCCGGTCCAACATGTAAGCAGCCACGTCAACAATTTATGGGCCCATAAGTCAGCGGTGTTGACCTGTCAAAACTGACGCCTGACTTATTACTGATGGGCACCGTCGGTGTTAAAACCTTGGCAGGGCCAATCTCCAAGATGCCATGTTAGGAGATTATGGGCCCGTATGTCAAAAACATTGAATGGTCAAACATGGTTGTTCGGTGGTTAGTGTCAGATGTATCGTCACTACAAACTACAATGAGGGACAGTTGTCAGTATACGGCGACAGTTCTAGTGACATGTTTTGCCCGTTGCAAAAGACAGGTTCAGTGACGTTTTTGGGTTTGTCACCTGAGATACGATCTTACGAGACGAAAAAAGTAGTACAATCAAGATTTTGTTTTCCATGATGGCGCTTTGGTGGCGGTGGGGGAGACGGCCGAAAAACGTGACGGGGGTATTTTCATCGACGAAAAATGGTTATACGTGACACAAGTGAAATGCCGCAAAATAGAGCAAATTTTGTAGTGCAAAGGGTTGTTTGCGCACATCCCAATGTCTGGTTCCTAGACACCGATAGTAATACATTAGCCAGTGTGGATTCACTTTTGTACTACTTTGACATCACCACCATGTTTACCATGATTCAGCCCATGTCGTTTGTACTCTCAATGTGTGAGTAGTTTCCCTAGTTCTCGGGGATATGGAGAAATCCTAGTATGTTTATGATGTTGGAAATATGCCCTAGAGGCAATAATAAAAGTATTATTATATTTCTATGTTCATGATAATTGTCTTTTATTCATGCTATAACTGTATTATCCGGAAATCGTAATACACGTGTGAATACATAGACCACAATATGTCCCTAGTGAGCCTCTAGTTGACTAGCTCATTGTGATCAACAGATAGTCATGGTTTCCTGGCTATGGACATTGGATGTCGTTGATAACGAGATCACATCATTAGGAGAATGATGTGATGGACAAGACCCAATCCTAAGCATAGCACAAAGATCGTGTAGTTCGTTTGCTAGAGCTTTGCCAATGTCAAGTATCTCTTCCTTTGACCATGAGAGCGTGTAACTCCTGGATACCGTAGGAGTGCTTTGGGTGTATCAAACGTCACAACGTAACTGGGTGACTATAAAGGTGCACTACAGGTATCTCCGAAAGTATCTATTGTTTTATGCGGATCGAGACTGGGATTTGTCACTCCGTATGACGGAGAGGTATCTCTGGGCCCACTCGGTAATGCATCATCATAATGAGCTCAAGGTGACCAAAGTGTTGGCCACGGGATCATGCATTACGGTACAAGTAAAGTGACTTGCTGGTAACGAGACTGAACAAGGTATTGGGATACCGACGATCGAGTCTCGGGCAAGTAACGTACCGATTGACAAAGGGAATTGTATACAGGGTTTGATCGAATCCTCGACATCGTGGTTCAACCGATGAAATCATCGAGGAGCATGTGGGATCCAACATGGGTATCCAGACCCCGCTGTTGGTTATTGCCCGAGAGTGGTCTCGGTCATGTCTGCATGTCTCCCGAGCCCGTAGGGTCTACACACTTAAGGTTCGGTGACGCTAGGGTTGTTAGGAAGACTAGTATGTGACTACCGAATGTTGTTCGGAGTCCCGGATGAGATCCCGGATGTCACGAGGAGTTCCGGAATGGTCCGGATGTAAAGTTTTTATATATGGGAAGTTGTTAAACGGGCACCGGAAAGTTTCGGGGTCATACCGGTATTATACCGGGACCACCGGAAGGGTTCCGGGGGTCCACCGGGAGGGGCCACCCCTCCCGGGGGGCCACTTGGGCTGCGTGGGGATAGCAGCCAGCCCCTAGTGGGCTTGGCGCCCCCCCCCCTTGGGCCCATGCGCCTAGGGTTGGGGGGGAAACCCTAAAGGGGGCGCACCCCCCTTGCTTGGGGGGCAAGCCCCCCACCCCTTGGCCGCCGCCCCCCGCTAGGGTTTTCCCTAGAGGGCCGGCCCCCCTTGCCCTTTCCCCTATATATAGAGGGGTGAGGGGAGGGCTACAATACACCACAACTCAAGGCGCAGCCCCTCCCCTCCCCAACACCTCTCCTCCTCCGTACGTGCTCGGCGAAGCTCTGTCGGAATACTGCTGCACCAACTGCACCACGCCGTCGTGCTTCCCTTGGAGTTGCCTTCCTCAACCTCTCCTTCCTCCTTGCTGGATCAAGACGGAGGAGACGTCTCCCGTCCCGTACGTGTGTTGAACGCGGAGGTGTTGTCCGTTCAGCACTAGGACATCGGTGATCCGAATCACGTTCGAGTACGACTCCATCATCACCATCTCCTTGGCAAGCTTCCGCTCGTGATCTACAAGTGGTATGTAGATGCAAACTCTCTCCCTTGACTCGTTGCTTAGATGAACTCATAGATGGATCTTGGTGAAACCGTAGGAAAAATTTTAATTTTCTGCAACGTTAACCAACAGTGGCATCATGAGCTAGGTCTATGCGTAGTTCTCTTTGCACGAGTAGAACACAATTTTGTTGTGGGCGTGGATCTTGTCAACTTGCTTGCCTCTACTAGTATTTTCTTGCTTCAGCGGTATTGTAGGATGAAGCGGCCCGGACCAACCTTACACGTACGCTTACGTGAGACCGGTTCCACCGACTAACATGCACTAGTTGCATAAGGTGGCTGGCGGGTGTCTGTCTCTCCCACTTTAGTTGGAGCGGATTCGATGAAAAGGGACCTTATGAAGGGTAAATAGAAGTTGACAAAATCACGTTGTGGTCATTTGTAGGTAAGAAAACGTTCTTGCTAGAACCCAATTGCAGCCACGTAAAAGATGCAACAACAATTAGAGGACGTCTAACTTGTTTTTGTAGCGATTGATCATGTGATGTGATATGGCCAGAAGTTGTGATGAATGATGAATTGTGATGTATGAGATCATGTTCTTTGTAATAGGATTCACGACTTGCATGTCGATGAGTATGACAACCGGCAGGAGCCATAGGAGTTGTCTTTATTTTTTGTATGACCTGCGTGTCGTTGAAGAACGCCATGTAACCTACTTTACTTTATTGCTAAACGCGTTAGTCATAGAAGTAGAAGTAGTCGTTGGCGTGACAACTTCATGAAGACACGATGATGGAGATCATGATGATGGAGATCATGGTGTCAAGCCGGTGACAAGATGATCATGGAGCCCCGAAGATGGAGATCAATGGAGCTATATGATATTGGCCATATCATGTCACAACTATATAATTGCATGTGATGTTTATTATGTTTATGCATCTTGTTTACTTAGGACGACGGTAGTAAATAAGATGATCCCTTACAAAAATTTCAAGAAGTGTTCTCCCCTAACTGTGCACCGTTGCTACAGTTCGTCGCTTCTAAGCACCACGTGATGATCGGGTGTGATGGATTCTTACGTTCACATACAACGGGTGTAAGACAGTTTTACACAGCGAAAACACTTAGGGTTAACTTGACGAGCCTAGCATGTGCAGACATGGCCTCGGAACACGGAGACCGAAAGGTCGAACACGAGTCGTATGGAAGATACGATCAACACGAGAATGTTCACCGACGATGACTAGTCCGTCTCACGTGATGATCGGACACGGCCTAGTCGACTCGAATCGTGTAACACTTAGATGACCAAAGGGATGTCTAATCTGAGTGGGAGTTCATAATTTGATTAGAACTTAATTATCATGAACTTAGTCTAAAACCTTTGCAAATATGTCTTGTAGATCAAATGGCCAACGCTCATGTCAACATGAACTTCAACGTGTTCCTAGAGAAAACCAAGCTGAAAGATAATGGCAGCAACTATACGGACTGGGTCCGGAACCTGAGGATCATCCTCATAGCTGCCAGGAAACAATATGTCCTAGAAGGACCGCTAGGTGACGCTCCCGTCCCAGAGAACCAAGACATTATGAATGCTTGGCAGTCTCGTGCTGATGATTACTCCCTCGTTCAGTGCGGCATGCTTCACAGCTTAGAACCGGGGCTCCAAAAGCGTTTTGAGCATCACGGAGCATATGAGATGTTCGAAGAGCTGAAACTAGTTTTCCAAGCTCACGCCCGGGTCGAGAGATATGATGTCTCCGACAAGTTCTACAGTTGTAAGATGGAGGAAAACAGTTCTGTCAGTGAGCACATCCTGAAGATGTCTGGGTTGCACAACCATATGACCCAGCTAAACATTAGCCTCCCAGATGAGGCGGTCATTGACAGAATCCTCCAGTCGCTCCCACCAAGCTACAAGAGCTTTGTGATGAACTACAATATGCAGGGGATGGTAAAAACCATTCCTGAAGTATTTTCTATGCTGAAGTCAGCAGAGGTTGAAATCAAGAAAGAACATCAAGTGTTGATGGTCAATAAGACCACTAAGTTCAAGAAGGGCAAGGGTAAAAAGAACTTCAAGAAGGACGGCAAAGAGGTTGCCGCGCCCGGTAAGCCAGTTGCCGGGAAGAAGTCAAAGAATGGACCCAAGCCTGAGACTGAGTGCTTTTATTGCAAGGGGAAGGGTCACTGGAAGCGGAACTGCCCCAAATACTTAGCGGATAAGAAGGCCGGCAACACCAAAGGTATATTTGATATACATGTAATTAATGTGTACCTTACCAGTACTCGTAGTAACTCCTGGGTATTTGATACCGGTGCCGTTGCTCATATTTGTAACTCACAGCAGGAGCTGCGGAATAAACGGAGACTGGCGAAGGACGAGGTGACGATGCGCGTCGGGAATGGTTCCAGAGTCGATGTGATCGCCGTCGGCACGCTGCCTCTACATTTACCTACGAGATTAGTTTTGAACCTTAATAATTGTTATTTAGTGCCAAGTTTGAGCATGAACATTGTATCTGGATCTCGTTTAATACGAGATGGCTACTCATTTAAGTCCGAGAATAATGGTTGTTCGATTTATATGAGAGATATGTTTTATGGTCATGCTCCGATGGTCAATGGTTTATTCTTAATGAATCTCGATCGTAATATTACACATGTTCATAGTGTAGATGCCAAAAGATGTAAAGTTGATAACGATAGTCCCACATACTTGTGGCACTGCCGCCTTGGTCACATTGGTGTCAAGCGCATGAAGAAGCTCCATGCTGATGGACTTTTGGAGTCTCTTTATTATGAATCATTTGACACATGCGAACCATGCCTCATGGGCAAAATGACCAAGACTCCGTTCTCCGGAACAATGGAGCGAGCAACCAACTTGTTGGAAATCATACATACCGATGTGTGCGGTCCAATGAGCGTTGAAGCTCGCGGAGGATATCGTTATGTTCTCACTCTCACTGATGACTTAAGTAGATATGGGTATGTCCACTTAATGAAACACAAGTCTGAGACCTTTGAAAAGTTCAAGGAATTTCAGAATGAGGTGGAGAATCAATGTGACCGAAAGATAAAGTTCCTACGATCAGATCGTGGAGGAGAATATTTAAGTCACGAATTTGGCACACACTTAAGGAAATGTGGAATCGTTTCACAACTCACGCCGCCTGGAACACCTCAGCGAAATGGTGTGTCCGAATGTCGTAATCGCACTCTATTGGATATGGTGCGGTCTATGATGTCTCTTACCGATTTACCGCTATCATTTTGGGGATACGCTCTAGAGACAGCTACATTCACTTTAAATAGGGCACCGTCTAAATCCGTTGAGACGACACCGTATGAATTATGGTTTGGGAAGAAACCTAAGCTGTCGTTTCTAAAAGTTTGGGGATGCGATGCTTATGTCAAGAAACTTCAACCTGAAAAACTCGAACCCAAGTCGGAAAAATGTGTCTTCATAGGATACCCTAAGGAAACTGTAGGGTATACCTTCTACTTAAGATCCGAAGGCAAGATCTTTGTTGCCAAAAACGGATGCTTTCTGGAAAAAGAGTTTCTCTCGAAAGAAGTAAGTGGGAGGAAAGTAGAACTCGATGAAGTACTACCTCTCGAACGGGAGAGTGGTGCAGCTCAGGAAAATGTTCCTGTGATGCCCACACCAACTGAAGAGGAAACCAATGATAATGATCAAGGTACTTCAGATCAAGTTGCTACTGAACTTCGTAGGTCCACAAGGACACGTTCCGCACCAGAGTGGTACGACAACCCTGTCCTGGAAATCATGTTGTTAGACAACGGTGAACCTTCGAACTATGAAGAAGCGATGGCGGGCCCAGATTCCAACAAATGGCTAGAAGCCATGAAATCCGAGATAGAATCCATGTATGAAAACAAAGTATGGACTTTGACTGACTTGCCCGATGATCGACGAGCGATAGAAAACAAATGGATCTTTAAGAAGAAGACGGACGCGGATGGTAATATCACCATCTATAAAGCTCGACTTGTCGCTAAGGGTTATCGACAAGTTCAAGGGATTGACTGCGACGAGACATTCTCTCCCGTAGCGAAGCTTAAGTCCGTCCGAATCATGTTAGCAATTGCCGCATACTATGATTATGAGATATGGCAGATGGACGTCAAAACGGCATTCCTTAACGGGCATCTTAAGGAAGAGCTGTATATGATGCAGCCGGAAGGTTTTGTCGATCCTAAGAATGCTAACAAAGTATGCAAGCTCCAGCGATCCATTTATGGGCTGGTGCAAGCATCTCGGAGTTGGAATATTCGCTTTGATGAGATGATCAAAGCGTTTGGGTTTATGCAGACTTATGGAGAAGCCTGCGTTTACAAGAAAGTGAGTGGGAGCTCTGTAGCATTTCTCATATTATATGTAGATGACATACTCTTGATGGGAAATAATATAGAATTTCTGGACAGCATTAAGGCCTACTTGAACAAATGTTTTTCAATGAAGGACCTTGGAGAAGCTGCTTATATATTAGGCATCAAGATCTATAGAGATAGATCGAGACGCCTCATAGGTCTTTCACAAAGCACATACCTTGATAAGATTTTGAAAAAGTTCAACATGGATGAGTCCAAAAAGGGGTTCTTGCCTATGTTACAAGGTGTGAGATTGAGCTCAGCTCAGTCACCGACCACGGAAAAAGATAAAGAAGAGATGAGTGTCATCCCCTATGCTTCAGCCATAGGATCTATTATGTATGCCATGTTGTGTACCAGACCTGATGTAAACCTTGCCGTAAGTTTGGTAGCAAGATACCAGAGTAATCCCGGCAAGGAACACTGGACAGCGGTCAAGAATATCCTGAAGTACCTGAAAAGGAAAAAGGACATGTTTCTCGTTTATGGAGGTGACGAAGAGCTCGTCGTAAAGGGTTACGTCGACGCTAGCTTCGACACAGATCTGGATGACTCTAAGTCACAAACCGGATACGTGTATATGTTGAATGGTGGAGCAGTAAGCTGGTGCAGCTGCAAGCAGAGTGTCGTGGCGGGATCTACATGTGAAGCGGAGTACATGGCAGCCTCGGAGGCAGCGCATGAAGCTATTTGGGTGAAGGAGTTCATCACCGACCTAGGAGTCATACCCAATGCGTCGGGGCCAATCAAACTCTTCTGTGACAACACTGGAGCTATTGCCCTTGCTAAGGAGCCGAGGTTTCACAAGAAGACCAGGCACATCAAGCGTCGTTTCAACTCCATCCATGAAAATGTTCAAGATGGAGACATAGAAATTTGCAAAGTACATACGGATCTGAATGTCACAGATCCGTTGACTAAACCTCTCTCGCGAGCAAAACATGATCAACACCAAAACTCTATGGGTGTTCGATTCATCACAATGTAACTAGATTAGTGACTCTAGTGCAAGTGCGGGACTGTTGGAAATATGCCCTAGAGGCAATAATAAAAGTATTATTATATTTCTATGTTCATGATAATTGTCTTTTATTCATGCTATAACTGTATTATCTGGAAATCGTAATACACGTGTGAATACATAGACCACAATATGTCCCTAGTGAGCCTCTAGTTGACTAGCTCGTTGTGATCAACAGATAGTCATGGTTTCCTGGCTATGGACATTGGATGTCGTTGATAACAGGATCACATCATTAGGAGAATGATGTGATGGACAAGACCCAATCCTAAGCATAGCACAAAGATCGTGTAGTTCGTTTGCTAGAGCTTTGCCAATGTCAAGTATCTCTTCCTTTGACCATGAGAGCATGTAACTCCTGGATACCATAGGAGTGCTTTGGGTGTATCAAACGTCACAACGTAACTGGGTGACTATAAAGGTGCACTACAGGTATCTCCGAAAGTATCTATTGTTTTATGCGGATCGAGACTGGGATTTGTCACTCCGTATGACGGAGAGGTATCTCTGGGCCCACTCGGTAATGCATCATCATAATGAGCTCAAGGTGACCAAAGTGTTGGCCACGGGATCATGCATTACGGTACGAGTAAAGTGACTTGCCGGTAACGAGACTGAACAAGGTATTGGGATACCGACGATCGAGTCTCGGGCAAGTAACGTACCGATTGACAAAGGGAATTGTATACAGGGTTTGATCGAATCCTCGACATCGTGGTTCAACCGATGAAATCATCGAGGAGCATGTGGGATCCAACATGGGTATCCAGACCCCGCTGTTGGTTATTGCCCGAGAGTGGTCTCGGTCATGTCTGCATGTCTCCCGAGCCCGTAGGGTCTACACACTTAAGGTTCGGTGACGCTAGGGTTGTTAGGAAGACTAGTATGTGACTACCGAATGTTGTTCGGAGTCCCGGATGAGATCATGGACGTCACGAGGAGTTCTGGAATGGTCCGGATGTAAAGTTTTTATATATGGGAAGTTGTTAAACGGGCACCGGAAAGTTTCGGGGTCATACCGACCACCGGAAGGGTTCCGGGGGTCCACCGGGAGGGGCCACCCCTCCCAGGGGGCCACTTGGGCTGCGTGGGGATAGCAGCCAGCCCCTAGTGGGCTTGGCGCCCCCCCCTTTGGCCCATGCGCCTAGGGTTGGGGGGAAACCCTAAAGGGGGCACACCCCCCTTGCTTGGGGGGCAAGCCCCCCACCCCTTGGCCGCCGCCCCCCCCCCTAGGGTTTTCCCTAGAGGGCCGGCCCCCCTTGCCCTTTCCCCTATATATAGAGGGGTGAGGGGAGGGCTGCAATACTCCACAACTCAAGGTGCAGCCCCTCCCCTCCCCAACACCTCTCCTCCTCCGTACGTGCTCGGCGAAGCTCTGTCGGAATACTGCTACACCAACTGCACCATGCCGTCATGCTGCCCTTGGAGCTGCCTTCCTCAACCTCTCCTTCCTCCTTGCTGGATCAAGACGGAGGAGACGTCTCCCGTCCCGTACGTGTGTTGAACGCGGAGGTGCTGTCCGTTCAGCACTAGGACATCGGTGATCCGAATCACGTTCGAGTACGACTCCATCATCACCATCTCCTTGGCAAGCTTCCGCTCGTGATCTACAAGTGGTATGTAGATGCAAACTCTCTCCCTTGACTCGTTGCTTAGATGAACTCATAGATGGATCTTGGTGAAACCGTAGGAAAAATTTTAATTTTCTGCAACGTTAACCAACATATGATCCTTTGATAATAAGAATTGAGATCCTCTTTATATTTTTATGTTAGTGATCTTTTTGATGTTGGGTGAAGTCGACCATTCAACATTTGCCCATTTTGGACGAAAGAGTTTGTTCTCCCACTCATCATGCAGGACTAGGAACCCCACATTTGGAGAAATTTGCTCGGGCTCTTAGGTTGATATAGCCATTTCTTGAATGGAAAGATCCTACAAACATGCGGGTCAGAATGGGAAAACCGTGCAGTGAGGTGGATATGAACCAATTCTAGGCGTCCACCTCAATTATCATCGGAAATGGGGGCGCCTTTTTGGGACTTGCTGTGGATGCAAAGGAAGAAGCCAAAGAATGTCTCCCCCTCCTCTATGTTGCTTCCAAGAGGAAAATTTGGACGGTGAGGGAAGTGCTACTCGACAACACATGGGTTTACAAATTTTACACTTCCATTGGGCTCACCATGGAGCACATCGTCGAGTCTGTGGACCTTTGGGCTCACCTTGATCACATCCGACTTCGCGATGATGCTGAAAGCGATATTACTGGGAAACTCGCAATGAAAGGTGAATACTCGGCAAAGTTAATATACACAACTCAATTTATGGGCGCTACACTCACCACTTTGAACAAGACTGTTTGGAAGGCATGGGCCCCTCTAAAGGTCAAGTTCTTTGCTTGGCTAGCGCTTCAAAATAGGTCATGAACGACCAATCACTTGGAGAAAAGGGATGGGAAAACTTTGGCCTATGCACCCTTTGCAAGAGAATACGAGTATGCCCACATCTATTTTTCAAATGTTTGATATGTCCACAAAGCTTTGGAGACTAATCAAGGAGTGGCTTGGTCTAGGAAGCTTGAATATGGATCCAAATACTAGTAGACTACCATGTCGGGCGCAAAGACCGTTAACTAGAAGGCGATAGCCTCCCTTACTAGGATTGCTAACTGGGTCCTTCGGAACGAGGGAAAAGTCAGGATCTTTAGGAAGTGGTCGGCACAAGGACTACATCCTTAACTAATTCAGGACAAAACTAAACTTCGAGTCACTGTCATGGCTAGGCATTTGAGTACCAACATGCCATGAGAGTAATCGCCTTTTGTATTTCTATTTCTTGACATTCTCTCTGTCGAGCCTGAGCTTTGTATTCTCCTTCCTAATTAATGAATGAGGCAGTTTGTTCCCTCCTTGAAAAAAGAAACCTAAAATATAGAATGGGTACAACTATCAAGTGTAGTAGCATGGATGACTAGAAATTTCTCAGAAAAATAGGTAAACATGAAGAACAGCGCAACAACCCCATATCTGTAATGAGGAATGGGACATTGAATTTGCGAACAACATTCTGAATGCCCTTTGCTCCTTGCTTCTGAAGATGGACCCGAGAAACCCAAGTCCTTCCGGTTTGAGAACCACCAGACCAAGATGTCGGGATTCCAAAAGACGGTCATTGATTCTTGGAGTGAAAACTATAGCCAGCTTGAACCTTACCAAAGGATTTTCCACAAGCTAAAAACTACTAGCCGAAGATTAGGTTCCTGGAGCAAAACACTTTTCACTAAAGCTAAGGTGCAGCTCCATATCTCTCTTCAGATTATTATCCACCTTGATATGGCCCAGGAACAAAGAAAGATCTCCCAACAAGAACATGACCTTCAAAAATGACTAAAAAGAAAGATCATCGCGTGGTCTGTACTCGAGAAATCTAGGAGGAGAAAAAATTCGAGAATTACCAAGCCGAAGGAGAGCGATGCTAATACCCACTACTTCCACCTTCGCGCTAACCACCGAAGGAGGAAGAACTTTATCCACCGTCTCAAGCATAACAGTGGCTGGACTACAGAGCACAACCTGAAGGAGAAGGTGATCCACCATCACTTTGAAAACATTGCTAAGAAGGGCCCTTCACGCAGCACTAACATCAATTGGGATATCATTCCCACTCCTAGTTATGACCTTCAGGATTTGGACGTGCCTATCACGGAGGAGGAGGTGAAGGCTGCGGTTTTTGCTATGAGTAATGACAAAGCTCCGGGGCCGGACGACTTCACTGGTTCTTTCTTTAAAGCATGTTGTAACACAATCAAGGGAGACCTTATGTCAGCCATAAACTGATTCTTCGATCTACATTCTGCTCATTACCACTGGCTTAATTCAGCTAATGTGACCCTCATTCCAAAGAAAGAGGGCGCTGAAGATATTTCCGACTTTCGCCCTATCAGCCTGATTTATGTCATCACGAAGATTATTGCCAAAGTAATGTCCAACCGGTTAGCCCCTCACATGAATGACATTGTTTCCCAGGCCCAAAGTGCTTTCATCAAGCAGAGATATATTCTACGTGCGCAATCTGGCAAGGCGCTTTCACCGCAAAAAAAACAGCGCTGCTCTTTAAGTGGATATCAAGAAAGCATTTGATTCGGTCCGCTGGGACTATCTTCTTGACCTCCTTCGTCACCTGGGATTTCCTCCGCGCTTCAGAGGATGGATATCGACTCTCTTGTCATCGGCCTCTTCACGTGTCTTGCTCAACGGGATCCCTGGCATTCCAATCAAGCTAGGAAGGGGCTTGAGGCAAGGCGATCCTCTTTCCCACCTCCTCTTCGTGTTGGCCATCGACCCTCTTCATCACATTCTCAAGAAAGCCACTGCCCAAGGAAAGTTTCACCCGCTTGGTGGTGATGCAATGCCAATCAGAGCATCACTTTATGAGGATGACGCGACAGTTTTCCTTGCGCTTGTCAAAGATGAGGTCAAGTTCTTTGCGGATACTCTTGCAAGCTTTGGGGAGGTCTCGGGGCTGACCACGAACTGCTCTAAAAGCCTTGTTGTCCCCATCCAATGTGATGCTTTGGATCTTGATGATATCCTCCAGCCAACCATACCTCCTTCCGAATGAAATATCTTGGACTGTCGTTGTCGACCAAGAGACTAAAAAGAATCCATTTTCAGCTCCTTGAGGATAAGATTGCTACCCAACTTACGCCTTGGATGAGTAAGCACGTGGTGTCGCCAGGAAGGTTCGTATTGGTCAAGTCGGTCATCACAGCAATTGCCATATATTACTTGACGACGCTAAACCTACCTACTAAGGTCATGAAGAAGATTGACTCCATTCAGCGTGCATACCTTTGGGCGGGTTGTGACAAGGTCGCGAGTGGGAAATGCAAGATCAACTTGGAGCATGTGTGCAAATCCAAAGTACATGGTAGACTGTGCATTCTCAATTTGAAAAAATTTGCTGCTGCCCTTCACCTCCGTTGGTTGTGGGCAGCCTTGGGTCAACCTTGGGAACCCTTGTGGGGTTAGAGACAATGATATTTTCGTCGCTGCCACCAAGGTTATCATTGGAAATGGTCTCCAAGCCTCATTTTGGAACTCTTCCTGGCTGGATGGCATGAGACCTAAAGATGTCGCGCCAAAAATCTTTGACCTTTCTACAAGAAAAAACTGCTCCGTGAAGAAGGCCTTGCATAATAATTTCTTGGTTTCCAATTTGGATATTAGTGGAAATCTCAATGTGGGACATATGTCCGAGTTCGTCAACCTTTGGGGGAAACTCTCGCTCGTCAACCTCAACCCTGTGGAGCTTGACTCAATTACATGGAAGCTCACCAATGATGGCTAATACTCGGCGGCGGCGGCTTACAGTGCTCAATTTCCTGGACTTGTGGACACGGACACGCCTCTGTTGGTGTGGAAGAATTGGGCTTCGCCCAGATGCATTTTTTTTTTGCTTGGTTGGTCATCAACAATAGAGTTTGGACGGTTGGCCGGCTTCGGTGAAGAGGATGGCCAAATTGCAATGTTTGCCCCCCTTTGCAAGTTGGCTTCGTTTGAAGAATGTACATCCGGCGGACTGGAGTGGATTGCCTTCCGCCAGGGAGTGGTGGCGTGTCAATGCTTCTGGGATGTCTCGGCCCCGAAGGGCGATGGTTTCTCTTATGCTATTGATTTCTTGGGAAATATGGAAAGCGAGAAATGCACGTGTGTTTCATAACAACGCAGTTCCGGTGGGTGTTCTTGTTGCTCGAATTAAAGAGGAAGCTTCTCTGTGGTGCCTAACTGGGCGAAATGTTTGTGCAATATTATGCCACGAGAGTGAGGCTTGTAATTTGTCCCTGGCCTAGACCCTAAAAACCTTCTTCTTATTCAATGTAAATGGCAAGCCTTTTGCCTTGTTTCGAAAAAAAAATCTCTATACTACTTAAAAAAGGTAAGGTTCTCATTTCACCTCTCCTTCGTCCAACCTTTCTTATATACGTTTCACTATTTCCTTCTTCTCTTTGATATTTTCCTCCCAGCTTTGATTTTTCTCCCGTCCATTCTCCCTAAAATAGGATCAATTGTGTCATGCTTTATTAACTTATCAAATTAAAAACATATTTTGTCTGGTAAATCATTAAAATCTTATCATAAGTGTTTAACAATAAAGTAACAGGTAATCATGTCGGTTGCATACAAGAACTTGCTACGATTTTAACGCGTTAATATAATAATGGACGTGCAGTAACGGGCTAATCTACTAGAATGTTATACCCCAGTTGCAACGCACAGACAATTGTCTATAGACTAAAAGATAACTAAAATGGCAATTTTCATCGTGCGTCGGTGCGCCATAAGAAGCTATTACATTTCCGGCTGGTTCTTGTTCTTTCTCACAGCTGGAACTGCCGCCTACGGTAAGACGTGCGACCCATGTCACTGGAGGTTCGGAACAAAAATTGCTAGGAATGCTCACGCCAAAATAATCATGTGCAACTACTTTACCCAGGCAAATTAAGCAATGCATCCAAGCTTGTGGTTCACGTCTCTTTACACATCCTCACCACTTCAGGTATTTCCGGTACTCCACAATCCAAGTCATGAAACTTTCCAAAAAGATTAAACTAAAACAAGGGAGATAGAAACAACTGATATCAACCATGTCATAAAATTGAAATTTAGATTCAAAACTCGTATCCTGAAGAAAAAGGACCAACCTAGATGTGAATGGTAGCATATCCAATTTGGGCCAATAGTTTGGCCTGTCAATAATATCAACGATGGCCTTATCATTTTCGTTTTCCGACCTACATATGAGGTTTGGATTTGAAATTTTGCGATACGGTAGATTCATTTAGTACAAGTGTTAACATAAAAAAATTAGTGCAGGTGTGATTTTTTTTTCATAACTAATGTAACCATTTAGACAGCAGATATTATTCCCCGCGCAGCCCCCGAGCGCCTTGCCCTCTTCATGGGCTGGCCCATTCCGTGTTTCTTTCCCCACTAGTTTTCGGAGGGTTCTAGAACCTTCCCTATAGCCTTTTCTTACTTTATTTTGAAATTTTTTATTTTATAATATTCATTTTATTTTCATTTTCATTGTTTATTTTATTTTATTTTCTGTTCCTTTTCCTTTTCATCCAAAATTGTTAAACAAAATCACAATCAAATTTCCAATTGACGAACTTTCTTGGAAATCGTGAAAAATGTTGAACTTGGTGAATATTTCATAAAGTTGTGAAGATTTTTTGAATTCAAGAACAATATTAAAAATTCATGAACATTTTATTCAAACTTGCTAACATTTTTATTGAGAGTTGAGCATATCTTCTCAAATGTATGAACAGTTTTGAAACTCATGAATATTTTTTGAATTCGTGAACATGTTTTGGTATTCATGATCATCTTGTTCAAAGTTGTAACCATTATTTAAAATTGGTGAGCATTTTTTAAACTCACAAACAGGTTTTAGAACTTCATGAACATTTTTTATTATTCATGATTTTTTATTTTCCTGACCATTATTTTTCTTATGAACATTTTAAAAAAAATGCGGGGTACTTTTACAATTTATGAATATTTTTTTGAACTAGTGAATATTTTTTGAATTCACGAACATTGTTTCAATTCGTGAACATTTTTTCAAATTCAAGAATGTCTTTTGAACTTGAGAACATTGTTTTGAACTCATGAATATATTTTTTGAATTTGAGTGCATTTTCAAATTCTTGAAGATTGTTTGAAAATCATTTTTTGTTCAAAATCGTGAACATTTTTCTAATGAAGCATAAATTAACCATAAAAAATGAAAGGAAAAAACAAGGGCGCCCGCCCTGCACCTGGGCTGGCCCAAAGCGTTGGCGGGATACATGTAAGGGACTAGTGGTGAGCGATAGGAGACTATCCAGTGACCTGCACGCAAGCTAGGAGGTCTCGATGGGCTAGGTCGAATAAAAATACTAAGAGTGCATGAGGTTATGCACCTATGAAGAAGCACGTGCATGAGCTAAAAGTTATTGTAAGATGGATCGAGTTAGGAGCCACCACAACGATTTCTCCCTAGCGGTCTGATCTAGTTGGTAGTAGTGTACACGGTATAACTTTTATACATCACATTGTGATGGTTAGATCATCATTTTTGGGAAGCTGCTCCCGAGTTATACCTGGGCAACCCGTGGTTAATCGGGCCATCGAGCCGGCAAGTAGTCCTTCAATTCAGATCCTGTTAATTTTTGTGCTTTGAAGTTTGGATACAGAAACATAAATGGTGTTACATACTTTAGAAACATACTTTTGCGGTTTGTATTAGATTTTCTTTAACGAAAAGTCAAAGAATAAGCAGTACAAATTGCCATCAATTTTGATCACTAAATACACATTGTAGTTGACAAATGCGAGTTCTTCTAATAATAATTCAATCACACATGATGTTTGATCAAATAATCCATCTATATGTTTCTAAGTGATGAAACCACTCCATCAAATATGGATGAGGCGCGAAAACACGCGTCATCATGATCTAGTTAACTGAATAACTGTCGAAGTATAAACTTTGCTTGTAAATTTGCCCTTCATTTAGAAAGAAAGAAGGATATTAACTGAAGCACAACCATAGCCATAAAAATTTATCCTGAGTAGCACCCGATGAAATAATCATGTGTCATATATCCGATGGTATAACCATAAAAAGTGGAATGGGTTGGTTTTCTCTTGTGTTTGGTTGGAGAATTGTCATGGTAAGTGGAATATAGCTCTTTCCATTTAGATAAGCTAAATTCTAATTTTCAGCAACATTTTATTCTCCTCTATGTCTCTACTAGAACATATACAAGGTGCGGGGGTTAGGATTTGTACCACTGTGTCCCTGTTGCTAGCCGTTGTAACCGCTCGCCAGATGTCCCGCTAGTAGCTCGCTGCTTGTTCGCCGCCATGTTGCTAGTCGACCACCCCGCTGCATGCTAGTCCACACCATTAGAGAGGGAGAGACGAGGGCGCCAGGGAGAGGCGGCTCGTAAAGGCAGAGAGGCGGGAGTGGTCGGCATCGAAGCAGATCGAGACAGGAAGAGAGTCGAGTGGGTGGCGGCGGTGGAACTGAAAAAGAGTTTGGATGGAGTGAATTGGGGAGACGTGAGAGACGAGAGAGCGTACCGCATGATTCCTCCAAATTGGAGCTTTATGTGCTCCGCATATTGATGCAATATTCTAATTGGGGGAACGAGTGGGTTTCAGTTCCCTGACCAACGAAACATGAGAATGATGCTCAGGTGCGAAACATACCCATTACATTCCATCCTGAGATCCAAACCGAACATATCCTTAGAACATCTCTAATTGGACCCCTCAAATTGCCATCATATCTTCGCGCGAACATCCCGGAGGGGAGAGAGAGAAGACAAAACAACATTCAACCAGACCTGCAATTCGTCCTCATGTTTTTCTAGTGCCCTCGAACGCTCAAACTCAGCCCATATGTGGGAAGAATATGATGGTGTTTGGGCAGTCTGCCACGTTGGATGCAGCCCACCCCGTACCACTTTATCTCTTTCTTTATTGTTTCTTTTTTCTTTGTCTTTTCATCCTCACCAATCATATGCATTTTACTAGACAATTTGAGGGACACGGCTATATGCACGAACAAATAAGGGTTCAAAGCGAGCAAGTATAAGGGGCCAAATTAGCTTAGTCCGAATGGAGATGCTCTGAGCCCATAATAACAAAAATGCTAAACCTACAGGCATGTTAAGGGATTATTACGAGCTCTTCCTCAAATTCTTTCCAACTCTTGTGAATTTCACCTGGATGGGGCCCCTTCCTTCTCCTTAGTCCAATCAAAACTTTCCATATCAAGATCAGTCCATAGACCTTAGGCAACCTCGTAGATGTAGCATTGGAGAGCTCTTATTTGGCGACCTACCGCGGAACTCAAACAACCGCGCACCCCCGACCAGCGCGACGTAGCTAAGTTGGTCGTCAAAGTGCGGGAGCTACCATTACATGTGTTTTTTTTAATTGTTACTTTTAAAAAAAATCAAATAAAGTTTACATTTTGAAAAGGTTCACTAATTTCAAAGAATGTTTTGCATTTTAAAAAATTGGTATGGATTAAGAAAAAGTTCATAAATTCGAAAAAAGTGTCAATTTGGAAAATATTTGTGGTTTAAAAAATGTTCACGATTTTGAAAATTGTTTATAAATTTTAAAAAAAGTTAACAGTTTGATACAAATATTTGTGGATAAAAAATGTTCACCGATTACAAAAATATTAGTAATTTAAGAAAATATTCGTGAATATGAAACGAAATTCCACAAAGTTTGGAAATTGTTCTGGAATTTAAAAAATAATCACGTTTTCAAGACATATTCATGTATTTGAAAAAATATCTGTGAAATTTAAAAATGATCACGAGTTTAAAAAAATTGCGAGATGTAAAAAGAGTTCAGCAATCAAAAAATGTTCACGTATTAAATAAGGTTCAATGAATTTAAAAAGGTTCTCCATTTCAATAAATGTTCACAAGTTTGTAAAAAATGTTTTTAGAATTTGGCAAAATTATTCTTGGAATTTGAGAACTTTCATAAATTTATAAAAAATCACGAAATTGAGAAAATATTGTTGAATTTTAAAACAACTTAAAACGTGAAATGTCTAAGAAAGCCAAAATTTAAAATTTAAAAGTAGAAAAAACCCGAAAGAAAATACTGGAAACCAGGCCTTGGAAAGAGGACTTCCTAGTTGGACTGGCCCAATCGTAACTAGCTGCACTTATGTGTATACGTTACCAGATTTTCTATTTGACGCTTTATGCGTCCAATTGTCCCTTGGAAAGGAGCAACGAACTAACGGTTACCCCTTGCGGGGCGCATGAATAAGTCACTTTTTTGGTTTGTCAGTGCGTATGGCGTGCTTAGGCGCCGCCACATGTCGCATATTGGGTGCTCAGATTTTTCTAGTTTTATTTTTCTGTATGCGTTTTTAAGTTTTATATGGCTTTTCAAGGGTGTTGTGTCTTTTTGTCTTTTCTAGTTTTATTCTTTCTGTATGATTTTTTTCCTGGTTTTCTCTGCGTTTTGGTGGGATTTCTTTTTTCAATGCACACTTCTTGAAAAAAGGTAAAAATATAATCTGTGCTTTCTTCAAAAGAAGAGAAAAGCACAACCTGTGCTTTTACGAGAAACACAGTTCTGCTTCCATGATAAGCACAGTTGTGCTTCCTTGAGAAGTACAACCTTGTTTACACAAGAAGCACAACATTTGCTTCCCAAAAAATAGAGAAAAACACAACCTGTGCCCCCCCCTCCCCGCCCCCCGCCCCCACAGAAACATAAAAAATGAAAACGACAATTGTGCTTCGGGGCTCTAGTTTGTTTCTTCTGTTATTCTTTTTTTGGTTGCCGGGTTTTTATTTCCTATTTATTTGTTTCCAAATTTTTCATGATTTTTTGTCGAAAGCTATTAACGTGGGATCTACTTTTGACGATCTTGTGACACGAGAAATCTAACTGTGAAAACGACAGAGGTATTTAGACGCACGGTTCAAGAGATAAAACGTCTTTAATAAAAATAAATCTATGGAAGAAAAAAACATCGATTCACTGTCAGCAACTAAGAAGGTGGAGACTGACCTTTGCAAGAGGTAACTTAACTAGTGATTGTGAATTGTCGAGGAAACGCACAGACTAGCCACACTACCAAATGACTGGGTAGGCACAATTAGATAACTTACAAAGACCTGATTCCATTTTCCAATTTTGCTACTTTTATGTTTTAGAAACCATCTAGAATCTTCCGGTTCAATTTTTGTGAAAAACATGTTCACAAGTTAAAAAAGTTCACTTTTTAAAAAGATTGGTCATTTCTTTTTGAAAGATTTTCAGTTTTTTTAAAAGAAATATCCATGTTTCCGGAACTATTTCTTGGTATTTCAAAAAATGCTTTATTTTTTCAACAAAAATTAACGGTTCCAAAAAGTATATATTTTTTAAAAAAGTGTTCAGTATTGGTGTTTTTTTATATCTAGATTTCAAAGAACTTCATGCGTTCAAAAAGATCATATTTTCAAAAACTGTTCACTTTTTTTTTACAAAAATGATTGTGTTCTCAGAGAATTTTCGCAGTTCCAATAAAATGTTCATACTTTCAATAATATCTTTATATTTTCCGAAAAAAATAGAATTTGGAAAAACTTTCGTGTTTTAAAAAATTGTTCAAAGTGTAAAACATTGTTTGCCTTTAAAAGAATTGTCAAATTTAAAAATTCCTCACTTGAAGTAAATAAGCATTTACTCTTTAAAAATGACAATGAAAAATGACTAAAAATGATAGGAAAAATAGCAAAAAGCAACTGGCTAGGAGTGCTCCTTGAACCCGTCGCCAGCACAGGAAAATATAGAACAACATGTTGGGTAGAGCTGTTCGCTAGAACGCTGCTCACTACCAGGAAAGTGTCTCATTGGGTCGGCCCATTGGCGGTCGCTCTGTGCGATCAACACACTGTTTGACGCGGAGAGCATTGAATAGGCACTCCCTGGGAGCAACTAACTAACAGTTACCTCTTGGAGCGCTCCCGCAATGGTTACCTGTTTGTCTTAGAAGCAGGTCATGATGCGCCCAACCCCCGCGATGTGTCGCGTGCTGGTCGTTCCCTCCGGATTTACTTTTTTAATTTCAATACGTGTTTTCGGGTTTTAGATGTTCTTTTTGGTTTGGCTTTTTTGTTTTTGCCTGGTTTTCTTGGATTTTGGAGAGGGGGGGGGGGATTACCTATTTTTTATTAGAAACAATATTTTCCACAAGAGGCACAATATGTGCTCCCGCGAGAAGCAACTGTGTGCTTCTCGAAAAAAGGAAAATCACACCACGTGCTTTAACGAGAAGCACAACCTGTAATTCCGTCAGAAGCACAACCAATGCTTCCACAAGAAGTAGAGATTTGTATCTGCGAGAAGCATCTTGAAAAGAAAAAGGCACAGTTGCGCATCCTCGAAAAGAAGGGGAAAGCTCAACATGGGATTCTACGAAAAGCTCAACCTGTTCTTCCCTGGAAGAAAAAAAAGGAAAAAAGGTGCAAACCACGACCCTGCTTCCAGGCTCTGTTTTTTTTTTTGTATTCGGTTTTTTGTTGCCTTTTTTCTTTCCTTTTTTAAATTCTTTTCCCCTTTTTGGTTTTTTTTGTCAAACCCTATTGACAATCTAGTTTCAAACATCTCAACGCAATAAATCCAATGGTGAAAACGCTTCATCGTTTGGACGTATGATTCAAAAGAGAAAACATTTCAAATAAACAAATTTATGAAAAAAGAGGAAAAGGTGCGAGTGCTTCACTTGTCAGCATCTAAGGTGATGAGTGACCTTTGCAAGGGATAACCCTTAACTAATGATGGAAAATATGCATGCAGCCTGTCGATCGGCGACCGCGCCCGGAGATGGTGAAAAATCTTGTCTGCTTCTTGGGCCCGTGGATCACGAGCTCGTGTCCGGCCATCTGGTGTCCGCCCCATGCTCTCTGACCCGGCAGCGATAGATGCACTCTCCGGGCTGATCACCAATGATTGATTAGCGGGGGCACGGTCGATGGCAGTTAAGCTACACAGTCCGGGTCCGGGGCCCGGAACACGTGCTGTACCGGACGAAGAGATGGCTTGCGTTGTGAGGAGAAGAGATTCTGTGACCACAACCACACAAGTAGTGGGTCGCTCGACGATCTCTGCTAAAGGAAGTACGTGTTCTTGGCTGGAAACAATCGGGTATCGAACATGGCTTTGGTAGTCCAGGAGTGTCATACTTGTATTTCTTATTCCTGTCAGGACCAAGCCATGAGTGCTGCCATGCTTGTGTTACCAATTTCTTAACATGTATACTCTGGCAGAACAAACAACAGCTGGGACTCTGCCGAGGCGATTAATTTACAGAACAAAGCATCGGAAACAAACATGGTCAAAGAGAACAGATTCAGCTGAACCAAAAAACAAACGGGTAAAATTATCATGGACCACATCTTCTTTACACCGAGGGCAACCGTAGGATAGAAAGATCAAACAGACGAAACTGAATTAGTTACAATGTTACTACAAGCAGTCCTGAAGCGAACAGAAACAGGTAATGTAAGCTTTGGACAAAAACAACGAAGGGGTCAGAAGATTCAAGACGGGCAAAACAAGACGCACACACACGGGGTGGCCGCTGTGCGGGACAACATCAAAGAAAATAAAATAGGCCATATCCAGGGTGGAAGCACAGGTCGGTAAATACAGCTGCTCTCTTCTCCTCCTGGTAAACCATGGCCGATCTCCAGACAAACCGTTCATCCGATGGGGTTCCCCTTTTCACCTCCTGAGCATTGCCATCCCATATTCCACAAGGAATCAACTGTTAACCTGTGAGCTCCCTCTTCCTTGTCTGTCCACTCCCACAAAGGTGAAGGGGGGGATTATATATCCGGCGAACATTTCGGTTTGTCTATTTGCTCTGGCAAGGGCCCAGGTTGTGATTTCAGCAAGCGGCGGCATTGGACATATCCTTCCTGGATCTGTTGTATTTCATGTGGCTCTGGACCAGATGGCCGGCAGCCTGAGCAGAGATAAGGGACAGCTCGCCAGCCAGGACCGCACCAGCCACCACCGTGGCAAGCAGCCTAGCATTCGATCCGGGAGATTCCCTGTTGGCGCCTTTGACTCCCAGTAGGTCCAAGCAGGCCGACTGTGAGGCCAGCTGCGTGCCTCCACCAACTGTGCCCACCTGCATTTCGATCATCACAACAAACCCATCAGCTCATATCATATATATACATCATAGTTGGTGCTGAAGGTTAGGTGTATGATGATAATTAGCCCAATCATGTACAGGCGATGGATGCCTTTCTCGACAATAATAGCAAACACGACGTTACAAATTAAGCAACTAATAAAACAGATAACAGCCGGTCTAACTTGAGCTGGCTGATGACGAAAACAATAGCGAGCAAGTGAACAGCAAACCAAAGGAATAGTAGTTTAGAAAACCAGATGGTGTGGAGAACAATGTCCCACAAAGGGATAAATAAAATTGGCATTGGCATATACAGAGCTTATTCTAAAGAAAGAACAAGCAAGCATAGCTGAACATGCCATCTGGTTCTTCAGATAGAACTTTGAACCTCTATATCGTGCTTAGTACTTAATGACAACAAAACAAAGCCCTATGCACGACAGGGTTATTTTAAAATCTCCAGGTAACCTAACAAAGGGATAATTTAAACTCACTAACTATTTAGATGTTTGCAGTTAAATGGATGGGACCATTATAGGATCAACAGCATGATACAATATGCAATTAGTGGATACCAAGGTATTGATATTTGTTAAGAGTTTCCTATTCACATAGAGGATGCCATCTAATTGATTGAATAATCAATGGTTCTTGACAAAGGATCAGGGTCTGAAGTGCAAAAATCATCAATGCGTGGATAACAAATTAAGGGAATAACAGACAATCAACATAAACTCCAGACTGTCACATATAAAAATAATATGAGGAGCATGATTCAATCATGAAGAAATATATTGCTTCGTACCTCAATGGATGGCATAGTAACGGAGATGTGAAGGTCTCTGCCACCATTTACAGCTTCCAACATCGTGATACACTGTGAGCTCTCAACGTTTTGTGCAGGATCCTGACCAGTGGCAATGAAGATAGCTGATACAATGTTGCTTGCGTGGGCATTGAAACCCCCAAGAGCTCCAGCAACAGCTGAACCAGCAAGGTTCTTGATCACGTTCAACTCGACGAGTGACTGAACGTTGGTCTTGAGAACCTTCTGTACAACTTCCTCTCTGATTATTGCCTCACAAACCACGGACTTACCACGCCCCTCGATCCAATTTACAGCTGCTGATTTCTTGTCAGAACAAAAATTGCCTGTTGTTTATGGAAGTTTAGTTAGGAAATTAGGTAGCACCAAAAGATATGTGAAAAGACTAGATGCATACCACTATACTAAGTATAAATGAACTGCTATGAATACGGTGCATATCTGGTGTTAATCAGCAACAGCAAACTATATGAAGTATAAAACTATACGCAGTTCTCAATATCTATAAACCACTTGAGATTTTACAGATTTGAACATCGCTATGTGACTGTACTGTGCAAAATTCGGCGACTGGTATTACTTGTGTTATGACAAAACATGAGTAAGACATAATAGGGAAGACAAGGATGAGGTGGCCTTGTCCAAATTTCCTTGTGTGAATTTTCGTCCTCTCCCAAAAGTACTAAGAGCTGGCAGCAAGCTGGAGAGATTGGACAAAAAGGTAGCCCAACTACAACAAATGAAAACAACTGGAGTCCACGTCAGTTTGGATCGAGAGCTGACACCAAAGGGATATCCAATTAAAATAACAATCGAGGCTCATCTGCCGCTTTCTATTGCATAACAAGTAGGGGAATCCAATTAATAAAACATCTTAAACATCTATCATGCCAGTTGCTTCATTCATCAACTCTCTTGAGTTTGAATATTTGCAGAATGGGATTTAGAGCATCTCCAACGGCCGCACAAAAATCCCGCGCCCAATAAACGTTATAGCGCGCCATTGTAGCGCTTTTAATGCGCCGGGACCAACTTTGGTTTAGCAGGCGCCCAAAAACGCGCGCCCAAAAAGCAGTCAGTGCAAATTGTGAAGCACGCGCAATCTGGCGCCCCAAATATGCTACGCGCGATAGCGTTTTTCAGCGCGCGCCCAAAAACTTCAAGCGCTACAGCTTCTGCTGGAGCTGTTCGGCGCCCAAAAAAACAAACTTTTAGTGCGCGGAGCTCTTTTTGTGCGCCTGTTGGAGATGCTCTTAATTAAGAGAATCTGCTGTGCTCTTATTCTTTGATACCAGCATATAACCATCCATCAACTACAAAATTATCCAAAATGTTATAGAACTAAGGTCACGTTTTTAAGCAATCCGAGCTAACGCCCTCAGGCACGTCGGATCCTGTCCTAAAAGTGTTCATTCCCATGCGCCCCTCTGGGCGAACTACGAAGCTGGTGGCAAAAAAGAGCGAACATATTCGGGATGGCACTTTCAGTTTTTAGAGGATGGCAATTTTCAGCTTTTTCCGTTGATGTAGCATGGCAATTCTCTTCAGTCAACATGGCAATATTCCTGAGCATGGCAATTTTTACTTTAGAACATGGCAAACCCTTTACAACAGCACGACAATTTTATCTGTTTTCGCATGGCAATTCTGAAGCATTCAATGGAAGTGGGGGTTTTCTTTTTGCGAACGAAAACATTCGTTCGTTCCACCCTGCCTGGTAAGTCATAATTAGCCACAATAATAAAAATAATCTATCAATGGTACAACGTCATTCACGATGAATTAAGGAAAAACAAACTGATTTATAAACGTGCGAAAATACCTGAGATGCTGACGACATCCATATCAGGGAAATCCTCCTCTAGGTAGTCCAGCACATGTTGCACGCCCTTGGAGATCATGTTCATCCCCATGGCATCACCAGTGCTGCAGGTGAACCTCATGTACAGGTTCCTTCCTGCCAACGCGCATTTGACCCCCTGCAGCCTTCCGAATCTCGTTGATCTGCACAAACGAAGCATTTTGGGGTTAAAAAAGAAACAGCGCTGATTTGATTGATGGGGACTGACGGCACATCAACATATCGTCAAACACAAGACAAGTCGTAGCGTAATGACATCTGTCGTGCGAGTGGAGCATGGGCTGGACAGGACAGACAATAGTGGCACTAATCTTGAGCTTATTTGGTCTAGTATACCTGCTAAAGACGACAGACAGAGTGTCGAAATTGTCCGGGTTCTCCAAGAATCTCATGAGCTCGGCGGCGCGGCGGGCGGTTGGGAACCTGGCGACGGGGGCTCGGCTCATCCCGTCACGGAACACGACGCTGGAAGCACCGCCAGACTCGGCAATGGCCTTGCATCCACGGTTGGTGCTGGCGACGAGGCAGCCCTCGGTGGTGGCCATCGGGACGTAGAGCCGGCGGCCGTCGAGGAGGAGCGGCCCGACGACACCCACCGGCAGCTGCACGTACCCCACGGGCATCTCGCAGCACTGGCCGAGAATGGAGGCGTAGTCGAAGCCGTCGAGCGGGAGGCCGTTGATCTCCCTCCCCGTGATCCTGCGCAGCGACTCGCGGCGGATCCCGGCGGCCCGGCGGCAATCTCCCAGCTTCGTCTCCAGGACGTAGGAGGGGATCTTGCCGGCGACGACCTGGGACACGATCTCCTCGTCCTCCTCCGGCATTACCTCGGGCGCGGGGCCGGCGCTCTGCAGCAGCGCGCACTGCGCGGGGGCGGGGGCGGGGGCGGGCTTGGGCTGGGCGGAGGCGATGAGGAAGTCCTCGTCCTCGTCGTCGCTGTTGGAGACGACGGACTGGACGAAGGCGATGCCGAAGAAGCTGAGGAGGTAGATGAGCGAGGCGACGAGGCCGCAGATGGCGAAGATCTCGGTGAGGCCGACGACGTGGAGAGGCGTGGAGGAGCGGATCTTCTCCCGCCAGCGGCGCATGAGGTAGGCGAGCGAGGCGGCGAAGAGCGCGGAGAAGATGAGGTTGGTGTGGCGGATCGGCAGCGGCAGCGCGTCCCCGGCCTGCACCCGCGCCCCGGCCCTCTCCCCCCTCCCCTCCGCGGGGCGCGCGCCCCCGTGCGGCGCCCTGCGGCGAACCTCCACGGCCATGGCGGGCGGCGGGCTGCGGCGCTGGGCTCGTCGGCGTCCGGAGCGGGCGAGGCGTGGGAGGGGGGTTTGCGCTGGGAGATTGGGGAAGGATCGGTCCGGCCGGGCGGTTTAATATACTAGCCTCGCCCGCAAAAAAAATAAAAGAACCTCGCCCCGTACCGGCGCTAACAGGCTTTGGGGCCCGCGGCCCAGGGTGTCTCTTGTTTTTTGTTCTCAAGTGGAGGGGCCGTTGGGCCGGGTCTCCGGTCTCGGGTGTTCTCTCGTCTCTTTTCTCGTTGGTTTCCTTTCTGCTTCCAGTGACCTCGCTGCTGTGTGTTCGCCGCTGCTGTGTCGCGTTGGCACGATACGTGGTATGGTATGGTAAACCGCGGGCTGTGTCGCGGGCGCACGTCGGCCGCTACGTGCTCCGGTCCTTTGCTCGCACGCGACGCGATGTCGCTAGAGCTTCCTTCTCGTTCAAAGGCTAGGCGTCCAGATACGTGGCATTTTGAACAGTAGATCCGGTGCTGCATTTTCTATCTTTAGATTAGTGTAGCATATACTCCTTCATTTCGAATTATAAGATGCTGGTCTTTTCTGAGTCGGATGCATGTAGACGCGTTTTTATGTGTCTGTTCACTCGTGTGAGTACGTATAGTTTATACTCCTCCGTTTCTAAATATTTGTCTTTCTAAAGATTTCAACAAGTGACTACATTCAGAGTAAAATGAGTGAATCTACACTCTAAAATATATCTATATGCATCCGTATGTGATAGTCCATTTAAATCTCTAAAAAAGACAAATATTTAAGAACGGAGGGAGAATTAAATATCCGAAACGTATTATGATTCGAAACAGATGTCATTTTATTTTCTTTTCATGCCTAGATTAGTGTACTAATATTAAGTCAAATTTTGTGAACTTTGGCTAACTTTATAAAAAAAATTAACAGCGTCTACAACACCACTAGATTCATAATATATACTTCCTCTGTTTTACAATACAATATGTTTTAACTTTTTTGTGAATCGGATGAACATAGATACGTTTAACTGTGTTTGTTCACTAATTTTAGTCTGTATGTAGACCATCTTGAAACATTCAAAACATCTTATATTTGTGAACCGATAGAGTATTGGTTATTGTATTATAAGTATCCATATTATAAATTTTGGTAAAACTTTATAAACTCGTCTTATCACAATGCTAATATGGAGAGTGAATAAAAGCAGAGGTAGTGCTAGCGAGGAGGTGAAAATGGATTGGATAAGGCTCTTCTTATTTTCATTTTCCATATTTCCAAGCAAGTATGATGTAAATGCATATGTTATTAAATGAATGCTAGGATATGGATACGGGTGATGTTTATCCAATTAAAAGGAGTGCGAACATCTGAGAACTTTAGCAACATATTAATATAGGGTAAAAATTATGGTTTTCTGCCTCCCGACGGTGCCGGTGCCGGTCCGTCCCGTCTTCGGTGGCCTTAGGGCCATGGAGCCGGAGTGGAACTCGACCCTTGCTGGTGGGAGGACGCGGCTTTTAGATCTTTTTTTGAGTTTTGTTAGAGTTTGTGTCCTGGTTAGGAAGGCGAGACAACGGCGACTCCCTGAAGATGGAATAAAGGTCTCCCGCCTAGCCCCCGTTCCGGTGATTCGTCTAGCATCATCGGCGGGCTTGTGGAGGTGTGTCTCCGGCGGATCTACCTTTGGTAGATTTGCTCGGATCGGTTCGCCGTTTGTCTTAATTCGTGTGTTTTCAAGATGGATCCTTTTGATCTACACTCTTCATTCTCCGCGGCGGTTGCTGTTCTGGTGCATTGGTTCTATAGGGCCTTAGCACGACGACTTTTCGATTGTCTACTACAACAACGTTTGCCCGACTCTGGCGAGGGAGGGGCGATGACGGCGGCACGCCTTTGGCTCGTCCTCTGTGCTTGTAGTCGTCGCTAGGTGGTCGACTGATCTGGATATAATTTTTACTATTTCTAGTATTTGTTGTACTACTAAGATTGAAGATGAATCAATTGGAAGTTTTTTTCCGCAAAAAAATTGTGTAAAAAATATAACAGATCCATGACTATGCCATGATGTATTATAAGTCTGACGATATAATGGTAGACAACAATGATATGTGCAACATAGATAAACAACCATACCACCATATATCATAATTTTGTAGGTCCAAACACAAAAAATAACACCTGGCCACTTTGTTTGATTTTTAGATCTTATAATTGGTCTATATATACGGGTAGAATAGGTAAGATTGGCTAGCATACTTTTACTCGGGCACATGAAAATGCGTATTTGCATTCATATTAGCTTTATAATCCAGCACCAGGTTCATATTTCCATTTGTAAAGATGCATTCGTATTTATTTCACATTTATTTCTATCTAAATTGGAAAGTGATATTGCTTGCCACATATATGCCGCCTCACTACGATAATCCAATGCTACTTCCCACCCTTGGATAAACTTCCGGGAACGTGCGTAGCTCGATTGAGCGAGTCTGAACCTTCCAAGTTTAGCTGCACGTTTTCCCTCTTCAAAATGGATGACCACTCCCCTGCAAAAAGAAGAAAAAGGATCACCACTCACCATTTTATTTGAGACAAGGATCACCACTCATCAGCATATGCATGTGACTTCTTTGGGGTTTTGTGGAGGGACCTTTGGGTCGGGTCTCTTGTCTCGGGTGTTCCCTCGTCTCTTTTCTCTTTGGTTTATGCTTCCATTGATCTCGCTATTGTGTGTTTCGCCTTTGTAATAATGTGTTGGCACGATACGTGGTATGGTATCATAAACTACGGGTTGTGCCGCGAGGCGCACATGGGGGGGGGGGGGGGGGGGGTAGATACCCATGCCGCTATGTGCTCCGAGCCCTTGCTGGCATGCGGCGCGATGTCCCTAGAACTTCTTTCTTGTTCAAAAGCTAGGCATCCAGATATGTGGTGTTTTAAACAGTGGATCCATTGCTGCTTTTTTTTTATCTTTAGATTAGATGTTTTGTTTTTTTTTTTGAGTCGGATGTATGTAGACGCGTTTTGATGTGTATGTTCACTCGTGTAAGTATGTATAGTCTATATTAAATATCCAAAACGTATTATGATTCGAAACATATGTGATTTTATTTTCTCTTCACGCCTGGATTAGTGTACTAATATTAAGTCAAATTTTGTGAACTCTGGCTAACTTTATAGAAAAATTTAACAGCGTCTACAACATCACTAGATTCATTATATATACTTCCTCTGTTTTACAATACAAGATGTTTTAACATTTTTGTGAATCGGATGAACATAGATACGTTTAACTATGTTTGTTCGCTAATTTAAGTCTGTATGTAGACCATCTTGAAACATTCAAAACATCTTATATTTGTGAACCGATAGAGTATTGGTTATTGTATTATAAGTATCCATATTATAAATTTTGGTAAAACTTTATAAACTCGTCTTATCACAATGCTAATATGAAGAGTGAATAAAAGCAGAGGTAGTGCTAGCGAGGAGGTGAAAATGGATTGGATAAGGCTCTTCTTATTTTCATTTTCCATATTTCCAAGCAAGTATGATGTAAATGCATATGTTATTAAATGAATGTTAGGATATGGATACGGGTGATGTTTATCCAATTAGAAGGAGTGTGAACATCTGAGAACTTTAGCAACATACTAATATAGGGTAAAAAATACGGTTTTCTGCCTCCCGACGGTGCCGGTACCGGTCCGTCCCATCTTCGGTGGCCTTAGGGCCATGGAGCCGGAGTGGAACTCGACCCTTGCTAGTGGGAGGACGCGGTTTTTAGATCTTTTTTTGAGTTTTGTTAGAGTTTGTGTCCTGCTTAGGAAGGCGAGACAGCGTCGACTCCTTGAAGAAGGAATAAAGGTCTCCCCTCCTAGCCCCCGTTCCGGTGATGCGTCTAGCATCATCGGCGGGCTTGTGGAGGTGTGTCTCTGGTGGATCTATCTTTGGTATATTTGCTCGGATCTGTTCGCCGTTTGTCTTCGTTCGTGTGTTTTCAAGCTAGATCCTTTTGATCTACACTCTTCATTCTCCATGGCGGTTGCTGTTCTGGTGCATAGGTTCTATGGGGCCTTAGCACGACGATTTTCCGACTGTCTACTACAACAAGGTTTGCCCGGCTCTGGCAAGGGAGGGGCGATGACAGTGGCACGCCTTCGGCTCGTCATCTGTGCTTGTAGTCGTCGCTAGGTGGTCGACGGATCTGAATGTAATTTTTACTATTTCTAGTATTTGTTGTACTACTAAGATTGAAGATGAATCGATTGGAAGTTTTTTCTGCAAAAAATAGGGTAAAAAATATAAGGCCAACTCCACCGCGCGACCACATCTTGTCTGGGTGCGTCCGTTTGGGGTAAAACCGACGAATAGCGCGGCCCAGCGCCCGGCCTCAAACGGATAAATGTACGGATTCCGTCCGTTTTTGACCCATCCCGGCCCAAAGTTGTGCTTGGTTTGGGGTGAAACGGACGCGCGCGGACGGCCGCGACGCATGCCCTTGTCCCCTCCGTGGCCCGCCTGTCGGGGACACTAGTAGTCCCTCCGCTCCCAACGCTTCGGCCCTCTCTCTCCCGCCCCACCCCGCCGCCGGCGCGCCGCTATTCTCCGGCCGCCTCCTCACCGCGCAGCGCCCGACCGTCCATACCAAACCACCTGTAGACATGGCCTCCACCACGCCCGCGCTTTCGCCGTAGTTTTGGCCGTCGATCGGAGGAGGTTTGGCCGTCGCCGTCTTTGCTGGTGGCAGAGGAGACAGAACCGCCGGCGACGTACCACGGCGGCCGCGGCAGCTTCCGACGGCTCCAGAGTGGCCAGTAGCCGGCCGACAACCATCCCTGCTGCACACTCATTTGGATCTTCAAAATGACTTGGTTGAGCACGTGTGGGAGCATATTGGCAACCGATAGATGTATTGGTTCGTTTTATGTTCATTCAAGACAATTTCAATATGGTTGTAAAACTTTCTTTATTAGAGACAATTTCGATTGGGTCGTAAAACTATTTTAATTTTCAAACAATTAATATTTGGACGTGCAAACTTGTTTTCATATGAAAATATGGGCATTTTATTAGGCCCTGGTGGACGGGATGGGGCAAACGGATGCGGCCGTGCGCTGGGCGCACGCCCACCGCATCCCAGGACAGGCCCGGACACGACCCCATTGCCTACCCAAACAGACAGAATCCGGACAAAACCGACGTACGTTTGGGGTCGCGCGGTGGAGTTGGCCTAACAGATCCATGACTATGCCATGATGTATTATAAGTCTGACGATATAATGGTAGACAACAGTGATATGTGCTACATAGATAAAAAACCATACCACCATATATCATAATTTTGTAGGTTCAAATACAAAAAATAACACCTGACCACTTTGTTTGATTTTTAGATCTTATAATTGGTCTATATATACGGGTAGAATAGGTGAGATTGGCTAGCATACTTTTACTCGGGCACATGAAAATGCGTATTTACATCCATATTAGCTTTATAATCCAGCACCAGGTTCATATTTCCATTTGTAAAGATGCAATTGTATTTATTTCACATTTACTTCTTTCTAAATTGGCAAGCAATAATTTTCTTTGGACACATGAATATGCATTTTGTACATCCATATTTGCTTCAAAATCCAGCAGCACTTTCATATTTCCGTTTGTAGTTATACATTCGTATTTATTTCACATTTACTTCTATCTAAATTGGAAAGTGATATTGCTTGCCACATACATGCCGCCTCACTACGATAATCCAATGCTACTTCCCACCCTTGGATAAACTTCTGTGAACGTGCGTAGCTCGATTGAGCGAGTCTGAACCTTCCAAGTTTAGCTAAACGTTTTCCCTCTTCAAAATGGATGACCACTCCCCTGCAAAAAGAAGAAAAAGGATCACCACTCACCATTTTATTTGAGACAAGGATCACCACTCATCAGCATATGCATGTGACTTCTTTGGGGTTTTGTGGAGGGACCTTTGGGTCGGGTCTCTTGTCTCGGGTGTTCCCTCGTCTCTTTTCTCTTTGGTTTCTGCTTCCATTGATCTCGCTATTGTGTGTTTCGCCGTTGTAATGTCGTGTTGGCACGATACGTGGTATGGTATCATAAACAACGGGTTGTGCCGCGAGGCGCACATGGGAAGGGGGGAGGGGGGTAGGTACCCATGCCGCAATGTGCTCCGAGCCCTTGCTGGCATGCGATGCGATGTCCCTAGAACTTCCTTCTCGTTCAAAAGCTATGTGCCCAGATATGTGATGTTTTAAACAGTGGATCCAGTGCTGCTTTTTTATCTTTAGATTAGATGTTCTGTTTTTTTAGTCGGATGTATGTAGACGCGTTTTTATGTGTCTGTTCACTCGTGTAAGTATGTATAGTCTATATTAAATATCCAAAACGTATTATGATTCAAAACATATGTGATTTTATTTTCTCTTCACGCCTGGATTAGTGTACTAATATTAAGTCAAATTTTGTGAACTTTGGCTAACTTTATAGAAAAATTTAACAGTGTCTACAACATCACTAGATTCATTATATATACTTCCTCTGTTTTACAATACAAGATGTTTTAACATTTTTGTGAATCAGATGGACATAGATACGTTTAACTGTGTTTGTTCACTAATTTAAGTCTGTATGTAGACCATCTTGAAACATTCAAAACATCTTATATTTGTCAACGGATAGAGTATTGGTTATTGTATTATAAGTATCCATATTATAAATTTTGGCAAAACTTTATAAACTCGTCTTATCACAATGCTAATATGCAGAGTGAATAAAAGCAGAGGTAGTGCTAGCGAGGAGGTGAAAATGGATTGGATAAGGCTCTTCTTATTTTCATTTTCCATATTTCCAAGCAAGTATGATGTAAATGCATATGTTATTAAATGAATGCTAGGATATGGATACGGGTGATGTTTATCCAATTAGAAGGAGTGCGAACATTTGAGAACTTTAGCAACATACTAATATAGGGTAAAAAATATGGTTTTCTGCCTCCCGACGGTGCTGGTGCCGGTCCGTCCCGTCTTCGGTGGCCTTAGGGCCATGGAGCCATAGTGGAACTCGACCCTTGCTGGTGGGAGGACGCGGTTTTTAGATCTTTTTTTGAGCTTTGTTAGAGTTTGTGTCCTGCTTAGGAAGGTGAGACAACGGCGACTCCCTGAAGATGGAATAAAGGTCTCCCCGCCTAGCCCCCGTTCCGGTGATGCGTCTAGCATCATCGGCGGGCTTGTGGAGGTGTGACTCCGGCGGATCTATCTTTTGTAGATTTGCTCGGATCTGTTCGCCGATTCTCTTTGTTCGTGTGTTTCCAAGCTGGATCCTTTTGATCTACACTCTTCATTCTCCGCGGCGGTTGCTGTTCTGGTGCATTGGTTCTATGGGGCCTTAGCATGATGACTTTCCGACTGTCTACTGCAACAAGGTTTGCCCGACTCTGGCAAGGGAGGGGCGATGACAGCGGCACGCCTTTGGCTCGTCCTCTGTGCTTGTAGTCGTCGCTAGGTGGTCGAAGGATCTGGATGTAATTTTTACTATTTCTAGTATTTGTTGTACTACTAAGATTGAAGATGAATCGATTGGAAGTTTGTTCCATAAAAAAATTGGGTAAAAAATATAACAGATCCATGACTATGCCATGATGTATTATAAGTCTGACGATATAATGGTAGACAACAGTGTTATGTGCAACACAGATAAAAAACCACACCACCATATATCATAATTTTGTAGGTCCAAACACAAAAAATAACACCTGGCCACTTTGTTTGATTTTTAGATCTTATAATTGGTCTATATATACGGGTAGAATTGGTGAGATTGGCTAGCATACTTTTACTCGGGCATATGAAAATGCGTTTTTACATCCATATTAGCTTTATAATCCAGCACCAGGTTCATATTTCCATTTGTAAAGATGCATTCGTATTTATTTCACATTTACTTCTATCTAAATTGGCAAGCAATAATTTTCTTTGGACACATGAATATGCATTTTGTACATCCATATTTGCTTCAAAATCCAGCAGCACTTTCATATTTCCGTTTGTAGATATACATTCGTATTTATTTCACATTTACATCTATCTAAATTGGAAAGCGATATTGCTTGCCACATATATGCCGCCTCACTACGATAATCCAATGCTAGTTCCCACCCTCAGATAAACTTCCGCGAACGTGCGTAGCTCGATTGAGCGAGTCTGAACCTTCCAAGTTCAGCTGCACGTTTTCCCTGTTCAAAATGGATGACCACTCCCCTGCAAAAAGAAGAAAAAGGATCACCACTCACCATTTTATTTGAGACAAGGATCACCACTCATCAGCATATGCATGTGACTTCTTTGGGGTTTTGTGGAGGGACCTTTGGGTCGGGTCTCTTGTCTCGGGTGTTCCCTCGTCTCTTTTCTCTTTGGTTTCTGCTTCCATTGATCCCGCTGTTGTGTGTTTCGCCGTTGTCCCTAGAACTTCTTTCTCGTTCAAAAGCTAGGCGTCCAGATATGTGGCGTTTTAAACAGTGGATCCGGTGCTGCTTTTTTTAATCTTTAGATTAGTGTAGCATATACTCCTTAATTTCCAATTATAAGATGTTCTGATTTCTTCCTGAGTCGTTTGTATGTAGACGCGTTTTTATGTGTCTGTTCACTTGTGTAAGTATGTATAGTCTATATTAAATATCCAAAACGTATTATGATTCGAAACAGATGTGATTTTATTTTCTCTTCACGCCTACTGATATTAAGTCAAATTTTGTGAACTTCCGCTAACTTTATAGAAAAATTTAACAGCATCTACAACACCACTAGATTCATTATATATACTTCTCTGTTTTACAATACAAGATGTTTTAACTTTTTTGTGAACCGGATGAACATAGATACGTTTAACTGTGTTTGTTCACTAATTTTAGTCTGTATGTAGACCATCTTGAAACATTCAAACATCTTATATTTGTGAACGGATAGAGTATTGGTTATTGTATTAGAAGTATCCATATTATAAATTTTGGTCAAACTTTATAAACTCTTGTTATGACAATGCTAGTATGCAGAGTGAATAAAAGCAGAGGTAGTGCTAGCAAGGAGGTGAAAATGGATTGGATAAGGCTCTTCTTATTTTCATTTTCCATATTTCCAAGCAAGTACAATGTAAATGCATATGTTATTAAATGAATGCTCGGATATAGATATGGGTGATGTTTATCCAATTAGAAGGGTTGCGAACATCTGAGAACTTTAGCAACATAGTAAATATAGGGTAAACATATACTGTTTTCGGCGCAAGCGCCGGTCCGTTCCGTCTTCGGTGGCCTTAGGACCATGGAGCCAGAGTGAAACTCAACCCTTGCTGGTGGGAGGACGTGGTTTTTAGATTTTTTTTTAGTTTTGTTAGAGTTTGTGTCCTTCTTAGGAAGGCGAGATGGTGGCGACTCCCTGAAGATGGAATAAAGGTCTCCCCGCCTAGCCCCCGTTCACGCATCACCGGCGGGCTTGTGGAGGTGTGTCTCCGGCGGATCTATCTTGGTAGATTTGCTCGGATATGTTCGTCGTTCGTCTTCGTTCGTGTGTTTTCAAGTTGGATCCTTTTGATCTACACTCTTCATTCTCTACGACGGTTGCTGTTCTGGTGCATTCGTTTTATGGGGCCTTAGCACGACGACTTTCGACTGTCTACTACAACAAGGTTTGCCCGGCTCCGGCGAGGAAAGGGTGATGACAGCGGTACGACTTCGGCTCATCCTCTGTGCTTGTAGTCGTTGCTAGGTGGTCTACGGATCTGGATGTAATTTTTACTATTTCTAGTATTTTGTACTACTAAGACTGAATATGAATCGATTGTTAGTTTTTTCGCAAAAAATAGGGTAAAAAATATAACAGATCCATGACTATGCCATGATGTATTAAAACCATACCACCATGTATCATAATTTTGTAGGTCCAATCACAAAAAAGAACATCTGACCACTTTGTTTGTTTTTTAGATCTTTTAATTGGTCTATATATATGGGTAGAACTGGTGAGATTGGCTAGCATACTTTTACTCGGGCACATGAAAATGCATTTTTACATCCATATTAGCTTCATAATCCAGTACTAGGTTCATATTTCCATTTGTAAAGATACATTCGTATTTATTCACATTTACTTCTATCTAAATTGGCTAGCAATAACTTTTTTTGGACACATGAATATGCATTTGTACATCCATATTTTCTTCAAAATCCAGCACCACGTTCATATTTCCGGTTGTAAAGATACATTCGTATTTATTTGACATTTACTTCTATCTAAATTAGAAAGCGATATTGCTTGCCATATATATGCCGCCTCACTACGATAGTCCGATGCTAGTTCCCACCCTTGGATAAACTTCCTTGAACGTGTGTAGCTCGATCGAGAGTCTGAACCTTCCAAGTTCAACTACACGTTTTCTGTCTTCAAAATGGATCACCACTCCCCCGCAAAAAGAAGAAAAAGGGTCACCACTCATCTTTTTTGAAACAAGGATCACCACTCATCAGCATATGCATGTGACTTCTTTGGGGCTTTGTGGCCGACTAGGTGTGATCTTCCCACCGCGCTTGGCAAAGCCCACACCAAAAGCGAAGCTTGATTTAGAAAATGAAAAACTCAAGGAAGCTACCTGTTGCAGCTTACTCAGCACAAACTTTCTAGAAAAAAAAAACTCAGCGCAAAAATTGCATTTTGCCCTAACAAAAATGTTATATTCTTGCTGCTCCTCTTGTAATGACTTTACTACAAGTCTACAATGAATGTTGTGGTATGTTTCGCCGGCTTAATGTTTTCACTGCATATGTTTTTTTTTCTAAGTTCAAGCGTTCAACTACATGTTTTTCTTCCTCGAAAAAGGGGTTTGCGGCGTTCATGCCTTTTCTAATCTTCAACTACTTTAGCATTTTTTTAGGGTGATCTGTTATATTTTTTACCCATCAGCGGGCCGCCCAAATATGAGCTCAGTTAAATCTAACAATAGGTGCAGTTTTTTTGGCAAGATAGGCACAGTCAGCACTCAATGTTTATTGAAACAACACATTGTAACATGGAGGACTTGGACTTGGTTTGTGTGTGCTGAACTGTGCTGAATGTGTTTTATGATCTGATTAATAAGTAAAAATTAGTGTGCCAAAAAAGGTAATGTAAACAAACAAAAGGACTGAACAAATCAAATTATAATAACATATTCCACTACCTCTTTTGTTGGATTTTGTTGTTACTAGCACAAATGCCCGTGCGTTGCAACGGGAGTGTAGCAAAAAAAGAACATATAATACAGTAGTGTATGAGACGACGGGTGAGAAAAAAGGTGAAAGACGAAGCTTTGGAGGCTCGCTGCTCTAAATTTATAAGGTGACATGAAAATTTTACTTAGGAATGGCATTCCGATGACCTCATGAAGGTGCTGCCTGAGTTGGCAACATCTGGTTCACGTGCACATATGGCACATATTTTGTTTGTGGCCAACGAAACAATCGATTAAGGGACAATGTCTAGATTGTTGACGTTATCTAGATTAGTATATTGATGTGAGTAATTGGAAATTTCTCATCGAAAGTGACATAGGCTTGCGGTCTATATTGAATGACGAGATTCGTCATTCACGATGCATGATTTGAAATCTTCTTTCGTTGAATGGATTTTAATCATTACAGGTGCTTTGGTATGGAGCAAATGTCAGTTGCCATGAATAGTGGTTTACCCGGTCGAGAAACTAGGTTGCGGGACATGGGACACTGATAACAAAAATGATATATTTTAAGTGCGGTGATTTTTGGACTCAATTCCAGACATGGGACATATGATCCCGAATCAATTGATCTATGTGAAGAACAATTAACTGATCGAGGGTGTTTTTTTACTTAGTTCGGGATATGGTCATTATCCCAAATCGATTGATACATTTTTCGTCTCCTAGTAGCCAATTACTATGATTTCGTGAGGGATAGTTCGTTAAAACAAAAATATGTAGCGCCAAACTGGACAACGTACTTCGGAGAACAAACACAAACACAATTTTTTTTTTGAGAAATACAAAAACAGACACATGTGTGCACGTTGACACTTCCCCGTGACGGGCTTAGATTTTTACGGTCCGTGAATACCCAAACTGCACCCTTTTCTTTTACACAAGAGAAAACAATCTGGTCAACACGTCGGCTGATCTCTAGCTAACACGCCTTCTCTCCAGAAATTCGGCTCGTCAGTTTTCTCTTCCGCGAGCCCCGTCGCCAAAGTGCAGCTCTTATCCGTTCCCATCCCCCACCCCGATACCACAAGACCACCGCACCTGTTCCACCTCGCCGCGAGATGCGCCGCCCGCTCCCGGATGCCCGGCCCCGCTCCCCACCACCGGGACGCCTGCTCCCCCGCGCCGCCGAGGCCCTGCTCCACAGGACACCAGCGGCCATGGCGGGCGTCCCTCCACGCTGCCAGGACCCCCCGCGCGCCGTCGAATCTCCCGGCTCCCCTGCTCCACCAGGACCAGCGGCCATGGCCTTCATCCCTCCTCCACCACCGCTAGTGACCATGGCGGTCCAACACAACACCGACCACTCTCTCGTGTTGGAAATCTTGACCTCTGACACTGCACGAGCGCGAGCACCCGAGCCACTCCGACGTCGCCTCTGCTCCTCCCTACTTGCGAGCACCTTCGCATCCATGGTCGACCGCCTCCCATCGTCCTCTGCTCCATCCGCCCCTTGGCTAGCCGGTGCCCGTGCCTCCTTGCCTTCCCGTCCTCCTCTGCTTCGGCCGCCTCTTGGCTAGCCGACCCCAGTGCCTCCTTGCCTTGGCCGCCTCTGCCTCCTTGTGTAGCCCGACAACCACCACCCCTGCTCCACCTCGCCGCTTGGCAGAATCCGTCTTCGCCGCACACACCCCGTCGAGTGTTCCTTCATCCTCCCGCGCGAGCCACAGCGGCCGCTGACGAACGGCAGAACGGGCGCTGTCGGTAAGAGCTTTTCTGTAAATGAAGGGCCGCGGGTTGAATACCAATGATTATAGGGGTCTTTTTGAAAAAACGAAGTGTTTTCTTAGATTCTCACTTAAAACAGGACTACGGGTTGAATTCTAGAAAACAAAGGGACTTTTCTGCAAAATTGCATGACGTACGACCAGAAGCAATCGCTGGTTTATTAGTAGAGAAGAGAAGAGATAAAGATAAAGATAAAGATAAAGATAAAGATAAAATAGATAAAGAGGTAAAGATTAACAATTTTTACTACGAAACTTGTAAATTGTGGTGATCAGGCAACATACATGCGGTTTTTACGTCCCTTGATTAGATGACCGATGCTACAAATTAACTGATGTCAACCTCACCGTAAACCTTTCTCTTCAAGTCTTTACTCTACGGACCATATACATGATCCGGTGGCAAGATCAGACGGCCCAAAACGCATCAAGAAATTGATCCGACGGCCGAGTCGCTAAACTCTGAGAACGTCCATGTTCTCCTAGATACCTATTCCTGGATGTACTCATAACTATTGCATGGCGCCGTTCTGGTATAGTAGCCGGAAACCGATCGATCAATTGGTTAAATAAGATATATACCGGTGGTGTCAGTCATGATTCTCTCGTTCACATTGCATTACTCTTCAACCCAATTAATATAGTCACATCTCTAAGACAATTGATATAGTGACGTCCAATAAATGTGTACAAATCTTTGATGTGTTTCCGCTAGTTGTAGTTTAGAAATAGTTATTTTGGATTTTGCTGGTTGGATCCGGTGACAGTAGCGCTCAAGCGCCGCTCCCTTTCTGATGGTGTTGTTGTTGAAGAACCTCATTGTTTTTGTGGTGTCATGAGATAGTTTGTACGAATATGGTCATTGTTGTAGTTTGTTGATCATGAATTTTATCACTTCGGGGTTTTTTTTTCTTCGCTTAGGTATAGCTTTGGTCTTTGGTCTTGTATGACTTTGCTATTTGTTGGTGCTTTGTATGTGTGTATTGATATGGTCGTGTGCATCCCAATTATGCCAGTGGCGAAGCCACACTACGGTTGTGTAGTCGATTGACTACACATCTTTTGATCAAAATCTTCTAAATATATAAGTAAAATTCCACGGATAAATTCACAAATACTATAAAATTTAGAGATGAATTATAGTTGACTTCACAGGTTTATAGTTCTGGCACCGGCACTAAACTATGCAGAGGGCGGATGTGTGTTCATTGTGTTTGTATCCATTTGATTCTTCATTTTGAGTCAATAAAATCCACTCTTTATCAAAAAAATAATTACTATTTTTTTGAAAATAGCGAAACCAAAGAATATTGTACCTATAATTTTTTATATTTCAGTTTCCCACAAAGCTCGTGCATTGATCAAAAAGTGCAAGTTTGAACCTCCCAAGTTCAGTGTCATGTTTTTGTTGCTAGGAAAAGGGGTCACTAGCATGAATGTGACTTTAGGCTCCATAGCAATTACGTGCCCACTACACGAGAGAGGCTGAATCAAATCTGGCAATTTGTGTGCAATTAACACCCCACGAATGAGCTCTCACAGACATGGCTTCACTGAACAGAAAATTTCATCATTTTCCATTTCCACTTTTATTGGGTTTTGTTGATACGAACAAACTTCTTTACCACCATCGTTATAACAATAAGCAATTAATACATGTTTGGCATTGTTTGGATGGCTAAAACCATATAAGTACTCCTACATGGCGTCCACGCACATCACATGACAGTGCCATGGTATAGCAGCCAACAACTAATCGACCAATGGGTTAATAGATACTGGCACCTTGACTGTGGTGATCAGAAACACACATGTTAGGTGTTTTTTACGTCCTTTATTTAATTGGATGGCGAATACTACAAATAATCCTCATACCAGTCTCACCATAAAGCTTACTAACTTCTCTACAAGTCATGTCTCTACAAACCATATACATAGAACACATTCATAACTATATGCATGACATTGTCATGATATATCAGCCGGCAGCTAATCGATCGATTGGTTAGCGTAGATATATCTCGGGGGTGTCAGCCAGCCAATTAATATAGTCACATCCAATAAACATGTTCAAATATTTGATGTCTTTTCTCACAATTTCTAGTGGTAATTTGCAAATAGTTATTTCTTAGGCGCTTCTGAGATAGCGAAACTGAAGAATATCGTAATTATCATTGCTTATGTTTCCACTTTCCTCAAGCTTGTGCTTTGCTCAAATAATTCTAGTTCGAACTTATTGGTGTCTACTTTTTTAGAAATAAAAATATAAACTAAATACTAATGAAATATATGTAGATTTGTTGTAGGCTTTCTTTCAATTTCCTGGCTGTCTACCATCCCGGCAAGTGTTCATACCACCGTGTGTCATGTATTTGTATTGACAGAAATATTTCACACGTGTGATCATTTCTCCTTTTTCTTTCGTGCGTTTTTTTGTCAATTTTGTCAGCTAAGGTTCATATTATTCAAGTCTTGCTTAGTCCGCATGAAAATGAATGAGCGTCTATGTGCTAGACAAAAATCAAGTGAGGTGATCTTAAAAATAGTCAATTTGAGGCAATAGAAATCAATTAGGAAACTCATTCCTATTCAGGTTATGCAGAACTTGGGAGCTTCTTTGGGCATCCCTCCTGAGAAGTTATCTGTGGAGCAGCTTATGGTTGAGCCCAAGAAATCTACACCCAATGATGTGACCAATGATGAATAAACGTTGCTGTCTTATTCCAGGGAGGCATGCCCTTTGTCCTGCCAGTTATTCTCTGTTGGGTTTATCCTTTGCTCTTTCAGACTTATGTGACTGTCTTGTATCCCGGTTGGATACAGTGAACTATATTATGCAGTCTTTTGGTTATGATGGTTGCCAGTATTATTATGTGATGATGTGCTTGTCTTCCTACTTTGCATTATTCCATAATGAGTACATCATCAAATAAGGACTGGAAAGTTCTCTGTTGGAATGTCAGAGGACTTAATTCTGATATTAGGCAAAGGGCTGTGAGAGCCAAAATTGAGGAGAGCCAATGTTCAGTTGTGTGTCTACAGGAAACAAAGTGTGAATTCTTTGACCAAAGATCTATTAGGAAATTTTGTCCTAAAAGATTTGATAATTTTGTGTATTCCCTTCTGTGGGTGCCTATGGTGGGACTATTGTCTTATGGTGCTCATCTGCACTAGTTGGATCTTTGATTGATTTGCAAAGCTATGGCATAGTCATAAAATTCACCTCCACTCAAAATAACCAAACCTGGACTTTGGTTAATGTCTATGGACCTTGTCAGGGAGAGCCTAGAGATGCTTTTGTGCATTGGTTGTATCATATTCAAATCCCTCATGATGATCTTTGGCTTTTTTAGGAGATTTTAATTTCATCACATCAATTGAGAACATAAATTTGCTTGGAGGTGATATTAATGGTATGTTCATTTTCAATGAGATTATTGGTCATTTGGGCCTCATTGAGCTACCCCTAAAAGGGGGAGCATATACTTGGTCAAACATGCAGGAATCTCCACTCCTAGAGCAGCTTGATTGGTTTTTTACAACACCTTCTTGGACTGTTGAATATCCCAATACCATGGTATACCCTCTTGCCAAGACCTCTTCTGATCATGTGCCCTGTGTGGTTTCTATCTCCACCTCAATATCTAAAGCTAAGATTTTTTGTTTTGAAAATTATTGGGTGGATATGCCTGGGTTCATGGATTGTGTTCATACTTCTTGGTCTGCTCCCACAAGGAAATCTAATTCTGCTGCCATCCTAACTGAGAAGTTTAAAAGATTAAGGACCGACCTTAAGAAATGGCAAACAGGATTATCCAGACTGAAACTTCTGATGAATGCGTGTAATGCAGTTATCCTTGCTTTTGATAACCTTGAGGAGCAAAGGCCTTTGGCCGGGCCTGAATTCAACTTCAGAAGGATTTTCAAGCTTCACCTTGAGGATCTTCTTCACCTGCAATACATTTACTGGAAGCAAACGTGCACCATCAGATGGATTAAAGTGGGGGAGGAAAACTCTAACTTTTTTCAAGCTATGGCTACTGAGAGATTTAGAAGGAATTCTATCTCCAGTTTATTTAATGATGATGGGTTGACTCTCTCTTCTCATAGTGAAATGGCTGGTCTTCTTTGGTCTTCTTATAAGGATAGAATGGGAGTCTCATCTGGGATTGATATGTTGTTTGACCTTGAAAATTTGATTCAGCCAGTCCCTAGACTTGAAAGCTTATCTGGGCCTTTCACAGATGATGAGATAAATGAGGTTTTGAAACATTTGCCTACTGATAGAGCACCAGGGCCTGATGGCTTTTCGGGCCTGTTTGTCAAGAGGTGTTGGCATATCATCAAGTATGATTTTCTTCATTTAATCTCTAACTTCTTTGATGGAAGAATTTCCTTGCAGAGTATTAATGGTTCTCTGGTGACTTTAATTCCAAAAGTGCTCTCTCCTGAAGGACCAAATGATTACATGCCAATCTCCCTCACAAATACTTGTCTGAAGTTTCTCACTAAACTTCTTGCAAATAGGCTGCAGCCAGTTATCTTAACTTACATTCATAAGAATCAATATGGTTTCCTTAAATCAAAATCTATCCAGGATTGCCTTGCTTGGAGTTTGGAATACATTCACCAGTGTCATCAATCAAAGAGACCTATCCTTATTCTTAAGCTTGATTTTGCTAAAGATTTTGACACCGTTGAACATGATCTGATACTTCTTATGCTGAAATACAAGGGTTTTGATGCTAAATGGATTAGCTGGGTTAGGGAGTTGCTTTCTTCTGGGTCTTCTTCTATCCTTATGAATGGTATTCCTGGTAAGAAATTTATCTGCAAGAGAGGTGTAAGGCAAGGAGACCCTCTGTCACCTCTTCTTTTTGTTATTGCTGCTGATTTGTTGCAATCTGTGGTCAATCAAATGCTTCAGCAAGGTCTACTTACTCTCCCAATACCATCCAATGACCCAGACTTTCCCATAGTGCAATATGCTGATGATACCTTGTTGATTATACAAGCTGATGAGGAGCAATTGTTAGCTCTCAAGAATATGCTCAATGCTTTTTCCAAATCAACTGGCTTAAAAGTGAATTTCCAGAAGTCATGCATATTGCCCATTAATGTTTCTCAGGAGGAAGCAATTAGACTAGCTGCTATCTTTGGCTGTCAGGTTGGATCTCTCCCTTTCATTTACCTGGGTTTGCCTGTGGGTACTACCAAACCTAGGGTGCAAGATATTATCCCTGTTGTGGACAGAGTGGAAAGGAGGCTCTCTGCTAGTTCTTCCTTGCTCTCCCAAGGTGCAAGATTACAGTTGCTTCAGTCAGTCCTTTCCTTCATGCCAATCTACTTTCTTTGTAGTCTTAGCTTGCCTGCTGCTATTATCAATCAACTGGAGAGAAAAATGAGGCAATGTTTATGGAGAGGTAATGCTGACACCCCTAAACAATCACTTGCTGCATGACCAATGGTTTGTAAGCCAAAAGATAAAGGAGGCATGGGGATAATCAACCTTGCAATTCAGAATAAGGCTTTGCTCACTAAACATTTGCATAAATTTTATAATAAGGCTGATATTCCTTGGGTTTCTTTGATTTGGGACACTTATTATAATGGAGTTGTCCCTCATGCAACTGTCCAGTGTGGGTCTTCATGGTGGAGGGACATCATGAAGTTGAATGATGTTTATAGAGCTCACTCTATTGTCACTATCAATGATGGAAATAGTACTATGTTCTGGCATGATGCATGGAGCTTAAGTGGAAGCAGTCTGCCAATTAAAGAGAAATTCCCAAGGCTCTTCTCTTTCTCACTTGATGACAAAATTTCTGTCAGAGATTTTATTGAGGATTTTGATATTGACACTTTTTTCAGCTGCCCCTATCTCATGAGGCAATGGATGAATTGGTTGCTCTCAATTCTGCCTTATCTGCTTTGCAAAGAAGACCTAATGAACCTGATTCCTGGTCCTGGACTCCTGGAAAAGGCCCTTACTCTGCCAAGAGTTATTATACAATGGCCCATGCACATTTACCTTATGATGATCCCTGTATATGGATATGGAAGAGCAGGTGTACTATGAAAATCAAAGTTTTTGCTTGGCTGATGTTGAATGACAGACTAAACACAAGAGACATGCTCCTGAGAAGATATTGGAGATCTGAAGAGGATGATAATATTTGCACTATGTGTGCGGCTCAATTGCATGAGGACAAAGATCATATTTTCTTCAAGTGTACCTTCAGCAACAGGGTTTGGAACTACCTGCAGATCCCCTGGTACACAGGGTTAAATCCTAGGGAGTGCATTTTGGCAGCCAAGAAAAGTTTTCATCATCCCTTTTTCTTTGAGGTAGTTTACCTTGCTGCTTGAAGCATCTGGACATCGAGGAATGACAAGATCTTCAGGAATATCCGACCATTTTTTGGTGGCTGGAAGGCCAAGTTTCTCCATGATATCACCCTGCATTCACATAGGATGAAGTCTTCGGTTAAGCCCATTCTTCTACAGTGGATCAACGCTCTACCTTAATCCTGCGGCATCCCTTTTTGTACATTTGTATATATCTGATGTACACTATTAGGTAGGTTTCTTCCCCTCTTATAGTTAGTTTTAGACAGTTTTGCTTTTTGTAAAGACTTTGGGGCCATTATAATAAAAGGCTGTGGGGCTTTTGCCTCACAGTGTTCACTCAAAAACAATTTAGGAAACTCATAGTGCGTGTGTTGTGCTTGTTTTTTAGAAAAGGAGGATGTACCCCCGGCCTCTGCATCTGAACGATGCATCCAGCCATATTATTAATTATTCGCAAAGACCATACAAGGTGATACATCAATAAGCGTGAAGCCACCATCTTGGCAACGCTGTTGCTACTTCTATCCCCTTGATGAAGGTGTGCCGAAAGTCCAGGCCTAATACCAAACAGACATCGCACCAAAGCCTAACATCTAAAGCCGGGTGTCCCATCCAAGCCACTACCTGGACTGGGTCCTACCCCGGTCTGGCACACTCCAAGTGAGCACCGCACGCTGCAAGGGCCATCACATCCATCATCCCTCGGTCCATCCTCAAAGCAGAACTGATGTACCAACCTTGCCAGGCCTCTCTGCCATCAACACCACCATAACGTCAGATAGCTTCCTCCTCCTGCACACGTCCATCCAGCCACATCCGTCGTCGAGAATCAGCTACACCATGCTGCTAATACTCGTCGTCGTCGATGCGGTAGATCCAACGCTGCTCCACCTGTGGCCTCCACACCGTCGCCGCTACAGGAACTGCCATGTAGAGACCACCACCCAAAGTACCTCTCCCCCGAACACCCAAGCCTCCCAAGACGGCGCCTCCATGGAGGACACGATGCTAAGGGTGCTGCCGCTGCCCAATCCAAGATGGATTTTGGACTTTCGTCTGGGAGTGGGTCAGAGGTGGATAGGAGGGGACATCGGCTTCACCTCCAAGGAGGGTAATGGCGCCAAAGCCGTTACCGATGCAGGGTCGAGCTAGCCGACCAAAGTTTCCTCCGGTCCCCAACCTGTACCACCAACCTCTGTGTGCTCCGGGTCTCGCCACAAACCGAGAAATGAAACCATCCGGAGAAGAAAGCACCATGGGGCGACTCTGGTGCAGATCCGTCTAGGCTCCAGATCCAGAGAATCCAACCTGGGTAACGACGAGTACCACCACCCCGCACTGGCCGCCAGCGTCCAAGCGCCAGATTGCGAAAGATCTGACCCAAACGCGACGGCTCACGCAGCCACCAGTTCCTGGCATTCCCGCAGCCGCCAAATCCGCGTTGCAAGCATTGACTCCAGCCATTGATACGTCTCCAACGTATCTATAATTTTTGATTGTTAATGCTATTATATTACCCGTTTTGGATGTTTATGGGCTTTAGTATACACTTTTATATCATTTTTGGGACTAACCTACTAACCGGAGGCCCAGCCCGAATTGCTGTTTTTTGCCTATTTCAGTATTTTACAGAGGAATATCAAACGCAGTCCAAGCGGAATGAAACCTTCGGGAGCGATCTTTTTGGAACAAACGCAACCCACGAGACTTGGAGTGGACGTCAAGAAGCAGCCGAGGCAGCCACGAGGGTGCTTGGCGTGCCCTAGGGGGGCGCCCCCTGCCTCGTGGGCCCCTTGTGGCTCCCCTGACCTACCACCTTTGCCTATATCTATCTTCGTACCTCGAAACCATCCAGGAGCACCACGAAAAACTATTTCCACCGCCGCAACCTTCTGTATCCGCGAGATCCCGTCTTGGAGCCTTCGCTAGTGCTTTGCCGAAGGGGGAATCGACCATGGAGGGCCTCTAAATCATCACCAAGGCCTCCCTGATGAGTTGAGTAGTTTACCACAGACCTTCGGGTCCATAGTTATTAGCTAGATGGCTTCTTCTCTCTCTTTGAATCTCAATACAAAGTTCTCCTTGATCTTCTTGGAGATCTATTCGATGTAACTCTTTTTGCGGTGTGTTTGTCGAGATCCGATGAATTGTGGGTTTATGATCAAGTTTATCTATGAGAAATATTTGAATCTCCTCTGAATTCTTTTATGTATGATTGGTTATCTTTGCAAGTCTCTTCGAATTATCAATTTGGTTTGGCTTACTAGATTGATCTTTCTTGCAATGGGAGAAGTGCTTAGCTTTGGGTTCAATCTTGCGGTGTCCCTTCCCAGTGACAGCAGGGGTAGCAAGGCACATATTGTATTGTTGCCATCGAGGATAAAAAGATGGGGTTTATATCATATGGCTTGAGCTTATCCCTCTACATCATGTCATCTTGCTTAATGCGTTACTCTGTTCTTATGAACTTAATACTCTAGATGCATGCTGGATAGCGGTCGATGTGTGGAGTAATAGTAGTAGATGCAGCCAGGAGTCTGTCTACTTGTTGCGGAGGTGATGCCTATATACATGATCATGCCTAGATATTCTCATAACTATTCACTTTTCTATCAATTGCTCGACAGTAATTTGTTCACCCACCGTAATAATTATGCTATCTTGAGAGAAGCCATTAGTGAAACCTATGGCCCCCGGGTCTATTCTCTATCATATAAGTTTCCAATCTACTTCAATTTGCAATCTTTACTTTTCAATCTATATCATAAAAATACCAAAAATATTTATCTTATCATATTATCTCTATCAGATCTCACTTTCGCAAGTGGCCATGAAGGGATTGACAACCCCTTTATCGCATTGGTCGCGAGGTTCTTGTTTGTTTGTGTAGGTGCGAGGGACTTGTGAGGAGCCTCCTACTGGATTGACACCTTGGTTCTCAAGGGAAATACTTACGCTACTTTGCTGCATCACCCTTTCCTCTTCAAGGGAAAAACCAACGCATGCTCAAGAGGTAGCAAGAAGGATTTCTGGCGCCGTTGCCGGGGAGGTCTTCACTCAAGTCAAGACATACCAAGTACCCATCACAAACTCATCTCCCTCGCATTACATTATTTGCCATTTGCCTCTCGTTTTCCTCTCCCCCACTTCACCCTTGCCGTTTTATTCGCCCTCTCTTTTGTGTTCGCCTATTTTTCGCTTGCCTCTTGTGTGCTTGTGTGTTGGATTGCTTGTCACAATGGCTCAAGACAATACTAAATTGTGTGACTTTTCCAATACCAATAATAATGATTTCCTTAGCACTCAGATTGCTCCTCTTAATGATGTTGAATCTTGTGAAATCAATGCTGCTTTGTTGAATCTTGTTATGAAAGATCAATGCTCCGGCCTTCCTAGTGAAGATGTCGCTACTCATCTAAACAACTTTGTTGATTTGTGCGATATGCAAAAGAAGAAAGACATAGATAATGATATTGTTAAATTGAATTTATTTCCGTTTTTGCTCAGAGATCGTGCTAAAACTTGGTTTTCTTCTTTGCCTAAAAATAGTATTGACTCATGGAATTAGTGCAAAGATTCTTTTATCTCTAAGTATTTTCCTCCCGCTAAGATCATCTCTCTTAGAAACGATATTATGAATTTTAAGCAACTTGATCATGAGCATGTTGCATAATCTTGGGAGAGGATGAAATTAATGATACGTAATTGCCCTACACATGGTTTGAATTTATGGATGATCATACAAATTTTTTATGCCGGATTGAATTTTGCTTCTTAAAATATTTTAGATTCGGCCGCGGGAGGCACTTTTATGGAAACCACTTTAGGAGAAGCTACTAAACTCCTAGATAATATTATGGTTAATTATTCTCAATGGCACACTGAAAGATCTACTAGTAAAAAGGTTCATGCTATAGAAGAAATTAATGTTTTGAGTGGAAAGATGGATGAACTTATGAAATTGTTTGCTACAAAGAGTGCCCCTATTGATCCTAATGATATGCCTTTGTCTACTTTGATTGAGAATAATAATGAATCTATGGATGTGAATTTTGTTGGTAGGAATAATTTTGGTAACAACGCGTATAGAGGAAACTTTAATCCTAGGCTGTTTCCTAGTAATTACTCTAATAATTATGGTAATTCCTACAACAACTCTTATGGAAATTTTAATAAGATGCCCTCTGATTTTGAGATTAGTGTCAAAAAATTTATGAATTCTCAAAAGAATTTCAATGCTTTGCTTGAAGAAAAATTACTTAAAGTTGACGAATTGGCTAGGAGCATGGATAGAATTTCTCTTGATGTTGATTCTTTGAAACTTAGATCTATTCCACCTAAGCATGATATCAATGAGTCTCTCAAAGCCATGAGAATTTCCATTGATGAGTGCAAAGAAAGAACCGCTAGGATGCGTGCTAAGAAAGATTGTTTTATAAGAGCGTGTTCTTCTAGTTTTTATGATAATAATGATGAAGATCTAAAAGTTATTGATGTGTATCCTATTAAATCCTTTTTTTTGCAATATGAATCTTAACAATGATGGGACTGGAGATGAGTCAACTTTAGTTAAAAGGCGTTCCAATGATTTGGACTATTGTGATCTTGATGCTAAAATTGGTAAAAGTGGGGTTGAAGAGATTGAAACTTTACATAGCAATGAATCCACTACTTTGGATTTCAAGGAATTTAATTATGATAATTGTTCTTTAATAGATTGTATTTGCTTGTTGCAATCCGTGTGGAATTCTCCTCATACTTATAGCCAAAATAAAGCTTTTACTAAACATATCGTTGATGCTTTGATGCAATCTTATGAAGAAAAACTTGAATTAGAAGTTCCTATCCCTAAAAAACTTTATGATAAGTGGGAACCTACTATAAAAATTAAAATAAAAGATCATGAATTCTATGCTTTGTGTGATTTGGGTGCTAGTGTTTCCACGATTCCAAAAACTTTATGTGATATGCTAGGTTTCCATGAATTTGATGATTGCTCTTTAAACTTGCACCTTGCGGATTCCACCATTAAGAAACCTATGGGAAGGATTAGTGATGTTCTTATTGTTGCAAATAGGAATTATGTGCCCATAGATTTTATCGTTCTTGATATAGATTGCAATCTTTCATGTCCTATTATTCTTGGTAGGCCTTTCCTTAGAACGATTGGTGCAATTATTGATATGAAAGAAGGAAATATTAGATTCCAATTTCCATTAAGGAAAGGCATGGAACACTTTCCTAGAAAGAAAATCAAATTACCTTATGAATCTATTATGCAAGCCACTTATGAATTGAATGCCAAAGATGGCAATACTTAGATCTATTCTCGCTTTTATGCCTAGCTAGGGGCGTTAAACGATAGCGCTTGTTGGGAGGCAACCCAATTTTATTTTCGTTCCTTGATTTTTTGTTCCTGTTTAGTAATAAATAATTCATCTAGCCTCTGGGTAGATGTGGTTTTATGTTTTAATTAGTGTTTGTGCCAAGTAGAACCTATAGTTTCATCTTGGGTGAAAGTAAATTTGATCTTGCTAAAAAACAGAATTTTTTGCGCTCACAAGAAAAAATCTAATAAATCACGGAAACGTGCTTTTGAGTTGATTCTTTTTGCAGTAGATCAATAGACAAATTACCTAGGACTTCATATATTTATATGATTTTTAGAGTTCCAGAAGTATTCGAAAGTTACAGATTGCTACAGACTGTTCTGTTTTTAACAGATTCTGTTTTTCGTGTGTTGTTTGCTTATTTTGATTAATCTATGGCTAATATTGGGGGGTATGAACCATAGAGAAGTTAGAATACAGTAGGTTTAACACCAATATAAATAAAGAATGAGTTCATTACAGTACCTTAAGGGGTGGTTTTTCTTCTTGCACTAACGAAGCTCATGAGATTTCCTGTTGAGTTTTGTGTTGTGAAGTTTTCAAGTTTTGGGTAAAGATTTGATGGACTATGGAATAAGGAGTGGCAAGATCCTAAACTTGGGGATGCCCATGTCACCCCAAGATAATTCAAGGACAACCAAAAGCCTAAGCTTGGGGATGCCTCGGAAGGCATCCCCTCTTTCGTCTTCGTTTATCAGTAACTTTACTTGGAGCTATATTTTTATTTACCACATGTTATGTGTTTTCCTTGGAGCATCTTGTATGATATGGGTCTTTGATTTTTAGTTTAACACAATCATCCTTTATTTACACACCTTTTGGGAGAGACACACATGATTCGGAATTTATTAGAATACTCTATGTGCTTCACTTATATCTTTTGAACTAGACAGTTTTGCTCTAGTGTTTCACTTATATCTTTTTAGAGCACGGCGATGGTTTTATTTCAAAGAAATTATTGATCTCTCATGCTTCACTTATATTATTTTGAGAGTCTTTTAGAACAGCATGGTATTTGCTATGGTTATAAAATTGGTCCTAGAATGATGGGCATCCAAGTTGGGTATAATAAAAACTATCATAGGAAGTGAATTGAATACTATGATCAACTTGATGCTTGATAATTGTTTTGAGATATAAAGGTGGTAATATTAGAGACATGCTAGTGGAGTAATTGTGAATTTGAGGAATACTTGTGTTGGAGTTTGTGATTCCCGTAGCATGCACGTATGGTGAACCGTTATGTGATGAAGTTGGAGCATGATTTATTTTTCGATTGTCTTCCTTATGAGTGGCGGTCGGGGACGAGCGATGGTATTTTCCTACCAATCTATCCCCCTAGGAGCACGCGCGTAGTACTTTGTTTCAATAACTTGTAGATTTTTGCAATAAATATATGAGTTCTTTATGACTAATGTTGAGTCCACGGATTATACGCACTCTCACCCTTCAACTATTGCTAGCCTCTCTTGTGCCACACAACTTTCGCCGGTACCATACACCCACCATATACCTTTCTCAAAACAGACACCATACCTACCTATTATGGCATTTCCATAGCCATTCCGAAATATATTGCCATGCAACTTTCCACCGTTCCGTTTATTATGACATGCTCCATCATCGTCATATTGCTTTTGCATGATCATGTAGTTGACATTGTATTTGTGGCAAAGCCACCTTGATAATTATTTCATACATGTCACTCTTGATTCATTGCAAACCCGGTACACCGCGGGAGGCATATACATAGAGTCATATTTTCTTCTAAGTATTGAGTTGTAATTCTTGAGTTGTAAGTAAATAAAAGTGTGATGATATTCATTATTAGAGCATTGTCCCAAGTGAGGAAAGGATGATGGAGACTATGATTTCCCCATAAGTCGGGATGAGACTCTGGACTTTATAAAAAAAGAGGCCAAAGAAGCCCACCAAAATAAAAAAAATGAGAGAAAATGAGAGAAGGGACAATGTTACTATCCTTTTCCACACTTGTGCTTCAAAGTAGCACCATGATCTTCATGATAGAGAGTCTCCTATGTTGTCACTTTCATATACTAGTGCGAATTTTACATTATAGAACTTGGCTTGTATATTCTAATGATGGGCTTCCTCAAAATGCCCTAGGTCTTCGTGAGCAAGCAAGTTGGATGTACACCCACTTAGTTTCTTTTTTTAGCTTTCATAAACTTATAGCTCTAGTGCATCCGTTGCATGGCAATCCCTACTCACTCACATTAATATCTATTAATGGGCATCTCCATAGCCTGTTGATACACCTAGTTGATGTGAGACTATCTTCTCCTTTTTGTCCATGGCTCACGCTCATGTACTGCGTGAAAGTTGAAAAAGTTTGAGAACATTAAAGTATGAAACAATTGTTTAGCTTGTCATCGGGGTTTTGCACGATTTAAATATTTCGTGTGATGAAGATAGAGCATAGCCAGACTATATGATTTTGTAGGGATAGCTTTCTTTAGCCATGCTATTTTGAGAAGACATGATTGCTTTGTTAGTATGCTTGAAGTATTGATACGTCTCCAATGTATCTACTTTTCCAAACACTTTTGCACTTGTTTTGGACTGTAACTTGCATGATTTGAATGAAACTAACCCAGACTGACATTATTTTCAGCAGAACTGCCATGATGTTGTTTTATGTGTAGAAAACAAAAGTTCTCGGAATAACCTGAAAATCCTCGGAGATAAGTTTCTGAAAATATAAAAAATACTGGCAAAAGATGAAGACCAGGGGGCCCACACCCTGTCCACGAGGGTGGGGGCGCGCCCACCCCCTCTGGGCGCGCCCCCTGTCTCGTGGGCCCCCTTCAGCTCCGCCGACCTCAACTCCAACTCCATATATTCCGTTTCACGGAGAAAAGAATCAGAGAGGAAGTTTCATCGCGTTTTACGATACAGAGCCGCCGCCAAGCCCAAAAACCTCTCGGGAGGGCTGATCTGGAATCCGTTGGGGCTCCAAAGAGGGGGATTCGTCGCCATCGTCATCATCAACCATCCTCCATCACCAATTTCATGATGCTCACCGCCATGCGTGAGTAATTTTGTCGTAGGCTTGCTAGACGGTGATGGGTTGGATGAGATTTACCATGTAATCAAGTTAGTTTTGTTAGGGTTTGATCCCTAGTATCCACTATGTTCTGACATTGATGTTGCTATGACTTTGCTATGCTTAATGCTTGTCACTAGGGCCCGAGTGCCATGATTTTAGATCTGAACCTATTATGTTATCATGAATATATGTGTGTTCTTGATCCTATCTTGCAAGTCTATAGTCACCTATTATGCGTTATGATCCGACAACCCCGAAGTGACAGTAATCGGGATACTTCTCGATGATGATCGCAGTTTGAGGAGTTCATGTATTCACTATGTGTTAATGCTTTGGTCCGGTTCTCTATTAAAAGGAGGCCTTAATATCCCTTAGTTTCCGCTAGGACCCCGCTGCCATGGGAGGGTAGGACAAAAGATGTCATGCAAGTTCTTTTCCATAAGCACGTATGACTATATCCAGAATACATGCCTACATTACATTGATGAATTGGAGCTAGTTCTGTGTCACCCTATGTTATAGCTATTACATGAGGAATCACATCCGACATAATTATCCATCACTGATCCAATGCCTACGAGATTTTCACATCTTGTGCTTCGCTTATTTACTTTTCTATTGCTATTGTTACAATCACTACAAAACCCAAAAATATTACTTTTGCCACTGTTACCATTACTATCATACTACTTTGCTACTAAATACTTTGCTGCAGATACTAAGTTATCCAGGTGTGGTTGAATTGACAACTCAACTGCTAATACTTAAGAATATTCTTTGGCTCCCCTTGTGTCGAATCAATAAATTTGGGTTCAATACTCTACCCTCAAAAGCTGTTGTGATCCCCTACACTTGTGGGTTATCAAGACTAATTTCTGGCGCTGTTGCCGGGGAGCATAGCTCTATTCTCTGAGTCACTTGGGATTTATATCTGCTGATCACTCTGAAGAACTTGAAAGATCAAAGAACTAAAATTTATCCCTCAACTACGAGGGGAGGTAAGGAACTGCCATCTAGCTCTACAGTAGATTCTCCTTATGTTATGAATAAGCTTGCGACACCTAAACCTGCTACTGCTATGAATTCTGATATGTCACATGTTATTGATGATGCCACTTCTGCTATGCATGATACTTATGATGAAACTACTTGTATGCTTGATACTACTATGCCATTAGGTGAATTTCTTGATGAACAACTTACTAAGGCTAGGGAGAATGAAATTATTGAAAATGAAATTATTGATGAAAGTGAGGATGAGGGTTCTCCTCCTAACTATGAATTGCCTGTTGTTCCCGAGGGTTATGTTATGGATGAAGAAATTGCTAGAGATTTTCTTGCTTGCAATGATAGATCAGATCTTAAGAAATTGTTAGCTAAGCTGAAACAAAAGACTCTAAATGCTAGAATGAAACATGACCCTGCTTTTGCTACTTCACCTATCTTTGTTACTGATAAGGATTATGAATTCTTTGTTGATCCTGAGATTATTACTTTAGTTGAATCCGATCCTTTCTATGGCACTGAATCAGAAACTGTTGTGGCACATCTCACCAAGTTAAATGATATAGCCACCCTGTTTACTAATGATGAGAAGTCTCGCTATTATTATATTCTTAAGATATTTCCGTTCTCATTGAAGGGTGATGCTAAGACTTGGTTTAATTCTCTTGATCCTGGTTGTGTGCGTAGTCCCCAGGATATGATTTACTACTTCTCTGCTAAATATTTCCCTGCTCATAAGAAACAAGCTGCCTTGCGGGAAATATATAATTTTGTGCAAATCAAAGAAGAGAGTCTCCCACAAGCTTGGGGGAGGCTTCTCCGATTACTTAATGCTTTGCCTGATCATCCTCTTAAGAAAAATGAAATACTTGATATCTTTTATAATGGACTAACCGATGCTTCCAAGGACCACTTGGATAGTTGTGCTGGTTGTGTTTTTAGGGAAAGAACAGTCGATCAAGCTGAATTACTATTGAATAATATGTTAACAAATGAAAATAATTGGACTCTTCCTGAACCAATTGAGTCAACTCCTGAGCCTATTCCTAAACCCACTCCGAAGAAGAGAGGTGTCCTATTTCTCAGTCCTGAAGATATGCAAGAGGCAAAGAAATCAATGAAAGAAAAAGGGTATAAAAGCTAAAGACGTTAAGAATTTACCTCCTATTGAAGAAATACACGGTCTTAATATACCACCTGTCGAAAAACCACATTGTCTTGATAATCCGACACAGTTAGTAAAGGTAAATTTTCTCTATAGATATGATAAAGTTGAAATTCCCTCTACTAAATTTCATAGCCCATGCTTAGATGAATTTGATGATTTTATGGATAGACAAGCAAATTTCAGTGATTATGTTAGTAGAGAATTAAAGAATAATACTTTCGAGATAGGACGCTTGAGTGATTATATGACTAGAGTTAAAGGTGAACTTAAACTCATTAGTAAACATTCTTCAATGATTACCACTCAAGCTGAACAAGTACTTAAGGCTCAGAAGGAATTGTTAGATGAACTAAATAATAAACATGACTTTGTTGTTAGAGTGTCTACTAGAACTGGTAAAATGACTCAGGAACCTTTGTATCCTGAAGGCCACCCTAAGAGAATTGAACAAGATTCCCAGAATAATAATCTAGATGCTCCTAGTTCTTCTAAGAAGAAGAAAAATAAAAATGACAGTACTTTGCATGCTTCTAGTGAACCTAATGTAGAAACACCTGAGAATCCTACTAATACTTCTATCTCTGATGCTGAAACACAATCAGGAGATGAACATGAACCTGATGATAATGTTAATAATGATGTTCATGTAGATGCTCAACCTAGTAAAAACAATGATATAGAAATTGAACCTGTTGTTGGTCTTGATAACCCACAATCAAGAAACCAATGTTATGATAAGAGAGATTTTGTTGCTAGGAAACATGGCAAGGAAAGAGAACCTTTGGTTCAGAAACCCATGCCTTTTCCTCCTAAACCATCCAAGGCAAAGGATGATGAGGACTTTGAGCGTTTTGCTGAAATGATTAGACCTATTTTCTTACGCGTGCGCTTAACTGATATGCTTAAAACAAACCCTTATGATAAATATATGAAAGATATCATCACTAATAAGAGGAAAATACCTGAAGCTGAGATTTCCACCATGCTCGCTAACTACACCTTTAAGGATGGAATACCTAAGAAACTTGGTGATCCCGGAGTACCCACTATACCTTGCTCTATTAAAAGAAATTATGTTAAAACTGCTTTATGTGATTTAGGAGCCGGCGTTAGTGTTATGCCTCTTTCCTTTTACCGTAGACTTGAATTAAGTAAGTTTACACCCACTAGGTATCCTTGCAAATGGCTGATAAATCAACTGCTATACCTCTCGGCATTTGTGAGGACGTGCCTGTTGTTGTTGCGAATGTTACTATCTTAACAGACTTCGTCATTCTTGATATTCCTGAGGACGACAGTATGTCGATCATCCTTGGTAGACCCTTTTTAAATACTGCAGGTGCTGTTATTGATTGCAACAAAGGCAATGTCACCTTTCATGTTAATGGAAATGAGCACACGGTAAATTTTCCGAGAAAACAACCTCAAGTTCACAACATAAATTCTATTGGGAAAATTCCATCAATCATTATTGGAGGTTTTGAATTTCCTCTCCCTACTGTCAAGAAAAAGTATGATATTCTTGTTGTTGGGGATGTCCATATCCCCATTGAGGTACCTAGTGTCACTTTGAAATTTCTCCGGTTCCGTGTTATTCGAAATGAGTTTGTTAACAAGACTTGATCAACCTTGTTAGTGGATTCATTTTGATGATCATGAGATGGATGAAACTAGAAAGCACAACCTTCTGTACCCTCTTTTTACTTTCTGTTATTTAAAATAAATAAAGCAAAAATAGTATTATCTGTCTATTTATTGAATTATCCATGCAATGAAAAATATCTCAAAAATAAAAGTGCTCCAAATGCCCTACAAATTTAGTATGATTTTTATGGAATATTTGAGGATTTTAGGCACTGAAATCACTGCAGGAGGGGCAAGCACTAGGCCACGAGAGTGGAGGGCGCGCCCCCTATCTTGTGGGCCCCTGGTGGACCCCCTCCACTTATGCCAGCACCCACACACTCCATCTTCTTCCCAAAAAAAATCCCCATCCAGCTCAAGCACAAGTTCTAGCTTATTTTGCTGCGATTTTCGATCTCCTTGTCCAAAGCTCCATTCACAAAACTGCTTTGGGAGATTGTTGCTTGGTATGTGACTCCTCCATTGGTCCAATTAGTTTTTGTTCTAGTGCTTTATTCATTGCAAATCCTTGCTATCTTGATGACCTTGTTCTTGAGCTTGCATGTTAAATTTATGAGGTCCCAAGCAATTCTAATGCATGATATAGGCTCTAGGCACTTGTAGGAGTAGTTGCTACCAATCTTGTTTAGTTTTATTCACTTTTATTTTGAAGTTACTAAAATTTTAGAATTTTTTCAGAAAAATTATGTCTAGGAGAATGTACCAAGGTGGTTCCTCAGTAAAGAAAGGACCCAGGATTGCTATATGCGAGCAAGACGATGAACTACCGAGGGATGCAGAAGTACGAGCTTGTGAGTGGACATCACACAATTCTATGGACAAAGCAGGCTTTAAGGAGGAATTTAACACGTATGTGCGTAATGCCGATCTGGAGGACTTCTTACAAGATAAGTGTCCTTAGTATTATCAATTGACTGATTCATTTGTGCGAAGGTTTAAATATAAATGTACATGTAATTCTCCGAGTGTCCTATTTGATACCTATGATACATACATCTTATACCATGGACTTAGAGGATTTTACAACTGCTTGCAAACTTCTGCAGTGGGGCAATGTTAATGATCCCCACAAATATGAGTTTAGAGACTTTCTTGCTAGTATTGTTGTGGGAGAATCTAGGGATATAGCACAAGCTACCATAGGGAGCATTCATTTTCCTGCTATACATTATTTTGCTCTCTTCATTGGTAGATGCATTAACGGTAAAGATGAAGCATGCCATATGTGTGTCCCTGATCTTTGTGTCCTCAAGAGTGCTGTGTTAGGTTATAAAGATTATAACTTGGGGGCAATAGTTGCACGTAGGTTGCATAAAAATGGTAGAGCTGGAGATTTATTTGGAGGAATTTATGCAACCCGTGTGCCAAATTATCTTGGTATATCCCCACAAGAGGGGGATATGATGTTACCTTCTACTTATTTAGATTATGACGCTATGGTCCAACATCATTTTCTTAAGAGGAATGAACAATTCCTCCAGTATCGACTAATCTTTGACACACATAGCGCTGTCCATGTTACTCTTCCTGCTCCTTTCCTTTTTGATTACCAGGCAAAATGAAAATATGTTGTTACCAGGGAGGAAGCAGCTGAACACGAGGGGAGAGAGGAGGCGGCTCGCCAACATGCCACAGCTCAGGAAGCATTTGCTGCTGCATCTCAGTATGACCCTAGTTACAACTACGGATATCAGCCAGGCTACCCTTGGCATTAGACCAACTTAGGCCAAAAGCCTAAGCTTGGGGGAGTACGCATTTCTCACCGACTTTACATTCATGTTCACACACTATTCTAGTCGTCGGTGCTCATACTCTTTCATTGTATTATCCATGCTAGTTTAATTTTCTTTTTCTAGTTTTCTTCTTGTGTGTTTGATAAACCTTAAGAAAAACTAAAAAAATTAGTTAGTTTAATTTCCATGCTTGTAGTAGAAATTAAAATGAAAACCCAAAAAGATTTCTCGTTCTTCTTTTACTTGTTGGGAGCTTTCCCGTGTAAATAGTTTTATTTTCTTTTCTTTCCTTTGGGGGTCGAGAGTAGAAGACCATATTAAAAATGTTTAGTGGCTCTCATATGCATGATTATTTATTTAACTTAGAGCCCATATTACTTTGTCTTCTCTCTTGAGTTGAATGCTTGCAGATTCCATCTTAGTCCAATGCACGTGCACTATTATTATTATACACATCATTCGGTCGTGCAAGTGAAAGGCAATAATGACATTATATGATGGACTGATTGAGATGAGAAAAGCTGGTATGAACTCGACCTCTCTTGTTTTTGTAAATATGATGAGTTCATCATTCCTGATTCAGCTTATTATGAAGTAAACATATTTGCAATGACATTTAGAGATTATCGTTGCTTTTTCCATGCTTGATTAGCTATGAGTTATAATGGTTTACCTTGCGTGCCAACATGCTATTAAAATGATTATGATGTGGTATGATGGGATGGTATCCTCCTTTGAATAAATTGAGTGACTCGACTTGGCACATGTTCACGCATGTAGTTGAAACAAAAAACATAGCCTTCACGATATTTATGTTCATGGTGGATTATATCCTACTCATGCTTGTACTCGGTGTGAATTAATTTTAATGCATGTTTATGACTGTTGTCGCTCTCTCAATTGGTCGCTTCCCAGTCTTTTGCTAGCCTTCACCTGTACTAAGTGGGAATACTGCTTGTGCATCCAAACTCCTTAAACCCCAAAGTTATTCCATATGAGTCCATCGTACCTTCCTATATGCGGTATTTACCTACCGTTCCAAGTAAATTTGTATGTGCCAAACTCCAAACCTTCAAATGAATTTTTTTTGCATGCTTGAGCAGCTCATGTTTCAACTAGGGCTGCCTATATCTTCCATGCTAGGTGGGTTATTCTCAAGAGGAGTGGACTCCGCTCCTCATTCACGAGAAAGGGCCAGTAACCGGGATGCCCAGTCCCATGATCCAAAAAGATCAAAGCAAATCAATATAATTAAACAAAACTCCCCCAGGACTGTTGTTAGTTGGAGGCACTCGTTGTTTCGAGCAAGCCATGGATTGATGCTTGTTGGTGGTGGGGGAGTATAAACTTTTACCATTTTGTTTGGGAACTGCCTATAATGCATGTAGTATGGAAGATACAACCATCTCATAGTTGCTGCGTTGACAGTGAAAGTATGCTGCTCAAAATGTTATTCAATCTCTATTTTAAAATCGAGCTCTGGCACCTCTACAAATCCCTGCTTCCCTCTGCGAAGGGCCTATCTATTTACTTTTATGTTGAGTCATCATCCCTCTTATTAAAAAGCACCCGCTGGAGAGCACCCTGTCATTTGCATTCATTATTATTGGATTATATTGGGTATGACTTGACTGGATCTCTTTTACCATGAATTACAATGTTTAGTCAGTCCTTGATCTTTAAAGGTGCTCTGCATTTATGTTTTGCGGTCTCAAAAAGGGCTAGCGAGATACCATTTTGTTATATCATGTTATGATTGTTTTGAGAAAGTGTTGTCATCCGAGTTTTATTATTTTGGCTCGCTAGCTGATTATGCCATTGATATGAGTAATTGTCAGACCGAGGTGTTATTGTGAGTATGGTTAGTTCATAGTATTTGCTGAAACCTGAATGCTGGCTTTGCATGTTTACAAGAACAAGAGCAAATAGAGTTTGTAAAAGTTTTTCTTTATCACTTTCAGCTTATCAACTGAATTGCTTGAGGACAAGCAAAGGTTTAAGCTTGGGGGAGTTGATACGTCTCCAACGTATCTACTTTTCCAAACACTTTTGCCCTTGTTTTGGACTCTAACTTGCATGATTTGAATGAAACTAACCCGGACTGACGTTGTTTTCAGTAGAACTGCCATGATGTTGTTTTATGTGTAGAAAACAAAAGTTCTCGGAATGACCTGAAAATCCTCGGATATAAGTTTCAGAAAATATAAAAAATACTGGCAAAAGATGAAGACTAGGGGGCCCACACCCTGTCCACAAGGGTGGGGGGCGCGGCCACCCCCTCTGGGTACGCCCCCTGTCTCGTGGGCCCCCTGCAGCTCCGCCGACCGCAACTCCAACTCCATATATTCCGTTTCACGGAGAAAAAAAATCAGAGAGGAAGTTTCATCGCGTTTTACGATACGGAGCCGCCGCCAAGCCACAAAACCTCTCGGGAGGGCTGATCTAGAGTCCGTTCGGGGCTCCAGAGAGGGGGATCATTGCCATCGTCATCATCAACCATCCTCCATCACCAATTTCATGATGCTCACTGCCGTGCGTGAGTAATTCCATCGTAGGCTTGCTGGATGGTGATGGGTTGGATGAGATTTATCATGTAATCAAGTTAGTTTTGTCACTAGGGACCGAGTGCCATGATTTCAGATCTGAACCTATTATGTTTTCATGAACATATGTGTGTTCTTTATCCTATCTTGCAAGTCTATAGTCACCTATTATGTGTTATGATCCGACAACCCCGAAGTGACAATAATCGGGATACTTCTCGGTGATGACCGTAGTTTGAGGAGTTCATGTATTCACTATGTGTTAACGCTTTGGTCCGGTTCTCTATTAAAAGGAGGCCTTAATATCCCTTAGTTTCTGCTAGGACCCCGCTGCCACGGGAGGGTAGGACAAAAGATGTCATGCAAGTTCTTTTCCATAAGCACGTATGACTATATTCGGAATACATGCCTACATTACATTGATGAATTGGAGTTAGTTCTGTGTCACCCTATGTTATAGCTATTACATGAGGAATCACATCCAACATAATTATCCATCACTGATCCAATGCCTACGAGCTTCTCACATCTTGTGCTTCGCTTATTTACTTTTCTATTGCTATTGTTACAATCACTACAAAACCCAAAAATATTACATTTGCCACTGTTACCATTACTATCATACTACTTTGCTACTAAATACTTTGCTGCAGATACTAAGTTATCCAGGTGTGGTTGAATTGACAACTCAACTGCTAATACTTAAGAATATTCTTTGGCTCCCCTTGTGTCGAATCAATAAATTTGGGTTGAATACTCTACCCTCGAAAGTTGTTGTGATCCCCTACACTTGTGGGTTATCAAGTATTGTTATTCTTTTGTCAATATGAACTTTTATTTTGAATCATTTGGATATGAAAATTCATGCCACAAATAAGAGAAATACATTGAGAAATATGCTAGGTAGCATTCCACATCAAACATTCTGTTTTTATCATTTACCTACTCGAGGACAAGCTGGAATTAAGCTTGGGGATGCTTGATACGTCTCCAACGTATCTATAATTTTTGATTGTTCCATGCTATTATATTACCCGTTTTGGATGTTTATGGGCTTTACTATACACTTTTATATCATTTTTGGGACTAACCTACTAACCGAAGGCCCAACCCGAATTGCTATTTTTCTTGCCTATTTCAGTATTTCGCAGAAAAGGAATATCAAACGGAGTCCAAATGGAATGAAACCTTTGGTAGCGATCTTTTTGGAGCAAACGCAACTCAGGAGACTTGGAGTGGACGTCAAGAAGCAGCCGAGGCGGCCACGAGGGTGCTTGGCGCACCCTAGGGGGGGCGCCCCTGCCTCGTGGGCCCCTCGTGGCTCCCCTGACATACCTCCTTCGCCTATATATATCTTAGTACCCCGAAACCATCCAGGAGCACCACGAAAAACTATCTCCACTGCTGCAACCTTCTGTATCCGCGAGATCCCATCTTGGAGCCTTCGTCGGTGCTCCGCTGGAGGGGGGATCGACCACGGAGGGCCTCCTCATCATCACCAAGGCCTCTCCGATGAGTTGTGAGTAATTTACCATAGACCTTCGGGTCCATAGTTATTAGCTAGATGGCTTCTTCTCTCTCTTTGAATCTCAATACAAAGTTCTCCTTGATCTTCTTGGAGATCTATTTGATGTAACTCTTTTTGCGGTGTGTTTGTTGAGATCCAATGAATTGTGGGTTTATGATCAAGTTTATTTATGAGAAATATTTGAATCTCCTCTGAATTCTTTTATGTATAATTGGTTATCTTTGCAAGTCTCTTCGAATTATCAGTTTGGTTTGGCCTACTAGATTGATCTTTCTTGCAATGGGAGAAGTGCTTAGCTTTGGGTTCAATCTTGCGGTGTCCTTTCCCAGTGACAACAGGGGCAGCAAGGCAGGTATTGTATTGTTGCCATCGAGGATAAAAAGATGGGCTTTATATCATATTGCTTGAGTTTATCCCTCTACATCATGTCATCTTGCTTAATGTGTTACTCTGTTCTTATGAACTTAATACTCTAGATGCATGTTGGATAGCGGTCGATGTGTGGAGTAATAGTAGTAGATGCAGGCAGGAGTCGGTCTACTTGTTGCGGACGTGATGCCTATATACATGATCATGCCTAGATATTCTCCTAACTATGCACTTTTCTATCAATTGCTCGACAGTAATTTGTTCACCCACCGTAATAATTATGCTATCTTGAGAGAAGCCATTAGTGAAACCTATGGCCCCTGGGTCTATTCTCTATCATATAAGTTTTCAATCTACTTTATTTTGCAATCTTTACTTTTCAATCTATATTATAAAAATACCAAAAATATTTATCTTATCATATTATCTCTATCAGATCTCACTTTGGCAAGTGGCCGTGAAGGGATTGACAACCCCTTTATTGCATTGGTTGCGAGGTTCTTGTTTGTTTGTGTAGGTGCGAGGGACTTGTGAGGATCCTCCTACTGGATTGACACCTTGGTTCTCAAAAACTGAGGGAAATACTTACGCTACTTTGCTGCATCACCCTTTCCTCTTCAAGGGAAAAAACAACGCATGCTCAAGAGGTAGCAGCCATCGCCGTGTTGTGCACGCTGCTGCCAGGATCCGCCCGTAGCACCGTCGAACCCCACGGTAGTCCAGCGCCACTTCACGCATAGGTCATCCCGTGCCAGCCAGGTCGCTCGTAGGGGAGAGATGCCCCGCCGCCGCCCTTGCCGACCAGGCTTCGCACGGCAGCCCTGCTGGCAGCAGCGAGGGTGAGGGAGGCAGGGGAGAGACGCCCAACGGCGGCAGCGGCTAGGGTTTCCCCTGGACGCCCACAGGGACGGACGAGGGGGGTACGGGGGGTTGTGCTTCTCAGCTATTGTTTTTTTTCTTTTGGATGTTTGTCTGATTATGTAAGAAATCAGATTGTATTTGGTAGACATGCATGTGTGTCAGAGTTTTATATACGTATTTTCTTAATGAAGTATATACATCTATTAATGGTGTGCGTCTCGGGAGGTCAACTAATATGTTGTTTGCTTTTTCAACTAATCAGTTATCTGTATGTGTTATTTTCAAAACAAAACGAACATTAATATTTTTTAGACTAACTTCGCGTCGGGTTTGTCCACTGATTGGCGATGCCATAGATCTAGGGTAGGGTCATAGACCTGACCTATACGCCCTACCGAAGGTCACTACCCTAGAGTCAAGGACGTTCAAGATATAACAAGGAGTATCAACTGAAGCCACCGAGTGAGATCCACTCGACCAGACACCTCACTCGGATACCCCCCATTTCACTCGACTTGGATGGAGTCATTCGACCATACAGGAAACCACTCGGAGTACAGAACACCTAGAGTCACTCAGGACGGTAACGGTCAGGCGTTCACTACGTAGTCTTACAGATCATTGAATACCCTTTATGGCTGGCGTTACCAGTAACGCCCTGTCTTAATGTACATTGAACCCCTGTAAAGGTTGGTTGGGGTCCTGGCGCACTCTATATAAGCCACCCCCTCCTCTGGGAGAAGGGTTCGCACCCCCTGTAACACACACACATACACACACACACACACACACACCATATTCCAGTCGACCGCCTTAGGGCACCAAGACGTAGGGCTTTTACCTCCTCCGAGAGGGGCCTGAACTCGTAAAACTCGTGTTTACAACCTCGTCGTAGCTAGGATCTCGCCTCCTCATACGTACCCCCTATCCTTACTGTCAAACTTAGTACCACGACAGTTGGCGCCCATCATGTGGCAAAGCATCTTAGCGACTTCCGACAAGGTTGCATTTTCTCCGATCTTCATCGACATGGTTTCCGGCGGCGGCTTGGTCATGGGCCATGAGCTCCGGCTCGGAGCACTCACTTTCATCGCCAACGATTCCGCCTGGCTCCAAGAAGCCCCCTCGATGTCGAGGCCCTTCCGATCCGCGGAGCGTTGCACTTCCGTGTGAGTGCCTGCGGCGTTCTCCTATGGTAGCCGTCGACTCCGTATCAGTCGTTCCTTCCGCTCACTCCACTGGACGCCGCCGCAAGCGATCTGGCTGGTCACGGCTCCAGCAGTGGGTGAAGCATGTGGTGGATCGCCAGTCGGCCACCCCCGAAGTCGCGGCAACCGAGCCCGACGAATTTTGTTGCGGTCTAGTCGACATGTCGACTGGTTCTGCAGACACGATATCTGAGAGCAGGAGTTGTGACCCCGCTGCAGAAGTTCTCATGGTCGACCCCCGTCGTAGCTCACCTGGTTTTCACCGCAGCGGTGACAACAGGGGAGGCGATGGCGCGTCATTCTACCATGAGGAGTATGAGCCCCAACCTCTCAATTCGCAGCAGAGGGAGGAGCTGCACCGCAGCAACCTGGAGGCCCTCCAGACCCCCATCATAGGGGAAACCGCCGAGGCTCGGGCCTTGGAGGCTGCGCGCCTGGCCACGTTGGCTGAGTGCACTCGTTTGGAGAATCTCCAACATTCTCTCGACGAACGTGCCCGTCGAATGATCCTAGAGTCCAGTCGACGTCCACGACAATTGTTCCCGCCGGAACCTCAGGTATTCCACACACCAATTCAGAATCTTGCAGCTGCAACACGTATATCAGAGTCTATTCAGTCGTCCCATTCAGAGGCTGGAAGGGGCTTGGAGCAGATCCGAGCGCTGCTCCGAGCAGCAGGAGAGCAGAACTCTGCTGTTTCCCAATCGTAGAATAGGATCCACAGCAGGTCAGTAAGGGCAGATACAGTTCACTCAGCACATAGTCCTGGGTCGCCCTTGCAGCGTGAAGATCGTGATCGCCGTCGAGATCGGCACCTGGGAAGAGCTCACGGAGAGTTTGATCGTGAGTACGCCCATGACAATCACCGTCGAGTGCCTTTGCCCCACCCGAGGGTCGGGTCGTACGCGCCCTCGCGGTACGACGACAGGCGCCTGTATGGTAATGACCGAAGGGTTCTAGTCGACCCAAGAGAGCCTGGATTCGATGCAACGTCAGTCCTTGTACAAGGTTTGGTTGACCGGAACAGAGCATACAGAGAAGGGTTGGATAGCGACAAGCCCAGTGGAAGTAGGGTCCATGTTTCTAGCCCCGAGTGTTTCGAAAGAGCCATCTGAGCCGCCGAGATCCCTCACAACTTCAGATTAGCGACTGGCGTCAGTAAATTCACAGGGGAGTCAAAGCTCGACACTTGGTTGGAGGACTACCGAGTGTCTGTGCATATTGCTGGTGGTAGTGATGAGGTCGCCATGGAGCACCTCCCGTTGATGCTTGAAGGTTCTACCAGAGCTTGGCTGAATCAGTTGGCTCCTGGAAGCATTCTCAGCTGGGATGAGTTGGCCAGAGTGTTTACCAAAACTTTCGAGGGCATCTGCAAGAGACCGGCTGGTTTCTCAGAGTTGCAGCATTGCATACAGAAACAGAATGAAACCTTGAGGGATTATATCCAGAGATGGATCACTCTTCACCACACAGTGGAGAATGTGTCACATCACCAAGCAGTTTGTGCCTTTAAAGAAGGCTTTCTTACAGAGAGCTCAATCTGAAGTTCGTTCAGACTGGAGACATACCTCTTACCCGGATGATGGAGATTGCCACTAAGTATGCTAACAGCAAAGAAGAAGACCGACTCCGGAGCGGAAAGCACAAATCAGTTGCCCAGGACACCGGAGGAGGAAACTCCAGTCGGAAGCAAAAGTGAAAGGCTGAGGTTGCGGGACCTGCCGAAGTGGCAGTTCTGAACCAAGGTAAGTTCAAAGGGAAGCCCAAGGGGCCTTGGACCCCTAAAAAGTGAAAGATCAAGCAGGAAATGACGTGCTTGATTTGCCGTGTCATACACACACCAAAAAGGATGAAGAGGGGAATATGATTCTCCCCAAACATACCACTCGACAGTGTCGACTCCTGATTCAGAGTTTCCGTGAGAAGGGTCAGCCTAGTGAGAAGAATAAAGAATCTGATAAGGAAGAAGACAAAGATGACGATGTCGGTTTCCCTAATGTCAATACCACTTTGATGATTTTTGCTGACGTCGAGAGCAAAAGTCGACTGAAAGTGATCAATAGGGAAGTCAACATGGTTGCTACGACAACAACAACATATTTGAATTGGTCAAAAAAACCCATCACATTCGACCACCCAAATCAGGTTGCCACCCCTGGGCAGCAAGCGTTGGTGGTCGACCCAGTCGTTGAAGGCACTGGACTGACCAAGGTTTTGATGTATGGTGGCAGTGGCCTAAATCTCCTGTATGCTGAAGCCCTCAAAGGGATGGGAATTTCGATGTCCAAACTCGGTGAGAGCAACATGCGGTTCCACGGAGTCATCCCAGGAAACAAAGCCGATTCACTTGATCAGATCACTCTTGACGTGGTTTTTGGTGATGAGAAGAATTTTTGCAAGGAAAAGTTGAACTTTGAGGTCGTGGATTACAAAAGTGCGTACCACGCCATCTTGGGGCGGCCTACATATTCTTGTTTCATGGCTCGACCATGTTATGTGTACCTCAAGCTGAAAATGCCTGGACGCAGAGGCGTGATCACAGTCACTGGGAATCGACAAAGAGCAGAAGATTGCCTCTAGAAAGGCTATGAGATTGCCGACGAACAGATGGCAGCAGTGGAGTTCCAAGAGTACCAGAAGAATGCAGATCCGAGTGATTTGTTGCGTGCCAAAAAGCCTGCCACTGAGTCTGCATTTCAGTCGGCCGGGGAAACAAAACCAGTTCACATCCACCGACCGATCCCAATGCTGCTCCCACCCATATTTCAACAACACTCGACAGCAAATAGGAAGAAGTGCTCATCCAGTTCCTCCGTGAGAACTGGGACATCTTTGCATGGAAACCATCAGACATGCCAGGTGTACCGAGGGGACTGGCTGAGCACCGTTTACGAGTCAACCCAAAGGCAAAACCCGTTAAGAAACATCTCCGTCGGTCCACCACGGAGAAGAGGAAGGCGATTGGAGAAGAGGTGGCTCGGCTTCTGGCAGCAGAGTTCATCCACGAGATATACCACTCTGAGTGGCTCGCCAACATCGTCATGGTCGGAAAATTACTCGGTTTTCTCGTTTCCGAACAAGGGATCGATGCAAACCCAGAGAAGGTTGACACAATCCTCCGAATGAAACGCCCTGTGTGTGTGCATGATGTTCAGAGGCTTACTGGTTGTTTGGCCACATTGGGTCGATTCATTTCACGCCTCGGTGAAAAGGCATTGCCTCTTTACCGACTGATGAAGAAGTCTGATAAGTTCGAGTGGAATGACGAAGCTGAAGCAGCGTTTGAAGAACTCAGAGCCCTGCTTTCCACCCAGCCGGTGCTTGCTGCTCTAATCAGCAAAGAGCCTTTACTGCTTTACATCTCAGCCACTGGACAAGTTGTCAGCACAGTACGCACGGTCGAGCGGGAAGAAGAAGGCAAGGCCTTAAAAGTTCAGCGCCCAGTGTATTATATTTCTGAAGTCTTAACTCCGTCCAAGCAGAGATACCCACACTATCAGAAGCTAATTTATGGAATTTATCTAACCATGAAGAAAGTAGCACACTACTTCTCAGACCACTCAGTTTCAGTTGTCAGTGATGCTCCTCTATCAGAAATCCTGAACAATAGAGATGCAACTAGCCGAGTGGCAAAGTGGGCGATTGAACTCCTTCCGTTGGATATCAAGTTTGAGGCAAAGAAGGCCATCAAGTCCCAGGCAATAGCAGATTTCCTTGCAGAGTGGACTGAACAGGAGCAACCGACTCAGGTTCACTCGGAGCATTGGACTATGTCCTTTGATGGCTCCAAGATGTTGAATGGGTCCGGTGCAGGAGTGGTTCTGGTATCCTCAAGGGGTGACAAGCTCAACTATGTCCTCCATATTCACTTTGATTCTTCAAACAATGAAGCCAAATATGAGGCACTTCTGTATGGGTTGCTGATGTCTACTACACAACCTTCTTCTTGTAGACGTTGTTGGGCCTCCAAGTGCAGAGGTTTGTAGGACAGTAGCAAATTTTCCTCAAGTGGATGACCTAAGGTTTATCAACCCGTGGGAGGCGTAGGATGAAGATGGTCTCTCTCAAGCAACCCTGCAACCCAATAACAAAAAGTCTCTTGTGTCCCCAACACACCCAATACAATGGTAAATTGTATAGGTGCACTAGTTCGGCGAAGAGATGGTGATACAAGTGCAATATGGATGGTAGATAAAGGTATTTGTAATCTGAAATTATAAAAACAGTAAGGTAACTAATGATAAAAGTGAGTGTAAACGGTATTGCAATGGTAGGAAACAAGGCCTAAGGTTCATACTTTCACTAGTGCAAGTTCTCTCAACAATAATAACATAATTGGATCACATAACAATCCCTCAACATGCAACAAAGAGTCACTCCAAAGCCACTAATAGCGGAGAAAAAACAAAGAGATTATGGTAGGGTACGAAACCACCTCAAAGTTATCCTTTTTGATCTATCTATTCAAGAGTCCGTAGTAAAATAACATGAAGCTATTCTTTTCGTTCGATCTATCATAGAGTTCATACTAGAATAACACCTTAAGACACAAATCAACCAAAACCCTAATGTCACCTAGATACTCCATTGTCACCTCAAGTATCCATGGGCATGATTATACGATATGCATCACACAATCTCAGATTCATCTATTCAACCAACACAAAGTACTTCAAAGAGTGCCCCAAAGTTTCTACCAAAGAGTCAAGACGAAAACGTGTGCCAACCCCTATGCATAAGTTCCCAAGGTCACGGAACCCGCAAGTTGATCACCAAAACATACATCAAGTAGATCACGTGAATATCCCATTATCACCACAGATAAGGACGGCAAGACATACATCAAGTGTTCTCAAATCCTTAAAGACTCAATCCGATAAGATAATTTCAAAGGGAAAACTCAATCCATTACAAGAGAGTAGAGGGGGAGAAACATCATAAGATCCAACTATAATAGCAAAGCTCGTGATACATCAAGATCGTATCACCTCAAGAACATGAGAGAGAGAGATCAAACACATAGCTACTGGTACATACCCTCAGCCCCGAGGGTGAACTACTCCCTCCTCGTCATGGAGAGCACCGGATGATGAAGATGGCCACTGGTGAGGGATCCCCCCTCTGGCAGGGTGCCGGAATAGGGTCCCGATTGGTTTTTGGTGGCTACAGAGGCTTGCGACGGGAACTCCCGATCTAGGTTATTTTCTGGAGGTTTCTGTATTTATGGGATTTTTTGGCATAGGTCTCACGTCAAGGAGGTGCCCGAGTCGTCCACGAGATAGGTGCCCACGCCTAGTGGGGGTGGGCGCGCCCCCACCCTCGTGGACAACCCAGGACTCTTCTGGCCCAACTCTTTTACTCCAGGGGCTTCTTTTGGTCCATCAAAAAATCATCAAAAATTGGCACGTCAATTGGACTCCGTTTGGTATTCCTTTTCTGTAAAACTCAAAAACAAGGAAAAAACAGAAACTGGCACTGGGCTCTAGGTTAATAGGTTAGTCCCAAAAATAATATAAAAGTGCATAGTAAAGCCCATTAAACATCTAAAACAGATAATATAATAACATGAATACTTCATAAATTCTAGATATGTTGGAGACATATCAGTTGCGTATGGCCATTTCACTCGGCGTCCGACGCCTGATGATATACGGCAACTCAGACTTAGTGGTCAATTAGGTGATGAAGGAATGGGATGTCAGGAGTCCAGCGATGACCGGTTATTGCAATAAAGTGAGGAAGCTTGAAAAGAAGTTCGAGGGGTTAGAGCTCCACCACATACCCCGAATCAAGAATCAAGCGGCTGATGAGCTGGCGAACATAGGTTCCACTCGGAAGCCTATCCCCAGTAATGTGTTCTTGGAGCATCTCCACACCCCGTCAGTACAAGAAGATCCCTTCGAGGAAGAGCCCCCACAACCGATAAGTTCAACAGACCCGACTGAAATCGAAATCCCAGCTGTGGTCAACCTGATCATGGAAGTCTTAGTGATCACGCACGACTGGACAGTACCGTATATCGCATATATACCCAGAAAGGAGCTCCCAGAAGATGAGTATGAGGCTCGCCAGATTGTCTGACGATCAAAAGCATTCACCGCGATAAAAGGGCATCTCTACAAAGAAAGTGTGACAGGAGTGGCTCAATGCTGCATCACCCCAGAAGAAGGCCAAATGATCCTAAACGATATCCACTCGGGGACCTATTGTCACCATGCGTCTGATAATCCACAAGTGTAGGGGATTGCAATGACTTTCGAGGGTAGAGTATTCAACCCAAATTTATTGATTCGACACAAGGGGACCCAAAGAATATTCTTAAGTATTAGCAGTTGAGTTGTCAATTCAACCACACCTGGATAACATAGTATCTGCAGCAAAGTATTTAGTAGCAAAGTAGTATGATAGTAATGGTAATGATAGCAAAAGTAATATTTTTGGGTTTTGTAGTGATTGTAACAATAGCAATAGAAAAGTAAATAAGCGAAGCACAATATGTGAAAAGCTCGTAGGCATTGGAGCAGTGATGGATAATTATGTCAGATACAATTCCTCATGTAAGAGCTATAACATAGGGTGACACAGAACTAGCTCCAATTCATCAATGTAATGTAGGCATGTATTCCGAATATAGTCATACGTGCTTATGGAAAAGAACTTGCATGACATCTTTTGTCCTACCCTCCCGTGGCAGTGGGGTCCTAGCGGAAACTAAGGGATATTAAGGCCTCCTTTTAATAGAGAACCGGACCAAAGCATTAACACGTAGTGAATACATGAACTCCTCAAACTACGGTCATCACCGAGAAGTATCCCGATTATTGTCACTTCAGAGTTGTCGGATCATAACACATAATAGGTGACTATAGACTTGCAAGATAGGATCAAGAACACACATATATTCATGAAAACATAATAGGTTCAGATCTGAAATCATGGTACTTGGGCCCTAGTGACAAGCACTAAGCATATCAAAGTCATAGCAACATCAATCTCAGAACATAGTGGATACTAGGGATCAAACCCTAACAAAACTAACTTAATTACATGGTAAATCTCATCCAACCCATCACCGTCCAGCAAGCCTATGATGGAATTACTCACGCACGACGGTGAGCATCATGAAATTGGTGATGGAGGATGGTTGATGATGATGACAGCGACGAATCCCCCTCTCCGGAGCCCTGAATGGACTCCAGATCAGCCCTCCCGAGAGAGATTAGGGCTTGGCGGCGGCTCCGTATCGTAAAACGCGATGAAACTTCCTCTCTGATTTTTTTCTCTGCGAGACGGAATATATGGAGTTGGAGTTGAGGTCGGCGGAGCTGCAGGGGGCCCACGAGACAGGGGGGCGCGCCCAGAGGGGGTGGGTGCGCCCCCACCCTCGTGGACAGGGTGTGGGCCCCCTGGTCTTCATCTTTTACTAGTATTTTTTATATTTTCTGAAACTTATCTCCGAGGATTTTTAGATCATTCCGAGAACTTTTGTTTTCTACACATAAAACAACATCATGCCAGTTCTGCTGAAAACAGCGTCAGTCCGGGTTAGTTTCATTCAAATCATGCAAGTTAGAGTCCAAAACAAGGGCAAAAGTGTTTGGAAAAGTCGATATGTTGGAGATGTATCAACTCCCCCAAGCTTAAACCTTTGCTTGTCCTCAAACAATTTAGTTGATAAACCGAAAGTGATAAAGAAAAACTTTTACAAACTCTATTTTCTCTTGTTGTTGTAAACATGTAAAGCAAGCATTCAGGTTTCAGCAAATATTATGAACTAACCATACTCACAATAACACCTCGGTCTCACAATTACTCATATCAATGGCATAATCAGCTAGCGAGCCATAATAATAAAACTCGGATGACAACACTTTCTCAAAACAATCATAATATGATATAACAAAATGGTATCTCGCTAGCCCTTTCTGAGACCACAAAACATAAATGCAAAGCACCTTTAAAGATCAAAGACTGACTTAACATTGTAATTCATGGTAAAAGAGATCCAGTCAAGTCATACCCAATATAAACCAATAGTAATACATGCAAATAATAGTGTGCTCTCTAGCGGGTGCTTTTTAATAAGAAGGTGATGACTCAACATAAAAGTAAATAGATAGGCCCTTCGCAGAGGGAAGAAGGGATTTGTAGAGGTGCCAGAGCTCGATTTTAAAATAGAGACTGAATAACATTTTGAGCAACATATTTCACTGTCAACGCAACAACTATGAGATGGCTATATCTTCCATACTACATGCATTATAGGCAGTTCCCAAACAGAATGGTAATAATTTATACTCCCCCACCACCAACAAGCATCAATCCATGGCTTGCTCGAAACAACGAGTGCCTCCAACTAACAACAGCCCTGGGGGAGTTTTGTTTAATTATATTGATTTGCTTTGATCTTTTTGGATCATGGGACTGGGCATCCCGGTTACCGGCCCTTTCTCGTGAATGAGGAGCGGAGTCCACTCCTCTTGAGAATAACCCACCTAGCATGGAAGATATAGACAACCCTAGTTGAAACATGAGCTACTCGAGCATACAAAACAGAATTTCATTTGAAGGTTTGGAATTTGGCACATACAAATTTACTTGGAACGGCAGGTAGATACCGCATATAGGAAGGTATGGTGGACTCATATGGAATAACTTTGGGGTTTAAAGAGTTTGGATGCACAAGCAGTATTCCCGCTTAGTACAGGTGAAGGCTATCAAAAGACTGGGAAGCGACCAACTGAGAGAGCGACAATAGTCATAAACATGCATTAAAATTAATTCACACCGAGTACAAGCATGAGTAGGATATAATCCACCATGAACATAAATATCGTGAAGGCTATGTTGATTTGTTTCAACTACATGCGTGAACATGTGCCAAGTGGAGTCACTCAATTTATTCAAAGGAGGATACCATCCCATCATACCACATCATAATCATTCTAATAGCATGCTGGCATGCAAGGTAAACCATTATAACTCATAGCTAATCAAGCATGGCACAAGAAACTATAATCTCTAAATGTCACTGCAAATATGTTTATTTCATAATAAGCTGAATCAGGAACGATGAACTCATCATATTTACAAAAACAAAAGAGGTCGAGTTCATACCAGCTTTTCTCATCTCAACCAGTCCATCATATATCATCATCATTGCCTTTCACTTGCACGACTAAACGATGTGTATAATAATAATAGTGCACGTGCATTGGACTAAGCTGGAATTTGCAAGCATTCAACTCAAGAGAGAAGACAAAGTAATATGGGCTCTAAGTTAAATAAACAGTCATGCATATGAGAGCCACTAAACATTTTTAATATGGTTTTCTACTCTCGACCCCCAAAGGAAAGAAAATAAAATAAAACTATTTACACGGGAAAGCTCCCAACAAGTAAAATAAGAATGAGAAATCTTTTTGGGTTTTCATTTTAATTTCTACTACAAGCATGGAAATTATACTAACTATTTTTTTTTGGTTTTTTCTTAAGGTTTATCAAACACACAAGAAGAAGACTAGAAAAAGAAAATTAAACTAGCATGGATAATACAATGAAAGAGTATGAGCACCGACGACTAGAATAGTGTGTGAACATGAATGTAAAGTCGGTGAGAAATACGTGCTCCCCCAAGCTTAGGCTTTTGGCCTAAGTTTGTCTAATGCCAAGTGTAGCCTGGCTGATATCCGTAGTTGTAACTGGGGTCGTACTGAGATGCAGTAGCAAATGCCTCCTGAGCTGCGGCATGTTGGCGAGACGCCTCCTGAGCTGCGGCATGTTCAGCTGCTTCCTTATTGGTAACAACATATCTTCCTTTTGCCTCGTAATCAAAAAGGTAAGGAGCAGGAAGAGTAACATGGACAGCGATATGTCTGTCAAAGATTAGTCGATACTGGAGGAATTGTTCATTCCTCTTAAGAAAATGATGTTGGACCATAGCGTCATAATCTAAATAAGAAGGAGGTAACATCATATCACCCTCCCGTGGGGCTATACCAAGATAATTTGCCACACGGGTTGCATAAATCCCTCCAAATGAATCTCCAGCTCTACCATTTTTATGCAACCTACGTGCAACTATTGCCCCCAAGTTATAATCTTTATAACCTAACACAACACTCTTGAGGACACAAAGATCAGGCACACACATATGACATGCTTCATCTTTACCTTTAATGCATCTATCAATGAAGAGAGCAAAGTAATGTATAGCAAGAAAATGAATGTTCCCTATGGTAGCTTGTGCAATATCCCTAGATTCTCCCACAGTAATACTAGCAAGGAAATCTCTAAATTCAGATTTGTGGGGATCATTAATATTGCCCCACTCTGGAAGTTTGCAAGCAGTTGTAAAATCCTCTAAGTCCATGGTATAAGATGTATCATAGATATCAAATAGGACACTCGGAGAATTACGTGTACATTTATATTTAAACCTTCTCACAAATGAATCAGTCAATTGATAATACTGAGGACACTTATCTTGTAAGAAGTCCTCCAGATCGGCATTATGCACATACGCGTCAAATTCCTCCTTAAAGCCTGCTTCGGCCATAAAACTGTCTGATGGCCACTCACAAGCTCATACTTCTGCATCCCTCGATAGTTCATCGTCTTGCTCACGTATAGCAATCCTGGGTCCTTTCTTTACTGAGGAACCACCTTGGTACATTCTCCTAGACATAATTTTTTTCTAAAAAATTCCTGAAATTTTAGTAACTTCAAAATAAAAGTGAATAAAACTAAACAAGATTGGCAGCAACTACTCCTACAAGTGCCTAGAGCCTATATCATGCATTATAATTCCTTGGGACCTCATAAATTTAACATGCAAGCTCAAGAACAGGGTCACCAAGGCAGCAAGGATTTGCAATGAATAAAGCACTAGAACAAAAACTAATTGGACCAATGGAGGAGTCACATACGAAGCAACAATCTCCCAAAGCAATTTTGTGAATGGAGCTTTGAGCAAGGAGATCGAAAATCACAGAAAAATGAGCTAGAACTCGTGCTTGAGCTGGATGGGGATTTTTTGGGAAGAAGATGGAGTGTGTGGGTGCTGGCATAAGTGGAGGGGGTCCACCAGGGGCCCATGAGACAGGGGGGCGCACCCAGGTGGTGTGGGCGCGCCCTCCACTCTTGTGGCTTGGTGCTTGCCCCTCCTGCAGTGATTTCAGTGCCTAAAATCCTCAAATATTCCATAAAAATCATACTAAATTTGCAGGGCATTTGGAGCATTTTATTTTCGCGATATTTTTTATTGCATGGATAATTCAGAAAATAGACAGATAATACTATTTTTGCTTTATTTATTTTAAATAACAGAAAGTAAAAAGAGGGTACAGAAGGTTGTGCCTTCTAGTTTCATCCATCTCATGATCATCAAAATGAATCCACTAACAAGGTTGATCAAGTCTTGTTAACAAACTCATTCCGAATAACACGGAACCAGAGAAATTTCGAATAACACTAAGTTACATCAACGGGGATATGAACATCCCCAACAATAAGAATATCATACTTTTTCTTGACAGTAGGGAGAGGAAATTCAAAACCTCCAATAATAATTGATGGAATTTTCCCAATAGAATATATGCTGTGAACTCGAGGTTGTTTCCTCGGAAAATGTACCGTATGCTCATTTCCATTAACATGAAAGGTGGCATTGCCTTTGTTGCAATCAATAACAACACCTGCAGTATTTAAAAAGGGTCTACCGAGGATAATCGACATAGTGTCATCCTCAGGAATATCAAGAATGACAAAGTCTGTTAAGATAGTAACATTCACAACAATAACATGCACGTCCTCACAAATGCCGACAGGTATAGCAGTTGATTTGTCAGCCATTTGCAAGGATATCTCAGTGGGTGTCAATTTACTTAATTCAAGTCTACGGTACAAGGAAAGAGGCATAACACTAACACCGACTCCTATATCACATAAAGCAGTTTTACCATAATTTCTTTTTATGGAGCATGGTATAGTGGGTACTCCGGGATCACCAAGTTTCTTAGGTATTCCACCCTTAAAGGTATAGTTGGCAAGCATGGTGGAAATCTCAGCTTCAGGTATTTTCCTCTTATTTGTAATGATATCTTTCATATATTTAGCATAAGGGTTTGTTTTAAGCATATCAGTTAAGCGCATGCATAAGAAAATAGGTCTAATCATTTCATAAAAATGCTCAAAGTCCTCATCATCCTTTGTCTTGGATGGTTTAGGAGGAAAAGGCATGGGTTTCTGAACCCATGGTTCTCTTTCTCTACCATGCTTCCTAGCAACAAAATCTCTCTTATCATAACGTTGGTTTCTTGATTGTGGGTTATCAAGACCAACAGCAGGTTCAATTTCTATATCATTGTTATTACTAGGTTGAGCATCTACATGAACATCATTATTAGCATTATCAGCAGGTTCATGTTCATCTCCGGATTGTGTTTCAGCATCAGAGATAGAGGTATCATTAGGATTCTCAGGTGTTTCTACATTAGGTTCACTAGAAGCATGCAAAGTCCTATCATTTTTCTTTTTCTTCTTCTTTGAAGAACTAGGAGCATCTAGATTATTATTCAGAGAATCTTGTTCAATTCTCTTAGGGTGGCCTTCAGGATACAAAGGTTCCTGAGTCATTTTACCAGTTCTAGTAGCCACTCTAACAGCAAAGTCATGTTTATTATTTAGTTCATCTAGCAATTCATTCTGAGCCTAAGTACTTTCTCAGCTTGAGTGGTAACCATAGAAGCATGTTTACTAATGAGTTTAAGTTCACCTTTAACTCTAGCCATATAATCACTCAAGCGTCCTATCTCGAAAGTATTATTATTTAATTCTCTACTAACATAATCATTGAAATTTGCTTGTCTATCCATAAAATCATCAAATTCATCTAAGCATGGGCTATGAAATTTAGTAGAGGGAATTTCAACTTTATCATATCTATAGAGAGAATTTACCTTTACTACCTGTGTTGGATTATCAAGACAATGTGGTTCTTCGATAGGTGGTATATTAAGACGATGTATTTCTTCAATAGGAGGTAAATTCTTAACGTCTTCAGCTTTTATACCTTTTTCTTTCGTTGATTTCTTTGCCTCTTGCATATCTTCAGGACTGAGAAATAGGACACCTCTCTTCTTCGGAGTGGGTTTAGGAATAGGCTCAGGAGTTGGCTCAATTGGTTCAGGAATTGCCTCAGGAATTGGCTCAGGAAGAGTCCAATTATTTTCATTTGTCAACATATTATTCAATAGTAATTCATTTTAATTGACTGTTCTTTCCCTGAAAACACAACCAACACAACTATCCAAGTGGTCCTTGGAAGCATCGGTTAGTCCATTATAAAAGATATCAAGTATTTCATTTTTCTTAAGAGGGTAATCAGGCAAAGCATTAAGTAATCAGAGAAGCCCCCCCAAGCTTGTGGGAGACTCTCTTCTTCGATTTGCACAAAATTATATATTTCCCACAAGGCAGCTTGTTTCTTATGAGCAGGGAAATATTTAGCAGAGAAGTAGTAAATCATATCATGGGGACTACGCACACAACCAGGATCAAGAGAATTAAACCAAGTCTTAGCATCACCCTTTAATGAGAACGGAAATTTCTTAAGAATATAATAATAGCAAGACTTCTCATCATTAGTAAACAGGGTAGCTATACCATTTAACTTGGTGAGACCATAACAGTTTCAGATTCAGTGCCGTAGAAAGGATCGGATTCAACTAAAGTAATAATCTCAGGATCAACAGAGAATTCATAATCCTTATCAGTAACAAAGATAGGTGAAGTAGCAAAAGCAGGGTCATGTTTCATTCTAGCATTTAGAGTCTTTTGTTTCATCTTAGCTAACTATTTCTTAAGATCTGATCTATCATTCCAAGCAAGAAAATCTCTAGCAGTTTCTTCATCCATAACATAACCCTCAGGAACAACAGGCAATTCATAATTAGGAGGAGAACCTTCATCATCACTTTCATCAATAATTTCATTTTCAATAATTTCATTCTCCCTAGCCTTAGTAAGTTGTTCATCAAGAAATTCACCTAATGGCACAGTAGTATCAAGCATAGAAGTAGTTTCATCATAAGTATCATGCATAGCAGAAGTGGCATCATCAATAACATGCGACATATCAGAATTCATAGCAGTAGCAGGTTTAGGTGTCGCAAGCTTATTGACAACAGAAGGAGAATCTAGTGCAGAGCTAGATGGCAGTTCCTTACCTCCCCTCGTAGTTGAGGGATAAATTTTAGTTCTTTGATCTTTCAAGTTCTTCATAGTGATCAGCAGATATAAATCCCAAGTGACTCAGAGAATAGAGCTATGCTCCCCGGCAACGGCACCATAAATTAGTCTTGATAACCCACAAGTGTAGGGGATCGCAACAGCTTTCGAGGGTAGAGTATTCAACCCAAATTTATTGATTCGACACAAGGGGAGCCAAGGAATATTCTTAAGTATTAGCAGTTGAGTTGTCAATTCAACCACACCTGGATAACTTAGTATCTGCAGCAAAGTATTTAGTAGCAAAGTAGTATGATAGTAATGGTAACGATAGCAAAAGTAATATTTTTGGATTTTGTAGTGACTGTAACAATAGCAACAGAAAAGTAAATAAGCGAAGCACAATATGTGAAAAGCTTGTAGGCATTGGATCAGTGATGGATAATTATGTCGGATGCGATTCCTCATGTAATAGCTATAACATAGGGTGACACAGAACTAGCTCCAATTCATCAATGTAACGTAGGCATGTATTCCGAATATAGTCATACATGCTTATGGAAAAGAACTTGCATGACATGTTTTGTCCTACCCTCCGGTGGCAGCGGGGTCCTAGCGAAACTAAGGGATAGTAAGGCCTCCTTTTAATAGAGAACCGGACCAAAGCATTAACACATAGTGAATACATGAACTCCTCAAACTACGGTCATCACCGAGAAGTACCCCGATTATTGTCACTTCGGGGTTGTCGGATCATAACACATAATAGGTGACTATAGACTTGCAAGATAGGATCAAGAACACAAATATATTCATGAAAACATAATAGGTTCAGACTTGAAATCATGGCACTCTGGCCCTAGTGACAAGCATTAAGCATAGCAAAGTCATAGCAACATCAATCTCAGAACATAGTGGATACTAGGGATCAAACCCTAACAAAACTAACTTAATTACATGGTAAATATCATCCAACAAATCCCGTCGAGCAAGCCTATGATGGAATTACTCACGCACGGCGGTGAGCATCATGAAATTGGTGATGGAGGATGGTTGATGATGACGATGGCGATGAATCCCCCTCTTTGGAGCCCCGAACAGACTCCGGATCAGCCCTCCCAAGAGAGATTAGGGCTTGGCGGCGGCTCCATATCGTAAAACGCGATGAAACTTCCTCTCTGATTTTCTTCTCCATGAGACGGAATATATGGAGTTGGAGTTGAGGTCGGCGGAGCTGCAGGGGGCTCACGAGACAGGGGGGCGCGCCCAGAGGGGGTGGGCGCGCCCCCACCCTCGTGGACAGGGTGTGGGGCCCCTGGTCTTCATCTTTTGCCAGTATTTATTATAATTTCCGAAACTTATCTCCGAGGATTTTCAGATCATTCTGAGAACTTCTGTTTTCTACACATAAAACTACATCATGGTAGTTCTGCTGAAAACATCATCAATCCGGGTTAGTTTCATTCAAATCATGCAAGTTAGAGTCCAAAACAAGGGCAAAAGTGTTTGGAAAAGTAGATACGTAGGAGATGTATCAGCATCCTCTTGGACCATTGTGGCCAAAGCATACCGAGCGGGATTTTATTGGCCTCGTGCAAACGAGATGGCAAAAAATATAGTCGGTAAGTGCGCAGGTTGTCAGTTCTACCCCAACATGTCCCACAAGCCCGCATCTGCCTTGAAGACTATTCCACTCGTCTGGTTGTTTGCAGTCTGGGGGTTAGATATGGTCAGACCCTTCGAGACCGGCATAAGTGGTTCCACTCATTTGCTTGTAGCAGTCGACCAGTTCACCAAATTGATCGAAGCCAAGCCTATCAAAAACCTTGACTCAAGCACTGCCGTCAGTTTCGTCATAGAATTAATATTCAGATATGGAGTCCCTCACAGCATTATCACAGATAATGGTCCAACTTTGATTCTGATGAGTTCAAGGCGTTCTATGCTTCCAAAAGCACCCGGATCTACTTTGCATCCATTGCACACCCGCAGTTGAATTGGCAAGTAGAAAGGGCGAATGGTTTGATCCTTCAAGGGCTGAAACCCCGACTGATGCGCGACCTCAAGCACGCTGCTGGAGCTTGGGTAACTGAGTTACCATTCGTTCTATGGGGACTGAGAATGATGCCAAATCGGTCGACTCACCAAACCCTTTCTTCTTGGTGTACGGCGCCGAGGCTGTGCTTCCGAGTGACTTGCTGCACAACGCTCCCCGAGTGAAGCAGAACAAGCATGCCAAGACACAGTTGATCTCCTAGAAGAGGAACGTGAGATGGCTCTGATCCGGTCGACCATCTATCAGCAAGACTTGCGTCGATTCCATGCCCGTAATGTCAGAGGTCGAGCATTCCAGGAAGGAGACCTTGTGCTCCGAGTGGATCAGAAATGACCTCACAAGCTCGCTCTGGCCTGGGAAGGCTCCTTTATCATCACAAAGGTGCTTCACAATGGAGCGTATCACATCTACAACATGGCCAAGAAGATGGACGAACCACACGCGTGGAATGCAGAGCTACTCCGTCATTTCTACACATAAATCACTCGGATTGACGAGTTGTAATAAAAGTACTTCAGTTTGCTTAACAAAGACAAGATTTTTGCAGTATCTTAATGATTGTTGTTTCCATGAGCACATGTGTTCAAATCCCCTCAGTGGGTGGCTTAGCTGCGAACCTGATTGGCCTAAGTTAAAAAACACTCCGAGTGGAGAGCGATCCTCCCACTCGGGGGCTTAGCTGCGACCCCGTACTCACCTAAGTTAAAAGACACTTTGAGTGGAGAGCAATCCTCCCACTCGGGGGCTTAGCTGCGACCCCGTACTCGCCTAAGTTAAAAGACACTCCGAGTGGAGAGTGATCCTCCCACTCGAGGGCTTAGCTGCGACCCCGTACTTGCCTAAGTTAAAAGACACTCCAAGTGGAGAGCGATCCTCCCACTCGGGGGCTTAGCTGCGACCCCGTACTTGCCTAAGTTAAAAGACACTCTGAGTGGAGAGTGATCCTCCCACCTGGGGGCTTAGCTGCGACCCCGTACTCGCCTAAGTCACAAAAATCCTTTGAGCTGTGTTAGGGCTGGAATTCGAGCCGAGTCGAGCCATCTCGGCTCGACTCGCTAGACCTCGTTTCGTCAACGAGCTAGCTCGACTCGACTTGTTACTATAACAAGCTCAAACCCAAGATTGGCTCGACTCGTATAACTCGTGAGCTGGCTCGTTTAGCTTATTAAGCTCGTTTAAGATATAAACATAAAGCCCTCAAATATGATAAAAATGATTATGTATATATTAAACATATATATCACTATACAATTGTAATTTTCTTGTAACGCATGAGTCTCCTAGGAGGCTAGGCCTTCAACTGGTCGGCCTTGGGTTGTGCGCCCGGGACGTAGGTTGTTTAATGGCTGATCTTTCTTTGTATTGGGAGTGACTGATCTATTGTATCGAGCCTAACGAGTTACACGAGTACTTGTGAGATTGGCTCGTTTAACTTGGTCCATAAACGATCTTAAACTAAAGCTCGGCTCGACTCGTTATTCTTCGAGTTCGAGTCGATTCGAGCCGAGTCACGAGCTACTTGTTTAGCTCGCAAGCTTCGAGCTTTTTTTCTAGCCCTAAGCTGTGTCACAAGTACAACGTATGCTCCATCCCGATCCGCAAGGACGACAAGGTGTTGATTGAACACATCCTCTGAGCTGCATCACAAGTACAACATACGCTCCATCCCAATTGACAAGGACGATGAGGTGTCGATTGAACACATCCTCCGAGCTGCGTCACAAGTACAACGTATGCTCCATCCCGATCCGCAAGGATGACGAGGTGTCGTTCGAACACATCATCAGAGCCACTCGACGGGTAGTGTAAAGGTCAAGTCCCACTCGGAACCAAAAACATCCAAAAGCAATAAAGATAAAATGGTCGTATTCGAAGAAAATCAAGTTCAGATAAAACCCGCAAAAGTTCAGAACCACAATGGGTAGAAGTACTCAGGCATCAGGCCCGAAAGAGTTTAACGGTTATAGAACCACTTGGCATTCCGAGGCAAATAAAGGTGGAGCATAATGTTTGTTCACTCAGCAGGGGGAGGACTAGCTGGCTTGATGAAGCTATCGAGGTCAATGTTGTATGCGATACGGGTGGCAGCGTCAAGGAAGGTGTCCATGAAAGACTGGAAGCTGAGCATCTTAGTGTTAGCAACCTTGAGAGCCGCCAGCTTGTCTTCTCTGACGTCCTTGCAGTGGACTCAGACCAACGACAGAGCAACATCGGCGCCACAGCGAGCGGATGACTTCTTCCACTCCTGCACTCGACTAGGGATTTCGTTCAGTCGAGTCATCAGAGACTCGAGATCTTTTGGGAGTTCCGCTTGAGTCCAGAGTTCAGCGTCGATCCATGACATTGCCACCTTCAGACGAGCGAGATAGTTCACGACACTGTCCAGACGAGACTCCAATCACAGCACGCTCATCGTGACGTCATCTTTGACAGGAGAGTTTATTGGGTCAAGACCTGTCTCAACCCACCCAGTCTCTTCTTCGAAGTCTTGACAAATTTCTACACAGTCAAAAAGGCGGTGAGTTGATAGTTCAATAAGATGCATCAGTCGACATCGACAAATCAGTCGGACAAAAAGAAATACCTTCAAGCTCCAAGACCAGCTTCTCAGCAAGCAGTCCCAGATAAGCCTCCATTTCACCTTTCTTGGCCTTGAGACTTCCAACCTCGTCAGCCAAGTTTTCCTTGTCCTTCTTCAGCCTCGCAACCTCCTGGTTGGCTTTAGTAACGGCAGTCTTCAACTTGGAGTTATCCTCTTCCAACTTGTTTAATGAGGCCAACTTCTTGTTGGCAAGTGCCATTTTCTCTCATGCTTCCTTCTGTGCTGCGGCAAGGTCTTGGTCCTTCTTCTCTAGATCCTGCTTCATTTTCGCTAAAGAAATAACATTCTTTAGATGAGCTTGGAGTTGACGGTTTTCACTACGCACATATGTTCGAGTGGAGTCACTTGGTTCAAGTGACTAAAAGAAAAAAAGTCATATGATGGACAGTCGACGAATTATTACCTCCCATGGTGGTTGCTTCTTCCTGGGCCTTCTTGAGATTCTTCTTGGCTAGCTCCAGATCAAAGTTGAGGCTGATCTGCTTCTTCTCCAGTTCAGCAAATTGAGCCCCAAGATCAGAAGATTTCTGCGGTCAGCAAATAAGATATATCAGTCGACGGGAACAAAAGTCAATCACAACGACAATTGCTCTAATACTACCGCCAAATCAAACATTCAACAGTAGTCTCAGGGACTATGCCCAGTCGGTGCACTTGGCGTGCCCCCACTGGTCCGGTTTTCCACTCTGCATGGTCTGCCTAGCATGAGTATGCAAACGAGAGAGAGAGAGAGAGAGAGAGAGAGAGAGAGAGCTTCTCAGACCCCAGTCGACTACCAGCAGTCGACCGCGGTCTCAAGGACTAAACCAAGTGGGTGCACTTGGCGTGCCCCCACTGGTCCGGATTCCACTTGGACCGCGATATTCAATCGAGTGAAAGAACAATGAAATAATATTCGACAAAGACCCCCGCCGCATCAAACACCCGATGGTGGTCTCGGGGACTACACCGAGTGGGTGCACTCCATGTTCCCCCACTGGTTCAGAAAAACACTCGACTCAACCTAGCCGATTCAAGTGGAAGTACTATTCAACACTAAGTCAAAACACCCAGTGGGTGATTGGATGCGATTGGATGCGAAATGCAGACCCATGATAGATGCACATAAAGGTGCCAAAACGCTCATCCAGGGACACCTTACAAACAATAAAGCAACAGTTGCAACTACCACTAGTCAAGGGACCAGTCAGAAACCAACTAACCTTGACATTGGCTTGCAGAGCGGTGCTGGCATTATAAGCAACCTGATTGGCCTTGTGCACCACCTTCATCTGCTCCATCACGAGGTTTGCCTGGAGAAGGGCTACCCTGGCGGCACTCGGCGGGTCGTCTGGAGTGTGATATGCAGCAAAGAGCGATGACAACAATACAGTTGGAGCTGCTATAGGATCTGAAGCATGGAGCTATGCAGGCGAAGCGGAGACTTGAGCAGTCGACACCGAGGGACGTTCAATCGACAGTGGATTGGCAAAAGAAACGTTGGTCCGAGCCGGATCTTCCGATCGCTGGACCACCATCTCCGCTGCTGCTGTCGACTGAGACCCTTGTCCTACAGTCATCCTCCTACTTGAAGCCCTGCCCCTCCTTCCCATAGTATTCAGAGGTGCTTCTTCTTCGTCGCCTGGAAGCTCAATGACGTCTCACGGAGTTGCAACAAAAAGCAACCGTAAGAGTTCAATCGACCGACAACCCCAGTCGGCAGAACAAGTTCAAGATGGCAAGAGTGTACCAGCTTTGGAAGTAGCCGCGTTATCAGCCTCCTCATTGCCTGGGGCCTTGTCCACATCCATGGAGGTCGCGGAGGTTGCAGCACTGAAAAGTTCATAATCCATTCGGTCAGAGAAGGAGAATGAGTCGGTAGGGAAATAAAAAAAAATGGGACACTCACTCAGAAGCAACAGGAACGTCCATCTTGATCTTGGGCAAGGTCTTCCGAGACTTTGAAGGAGCGATCTTGTCGTGGTGGGCGCATGGCAGATGCCAAGGGATGGCTATAGAGAGGAGGAGGCTCGAGGGCGCTGGTGGGGCGAGAGAGGCGAGGTTGGCATGCGCGGGCGCAGGACGCCGGACATACCCAGGTTTGGGGCTCTCCAGAGAGATAATACCCCTAGTCCTGCCGAGTTTAGTTGGATGATTGATAGTACAATGTCGCTCCTGGAGCTGTATGGAGGAGGAAGGAAGCTGGCCAAGGCTTGGGCTGCTCCTTCTCTCTGGTGCTGCCGTTGGGTGGCTAGTCTATGCTTGCTTGTGTTTCTCTTGTGTCTCATACATATGTCTCTCTCTGTAGGCGTGGGTTCCTGGGGGGTTTTATAGATCAACCCACCTAGGGTTACAATGGTAATACGCCGAGTCGGTGGGTCCGTATTGTCGGTGTCCGGGATATCGGGCTGGGTCCCGCTTGAGGGCCTATGGTTCGCCGGGTTCCCCTAGGTGAGGGCCCCGCATGCCTAGGGGAACTGTTCGCCGTCTTGTCAATCGTCAGGGTGTGGCCGAGTCGAGTCATGTACAATGCTCTCCATCAGGCTGCCGCTTGCTGCCGTCAACGGTGAAGGCGGGAGCACTGTTGCCACGCCAGCCCCGGTCAGCGGGTAGGTAAGAGGCACTGTTGCCATGCTCCGGCTGACCATAGGCATGGGCGGAAGCACTGTAGTCTTGGTCATCGGTGACTGCAGTCTCATCCCTTCGTACGGCCTGGATGGGACGGGAGCTGACCCGTGGCTGGGTTGCCGTGCACGCCAAGGGTGGGGTCGGCTTGTTGGGGAAGCCTTGGTGGCGCCGGGTTGGGCTGTCTTGCGCCAGTTGCTATGGCCGGGTCGACGTACCTTGCCGAGTCGAAGAGCTTGGCCAGGTTGCGGGCCTTGCCAGGTCGAGCGACCCGGACAGGCGCGTGCCGGTTCGCGGGGCGCCGCGGGCCCCGCCGTTTTTGAAAAGGATCCGGGTTCCGTTGCCTGCCCAGGGTTCATCCCCCCGACAGTAGTCCCTGAAGCTGTGAAGGTTTGCTGTCTTCGGATGAGTGGGCCTTCGCAGTTTCCCCCTTGAGCAAGGTGGATTCTATGAGCGCCGGGTCCGGCAACACCCACTGTGTGTCGGTTTTCTCAGAAACCGGATCACGGCATCCCAGCTGTGGTGGGAACCGAGGAGTCTGTCGAATCTTGAGGCAATCCCTCGGGCTTCGCGCGGGTGCCACGGGGTGCCCGGAAGCCGAAGGGGCCTGACAGGCCATGCGCGTGACGGGACCGGGCGACGGGCCGGGGCCCGCCGCCGCACGCCCTTGGTCCATGCGTGCGGATTTATTGCGGCATCCTGGGGTCGGTTGCTATTCCCCGGGCAGTTACTGCGCGTGTACGTGCACACTTATTGCGGGGTAGTGGAACGGGTGCGTGCAGACGATCCCACTTCCCCATGTTTGAACCGAGGGTTATAAATTGAGGGGGGCTAGGGGGCGGCGGACACCATTCTCGCTCGCGCCCTCCTGTTCCCCTGCTCCTGCTCTGCTCTTTGCCACCGACGCATAGCTGCGCCCGCAGCCCCGAGAAGAGCTTCCTCCATCATCCATCCTCTTTCTTCTTCTTCCGTCCATGGCGGTGTCATCGGGCTTCTGGATGGGGTCGACTATCACCACCGATGACATCACCCATCTTCGAGCTTCGTGGTGCCTGCCACGGGAGACGGACGTCGGCGTCCGCCTGCCGCGCGGTGAGTAGAGGCCCCGGTCCGAGAGGCAGGAGCACGTCATTTTCCTCACGCATTTCGAGCATGGTTTTGGGCTGCCGGCGAGCACCTTCTTCTGTGTGTTCTTGGAGTTCTTCGGGCTCCAGCCGCATCATCTTGGCGCCGGCGCCATCGTCCACCTCTCCGGCTTCGTAACCCTATGCGAGGGGTACCTGGGGGTCGAGCCCACGATCGACCTCGGCACGCGCTTCTTCTCCTTGAAGCAGCAGGGCCCATCGGCCGGGGAGTTCGCCGACTGCGGCACCGCCGTCATCTCGAAGCGGTTGGGGGTGGATTTCCCCAAAATTCCGCTGGAGGATTCTGCCAAGAAGTGGAAGAACTCCTTCTTCTACGTCCGCAACCACGGTGCAGACCATATCAATCTTCCTCCCTTCATCGTCGCGCCGCCGTGGGCGAAGATGAACTGGGGCTACTCACTCCAGCGCTCGTCGTAGGAGATTGTCAACCTCTGCGAGCGGGTGACGGTGATGAGGACGCGGGAGGGGCTTACCGGCACTGACCTCCTTGCCGTGTTCATCACTCGCTGGGTCCTTTCGCTTCAGAGGCGCTCCTGCCTCATCGGTGAAATGATCAACTTCAGGACCCCAACTGCATGGGGTCGACGCGGCTGTCTGCGGAGCAGGTCGCGCGTGCCATGAACGACATCTCCAAGGCCAACCTTGGAGAGGACTGGCGATTCGGCAAGGCGCCGTACAGCCAGTCGAATCCGGCACCACAGGTGAGTGTCTGGTCTTCTTATTTTGCTGCTGCGCATCTTCTCATTCGTCCCGACACGATGGGGGAGATACTCTTGAATGCGATTTGGCATCCTTACGCCCGGGCTCCGTCGCAGGTGGCGCCGGTGGCACCAGAGGAGCCCGCGGCCCAAGGCGGCGAGGAGGTGGCTGAGTCCGATGCCGGCGCTGGGCGTCGCGCGGGTAAGTCCTGAATTCTTCTTTCTTTTTTTGTCTTGAATTGTTGATCATATCGCGGTGAGAGCAACACTGACGCCGATTGTTGGTGTAGTGGCGTTGGGCGGGGGAGGCGGCGACACGAGCGGAGCCGGGTCCTCGCATGGGGCGACGTCGAGCCGCCCGCATAGGAAGACAGCGTCGCACCGCGACCCCGGGCCACGAAGCGCACGACGGACCCGGCCGAGCCTGGGAGGCCAGCCAAGAGAAGGCGTGGCGAGAGGCCGACCCCGGTCCCGGTCTTGATGGGGTAAGCTTTATCTTCTGCATGCGTCCAGATTGTTGAGCCAGAGTTGTATTCTTTTGTGGCTTATTCTGCCTTCTTCTTCAAGTTGCCAATCGCATTGGTGAGGGCGGCGGTGGAAGCCGCGGCCGCCGAAGGGGCCGCGTTTCACAGGAGCCGGTCCGACCTCGCCGACCAAGCCGAGGCGGAGGGACGGGCCGACTCGGACCTTGGCCTGGACCCGAACGACGCCGAAGCCTTGGCTTGGCGGGACAGGAACCGGGCCGAGGCGGAGCTGGAGGCGGCATCGGTCCAGGCTTGGACCAACGCGGCGGCGGTGTGGGCGCGAGACGACGTGGAGCTGGCCTAGCGCAAGATGCCAGAGGGCACGGTGGTGGCGGCGATGGTCTTTGAGCCGTCGTCGGTGAGGGAGCGCTGCCAGGGAGGCCGGGCTGAGGTGGTGATCCTCGACCAGGATGTCGTGGAGGTGGAGGGTGATACCCTGCCGCGGGCCGACGTGGTCGTGCGCGCGGGGGCTGATGGTGGTGAAGGCGGTGCCGTCTTGGAAGAGGCGCTGCGGGCAGCGGTGCCGGAGGCGCCGCTGGTGTTGGGGGCGACACCGCGGATGGCGGTGCCGGAGGCCACCCTGGCAGCTAGGCCAGTGGTGGCGCAGCATGACGTTCCGGCGTCTGGACCGGAGGCGGTGATGCGGGGCGTCCCGGCGTCTAGGTTCGCGTCGGAGGACGTGCTGGCCGCATCGCGAGCGGCCAGCTGGGAGCACGCCTTGGTGCCCCGGTAGGGTGGACGCCGTGCCGCCGCGCCGCAGCCGGCGCGAAGCGGGGGCGCCGCTGTCTTTGGCCGTCAGACCCAGGAGCAGGCGGCGCTGGACGCCGTTGGCCGCCGTCTGCGCGGGCGGACGGATCGGCTCGAGGCCTTTGCCCAGACCGAGGTGGAGCGGACGCGCGACCTGGAGCGCGCCATTCTGGTAACCCTTCTTTTTCTTGTAATTTCTTCTTTGTGGGGGCGTGCCAGCGCACCCACTGGGTGTAGCCTCTGAGGTTCGGGCCAACTACGAAGTAGTTGGGTCGAATCTTAGGAGTGTTGGCCTTGTTCTGACTTGTCTCTTTCAGCATCTTGACGCCTTCCGGGTTGCCACTTTCAACCGTCTCTTGGGCAAGCATCGGGAGCTCAAGGAGCAACTTGCTACCAAGGAGGAGGAGCTTCGCGTCTCCGCAGGTACCCTTGTGCTCTTTTCTAGTGGGGGGGCGCTAGCGCACCCACTGGATGTAGCCCCCGAGATTCGGGCCAACTGTGTAATAGTTGGGCCAAATTTTAAGTCTTGTCTTTTTTCTTCTGCTGAATCCTTCTTCTTTGCAGCCGAGGTGCTGTCCTGGTAGACTCGTCTGCTCCGGGCCTGCCGTCACTATGACCGGCTCGGTGCCGATACTGGCCGTCTTGGCGTCGAGGCGGCGCAGGCAAGGGCGGAGGTAGCCGCGGCCTGACGGTCTCTTGATGAGGCCAACCGGCTGCATGAGCAACTGGCGGGTCACAAGGGCCGCCTCGAGGCCGAGGTGGAGCTTCTTAAGGCGGAGGCCGCCAAGGTGGTGGAGACACAGCAGTCCCTGGTTGAGGCGGACCAGCAGCGTGGCCAGCTGGCCGACGACAAGGGCCAGCTCCTGGCCGAGGTGGATCACCTGCAGGAGCGGGCCACCGCGGCTGAGGGGGGCCGTCAGGATGAGGCCCGCCGCCGCGAGGCAGCCGAAGACAAGGACACCGAGCTGAAGGCAGCCCTTGCTAAGGCGGCCGTCTGGAGAAGGCACTCGGGGAGCGCGACCGTGCCATGGAGCGGGAGCGGCGTGGTATGTTGCTTGAGGCGCAGCACCTGGAAGAGTCCTTCTCCAGTAAGTGTTGTTTCTTGTAGTTTGCCGGATCTGGACCCGGCCTTTCTTCCTTGTTGTCCTTCTTCTAACTTGCTTATTCCTCTGCGACAGGTGCCTTCCCGGAGACGCAATGGCTGGCGGAGGAAGCCGTCCTCTATCAACGTGACCCGACCGCCGTTGCTAGGTCTGCGACGGATCCACGGATGGCCTGGACCTTCCCGGAGATCATCGCCGCTGCTGAGGCCCGCCTGCGGGTCTTCGGAACGCAGATGGAGCGGCTGTCTCGGGCCGGCACCGTGATGACAGAGGCCTTGTGGCCGGATTCTGTCCATCTAAGCAGCTTCTCGCGCCTGGCACGTTGGTTGGAGATGGGTCTGGACCGTCTTGGCGAGTGGCGCGTTTCCCCCGCTCGTGCCGGTGCTGAGATGGCGCTCCGTTTCACGTTGTCTTGGCATCCGGATCTTCAATTGGACGCACTGATGGACCAGCGCGCCGGCTCGGAGCAGTTGCTGCAGGAGCAAGCCGGCCAGATCGCCTCCCGGGCCAGCTACATCGCCGAGTTCGCCTTTCACGACGAGTTCCATCCAGAGCAGACGGAAGATGGCAGGGTCGTGGATGGCGACGACTATGGCTTGCTTCTTCAGGATCCGGAGGGGAGCTCGGAGGAGACGGGCGTATACGGCGACTTGGATGCCGAAGAGGACACCGGTACCTCACCGGACCCGAAGGCTGCCAGGGGAGAGCCATCGATGTCACGACGCGGCACTGGAGATGCCTGAGACACTTTGTGTAAAAACTGTTAAGTAGCAGGTCCACCCACCCACAGGGGGTTTTAGGGTGTAATGAACTCAGGACGTGGGCCTTTGCTTAAATATTTGTGTGTAAATGTCGTGAGTGCTTTTTTGCTCTTTGCCTTTCGCTTTTTTGAACCGATTTCATACGCTTTTCCTCTCTCAAACCTCCCCCCGCGAGTCAGATGGCCGAGGCTCCGGTCCGTGACAAGGAGTTCGATTCTTTGAGAGGGGTGCGCGGGACTTGGGTCCTTAGAAGTGTTGAGCGCGAGCGAAACACCCACTGGGCTGGCTGGCGGCAATCCGGCTTAGCCGGTTGGTGAGCAGCCGGTCGTGCAGCTACTTATTTGATGAGTGACGGGCCGGGTTGATCGACCCGGCGGCCTTTGACTTAGTGTATGAATCGTAGAGGATCTTTGGCCCGTTGTGCTTGCCTGCCGATAGCCAAAGCTGGATCTGCGGTTTTAGGGCGAAGTGGGGGACCGCGGCGTCCCAACTTTATCAGCAATCACCAAGTAAGGCGGCGGGGTCGCGATCGAGCCGGCCTGCCCCCGAGCCCCCGGGTCGAGTGAGTCGAGCCAGTGGCCGGGTTCAGTGGTAAAGTGATGCAGAAAAATAGGGACGCAATAAATTGGTCGATAAAAGGCAGCCCCCGAGTCTTGTTCGGGGACCCCATCGTTTCAGGCATTTATAGAAGGCGACGATACATATACTCGTGCGGCTAACTGTAAAACGGGTGGAGGAGTTCCGCGTTCCACGGCCGGATCGTTTCTTTGCCGGCGGTGTCCTTCTTGCGCTTCTTTGACTTGCGTGTGTCGATGAGGTAGTAGGCGTTGCGATCGCGCAAGGCCCTGCTCACGATGGATGGGCCCTCCCATGGAGAGGACAGCTTGTGCTGGCCTGCCTGCTCTTAGACGAGTCGGAGGACGAGGTCGCCCTCGCGGAATGCGAGGGGCTTGATCTTCTTGCTGTGGTAGTGCCTCAGGCCTTGCTGGTCGATGGCCGAACGGCTGAGTGCCAGAAGGTGCGCTTCCTTGAGCAGGTCGACACCATCTTCGCGTGCCTCTCTGGCTTCAGCTTCGGTGTACATCGCGACACGCGGCGAGTCAAACTCGACGTCGGTCGGGATGACGACTTCGGCTCCATAAACGAGGAAGAACGGGGTGAACCCGGTCGACCGGTTCGGCGTGGTGCGTAGACTCCAGAGAACTGCCGTCAACTCATTAAGCCAGCTGCCAGGTGAGCGGATGAGTGGCTCGACGAGTCGTGGCTTGATGCCAGACAGGATGAGTCCATTGGCCCGCTCGACCTGCCCGTTGGACTGCGGATGTGCCACGGAGGCCAGGTCGAGGCGGATGCCGGAGACGGAGTAGTATTGCTCGAGCGCGCCCTTGGCGAAGTTGGTGCCGTTGTCGGTGATGATGCTGTTCGGCATGCCGTAGTGCACCGCTATGTCCTTGATGAACCGGACGGCTGTTGGCCCGTCTAGTTTCTTGATTGGTCTTGCCTCGATCCACTAGGTGAATTTGTCCACTGCCACCAGCAAGTGCGTCATGCTGCCTCGAGCGGTTTTGAAGGGTCCCACCATGTCGAGTCCCCAGACTGCAAAGGGCCAGGCGATTGGTATTGTGTGGAGTGCTGACCCCAGCTGGTGGCTGCGTTTGCTGAAGCGCTGGCACCCCTTGCACCGAGAACGAGTGACTCGGCGACTTCGAGGGCCGTGGGCCAGTAGAAACCGTGGCGGAACGCCTTGGCTATCAGGGATCGCGATGCGGCGTGGTGCCCGCACTCGTCCTGGTGAATGTCGAGGAGGATGTCAATGCCCCGATCCTGCTCGACGCAGCGCTGGAACACATTGATGCAGCTGCGCTTGACGAGCTCGTTGTTATTGATGTTGTAGGCGGACGCCCGGCGCTGTACTTGCCGAGCCTTGGTTTCGTCCATGGGGAGAACCCGGTTCTCCAGAAATTCTGATATCGGTAGGGCCCAAGATGGGGCCGCTACCACGGTGAAGACGGCCACCTGGGTGGGTTTCGAGTCGGCGGCCCCTGGGCCGGGTTGAGCAGCCCCCGGGTTGGGGACGACGACGGCCGGGTCCGGGGTGATGGTGGCCGGGTTGAGCTGAGCAGCCCCGGGCCAGGTTCAGTGGCCCCCGGGCCAGGTTCAGCGGCCCCGGGCCGGGTTCAGCATCCCCCGGGCCGGCTTGCGGTGCGGCCGGGTCGTCTGGGACGTGGATGGACTCGGAGTCCGGCGATGGCTTGACAGACGGCTTGCGCAGGTGCTCGAGGGAGACACCGGACGGGATGGCTTGACATGACGAGGATATCTTGGCGAGCGTGTCGGCTGACTCGTTCTCCGCGCGCGGGACATGGAGGAACTCGCACCCCTCAAAGAATCCAGACAACTTCTGGACAAGAAAGTTGTTGACACCAGATTTTGGCACGGTCAATAACTTATTTAAGATGGCCTCAAATGGAGAAGTGATCTTCATGAAAGAGTTCCGTATTGTTGGTATGAACATCTTTAAAGTTTGGGTCATCGCCGTCCGATTTCATCTCGAAGGCCGAAACTATGCTCAAAGTACTAAGATCTTATATTCAGAGTATAGTTTGGCTTATTAAGCCCACAAGACGATCTTAAATGGAAAAATAATCTACACGGATTGTCTTGATCTCGTCGAAACGATCGATTTTGATATAAAAATCGTCCAAATCCGAGTTTGTATGCAAAAGATAGAGCAATTGGAGTGCAGCCCTGTCACGAGGCGAAATATGGCGCGCCCCACCAAACGCCATGTCTGATTGGTAGCGCGAGTAAACAGATTTTTTGCGCGAGCTATTTGACCCTCAAGATGACCTATGATCAAAAAAACGTTCAACATAAAGTTGTTCGTATCGTCGAAACGGTCAAGATTGCTTTTGGACTCGTTTCCATCCAAGATCGTTTACCACCACAAAAAAGACCCGCAAGGTGCAGCCAGTTTAAACCGAACAGTTTTGAAAAGTTCGGACAAGACCAATCCGAATTTGACTAGGGTTTTGGACGTGAATTCAAGCCTTTTCCTTGCACGGGAAGTCCAGCCGTCTCTTATATACCTAAGGGGTGACGGCCGATTGAACAACACACAATCGATCAATTCATCTACCACTTTTTATCTTTTATCTTTTCTCCTTAACCCTAGTTCTTTTTCTTCCTCATTTTTCGTTCGTTCTTCTTGTTGTAGGGTGGCGAACCTCGAGGCCCTAGGGGCGGTCAGGCCGACCTAGGGCAGCCCATAGCCGCCGCGCGCCCTGACGGGGTCCCTCCCGGGAGTGTGGGGTTTTGGGTCTTCGAAAGCACCCGCCGGATTGCTTGCGTACCGCGCTTCCGGACGGGTCTCCTTCGACGTGAGATGCGGTGCATCACCGTCGGTGTTGGAGGTACACGGTGACGTGTTCATGTGCGAACACACTTTTTGGTGACTCCGCTGGGGATGAAGCTTTGAACAGTCTCCCGCCTGTTTTTGCTATGAAGAGATCGTCATCTAGGGTCTGCAATCTACAAAGGTAATATGAACACCCAATTCCCCTTTGCAGATGCAAATAATTCATATGTTGTTGCTAGATCACCTAATGAGCATAATGTATCGGCTAGCCCTAGTTTTATCAATCATTCATCTAATTATGTGCAAGGGCTGATGCAAAATAATCTTCATGCTTCAAATTCTTATGATTTTAGCAACGTACAACATATGTATCCCAACTCTCATGCATCGGCAACCCCACAAATTGTTATGCCGATGAACAACATGGTGAATTCAGTTAATAAATTTGAAACACCTCATGTTAGAATTTCCAATGCCATGCAAGAAAGTGTTTCACCCTTTTATTCATCGGCAAGTAATGTGCAATATACTAATCCAAACATGCCGATGAACGAGAGAATTTGCCATGCTACTACTAGTTATTCGGCAGTTACTCTCAACCGTCATATGCTACACCTCATGTTAGTAATTCTTCGGCACCATACACAACTGTAGATGCTCATAATTCGGCTTCACACCTTCCTGGTTATAGCCGACTGAATGTAAATTTTACAGGAGCGGTTGTGCCCAATATTGTAGAAGATGAGGTAGTGGTGGCTGCATTGAAGAGTTTAGCCCAAAATAAGAGAATTAGTGCTCTTTGCCTTGAACAACATGAAAAGGGGCTATTTCTTGATTATGCCGCAATAAAAGCTAGAGTTTTGCAAGAAGATGAATCTTTGCCAATTGATAAAATTGGCGAGCAAAAGTATGGTCTTACAACAATGCATATGCCTTCACCTAGTACTACATCATATTATACACCCCCTACACAATTGCAAAATTTTGGCACCACCCGTGTGTCATTGCCGAAAGAATCTAAAAGCATTGGGGGGGGGCAATCATATCCGAAGTGGGATGAAATTGAGAAAAAGCTTCAAGCTAATTTTTCCGCTCGCCGTCATAAACAAATAGAAAAATAAATGGCTCAGATAAAAGAAGCATTGCCAATTGGTAGTATCAATGAAAAGAAGGATGATTCGGAACATGAAAGTGCTTCGGTTGAAAAAGCCGAATCAAGTAGTATATATTTTGAATCCATCAAATCCAACGAGGCAAGCATTATTGAGAAAGGGCATGGCAAGCATAGGAAAACAACGGTGCTTGATTTTTCTGAAGTTAATGGAACCTACTTCCTGCCCTATGAGTTCCGTGCCGTAGAAATTGATAAGCTTCAAGGACAAGAACAAGTAGTCGAACAAAGTTCGGCCCACAAAAATCTTCAAAGCAATGATGCACGGATTCAAGAAAAAGATGATGACAAGGTGTTGGGGAGCCATCCAAAAACGGAGCAAGATGTTCTTCAAATGGCACCACTATCATGCTCTCCCAACATATTTGAAGAGGTATGCATAGCGAGTAATTTACCCATTTTCAGATTTGATCGCAACATCATTATTGATGCATCTATAAGAAATATTCTCATAAGTAATTTTGAAAGACCAATGAAGAAGGGTAATTTACTTGTTATCAATAAAATTGTTATGGAACATATCGGTCAAACCATTGTGCTATTTATAAAGACCGATAATGACTTACTGTTATAGCCAAAGCTTTCCCCGTTGCTTTATCTAAAGTTGCTTTATCTAAAGTTCATATCTAGTTGGGTAGCTTTGCTTATTTCGTACTTGGCTTGCACTTGGTCTCAACTGAGACATGTATGTTCTAAATATCTTCGTTTCAGAAATTTAAAGCCAAGGTTAAATTCTATTGAGAAAACCGATGCTAATACAATATGTTATCCAAAGACATTGGAGATAGAGTGGAAAACACAATGCATAGCCGAATGGGGAGATTTCAAATCTGAACCATTCGTTTGCTTATCTCCAAAGCCGTTCAAACAGCAAGATCGGCTAGAAAACAAGAAGTATACCTTCAATTCAAGCATGTGTGATCAAATATTTGATTTGTTGCTGAAAATTAATTACATTACAATTCTCGATCACCATGTTAAGCCATCAATCCAAGGACGAATGTATTGTAAGTTGCATGATTCGTCCAAACATAATTTTTAGGATTGCAACATGTTTCGGCAAATAGTTAAATCAGCCATTGATAAAGGACGATTAAAATCTGTTGAGACACCAAGAGATGACTAGTCTATTTCGATTGGTCTCGATGGCAGAAAGTTTTTGCATCCACTGCTTCAAGCCGGTCCATTTAAAGAGAAGGTAAAAACTGCAGGTGATGGGATCGAGCTTTCAAGTAAAGAATTTGTTGAAGAGCATAACGAACATAATCTTGAGGGCGAAAATTCCATCGAAGCTACAATGGAGACGTCAAGGACTGGCGGGCAGCAAGCAAATCCAATGATCTATGAAAGCAAAGCAGAAGAAATTAAAGGCCGAAATAAGCACAAGTGTAAGAGATCGAAAATCACCTTCACTGAACTATTGAATAAATATCAAAAGAAGAGTGAAGAGAAGAATGCTTATCGACCAAATCATGCAAAGAAACCAAGATCACCCCAAGGCGCAAATATGGGGATCGGTATTGGCAAAGTGATGATTTTAATGCAACATATTCATATCCTTATTTTGGGTCGCCAATGCCAATGCCGTGGATGCCTCCCTGTGCTCATATAAATCCATATCCATCATGGGACAGGTATGATACAAGGGCACATTCTCCATCTTATTTTAGACCATCACACCAATATTATGCAGCTCCAAGAAGATCAACATTTGAACAATCACGCATCAAAGACCGTTTCAATCATAAGGAATCGGTCCAGAGCTCAAGGAAGAAAAAAGAGGTGGTAAAGCAAGTTCACCGCGTGAAAAGAGATGGTCATAAGTGTGCTACTTTAGATTTGATCTCAAATAAGAAAGAGCCAATTAAAGTGTTGACATTGGCTACAAAAGGCAAAGACGTTAAACAATCAATTGATAAAAATCAGAGTGCCAAATCTGAAGAAAAGAAGTTGAGGGTGCACAAGGCCCCAAAAGAGTTGGCATTGCTTCAAACAAAATCACAGCCGGGGTGCCCACTCGGCTTATCGTATTGGCGAAAGAAGGAATTACAAAAACTTAGTGCACAAGAGCTGAAAAAGAAGAACATGGCATGGGTTCCCAAGAGGAGCAGTCAAAATGAAAGTGATGTGCAACCTTCTATTGCAACAAGTGTTACAAAAGTGAAGAAAGAGAAGGATGGAAGCCAAAAACAATTAAGCCGAAGGTTTGCATCACCCCATCAAAATCTTCGGTTAGCACATCATCCATATTCTTCAACCATACCATTGATGCCTTTGCCATGGAATTCATCATCAGGTATGATAAATTACCCTCCCTGGATTTATTTTAATCCATGGAAGCGACATAATTTTCTGCATCATGAGAGGGTATTACCAAATCTCTATACATTTTATTAGCTACATTTTTTCTTACTAATCCAAAGGGCCAAAATATTTGATTGCTATTTCATTTGTTTATTTCGGCTATACATGATTTGGTGAATGAATTCTACATGGGCATTATGTTGATGGCCGGTATTTATCTATCGCCCTAAGAATATGTCAAAGCATGGCTGATGTAGTATCCTAATATCGTCCTTAGTTTAGTTAGAGGCCAAAACGATGTACATGTTCATTGATATTGCCCTTGTCTTTCTAGTACTATGGAGATTATTCGACGGTAAATTTGTGGCAATGGCCAAGGTGTTGGTGTTGCTTATTTATCTCCATATGAAGCTATTTTGTGAAGCCTCATGCCGCTTAAAATATTTGTGCACAATCATCAAAGCCGAATATGCATTGTCATTCGGATTGGAGCTTTGCCTTGCTATAGGTGCTATACATATTGAGGCTTCCGAAGATTCGTTATTAGTAGTGAAACAAATATCCAAGGGTTATCAATGTTTTGACGAATCACTTATAGTTTATCTTTTGGTATGTCTAGATGCAAGATTTACCTTGGGTTGCTTTGAAATTGTTCATATATCTAGGCATGACAATTTGAAAGAGTTGGCACAGCAAGCATCCGGCTACTATGTTAACCATGGTGTATTGCATTTCTATCAATAGCCGATGCTAGGTCTTGTCAACATAGGTAAGGCTGAATCGAAGCCCACCGCTTCGGCCACTAATGAAACTTTTATGCAAGCGAAATAAGGATTGGAGGAAGTTCATTCTTGATTATCTGCAAAATCCTAGCGAAAGGGTGAACAATATGGTTCGGAGGATGGTTTTGATCTATGGAACCTTATCACCGGATTGTTATAGAAGCTAAGAAGTTTTCACCCAAGTTTGCATCAAGAGGTTCAAACAAGCAATGGCCGATATATACTTGTCGTCCTAAGAACATACAAAATGGCCGATGGAGTGTTGACATCGTCCTTAGAACAAGCTATGCGGAAGTTATTTTTCAGCACACAAACTTTGCCGAAAAACAGGGGGGCATGTGTTGACACCAGATTTTGGCACGGTCAATGACTTATTTAAGATGACCTCAAATGGAGAAGTGATCTTCATGAAAGAGTTCCGTATTGTTGATATGAACATCTTTGAAGTTTGGGTCATCGCCGTACGATTTCATATCGAAGGCCGAAACTATGCTCAAAGTACTAAGATCTTATATTTAGAGTACATTTGGTTGATTAAGCCCCCAAGACGACCTTAAATGGAAAACTGATCTACACGGATTGTCTTCATCTCGTCGAAACGATTGATTTTGATATAATAATCATCCAAATCCGAGTACGTATGCAGAAGTTAGAGCAATCGGAGTGCAGTCCTGTTACGAGGCGAAATATGGCGTGCCCCACCAGACGCCATGTCTGATTGGTAGCGCGAGTAAACAGATCTTTTGCGCGAGCTATTTAACCCTCAAGATGACTTCTGATCAAAAAACGTTCAACATGAAAGTTGTTTGTATTGTCAAAATGGTCAAGATTGCTTTTGGACTCGTTTCCATCCGAGGTCGTTTGCCACCACAAAAAAGACCCGCAAGGTGCAGCCAGTTTAAACCGAACAGTTTTGGAAAGTTCGGACAAGACCAATCCGAATTTGACTAGGGTTTTGGACTTGAATCCAAGAATTTTCCTTGTACGGGAAGTCCAGCCGCCTCTTATATACCTAAGGGGTGACGGCCGATTGAACAACACACAATCGATCAATTCATCTACCACTTTTTATCTTTTATCTTTTCTCCTTTACCCTAGTTCTTCTTCTTCCTCGTTTTTCGTTCATTCTTCTTGTTGCAGGGCGGCGAACCTCGAGGCCCTAGGGGCGGTCAGGCCGACCTAGGGCAGCCCATAGCTGCTGCATGCCCTGACGGGGTCCCTCCCGGGCATGTGGGGTTTCGGGTCTTCAAAAGCACCCGCCGGATTGCCTGCGTACCGCCCTTCCGGACGGTCTCCTTCGACGTGAGCTGCGGTGCATCATCCTTAGTGTTCGAGGTAGACGGTGATGTGTTCGTGTGTGAACAGAAGCAGTAGCTTGCCATGTTGGAGTCGCGGGCGTCCCATTCGCCGGAGCATTGCTGTACCACCAGGTCCGAGTCGCCATAGCACAGGATGCGTCGGATGCCGAGTTCCTTGGCAAGCCGGAGGCCGTGCACAAGGGCTTCATATTCAGCGATGTTGTTGGAGGCGGCAAAGTGGATCTGGAGCACGTAGCGGAGCCGGTCGCCCTTCGGAGATGACAGTACGATGCGGCCCCCAAGCTGAGTCACATCTTGGACCCATCGAAGTGCATGCGCCAATGCGTCGAGTCGGGAGGCGGCGGCTGTCGTGGTTCTAAGTCTGACAGTAGAAAGGGGGGTAGGTATGGAGAGGCAAGATCTTAGCTATGGTGAAGGTGTACACATGATGTTTACGAGTTCAGGCCCTTCTCGGAGGAAGTAATAACCCTACGTCTCGGTGCCCAGAGGCGGTCGATTGAATTATATGTGTGGATTACAGAGGGTGCGAACCCTTGTGCCAGAGGAGGGGGTGGCTTATATAGAGTGCGCCAGGACCCCAGCCCCACTCCATTACAAGGGAACTAATGTACATAAAGTAGAGGCGTTACTGGTAACGCCAGCATTAAGTACTCTTAATGCTCATGAAGACTAAGGAATAAATATTTGGCCGTTGTGTGCTCTCCTGACTACTGGTCTTCGATATGGTCGAGTGATCTTCCTCGTGGTCGAGTGGCGATAGGTAACCACTGTCGAGTGATGTGACTGTCGAGTGGATTGCACTCGACATATGAGACTGGTGCTCTTCTGTCGACTCTTGGTCTTTTCATCTTCCAGGGTAGTGACCTTGGGTAGGACGTATAGGTCGAGCCTATGACCCTACCCTAGGTCTGTATCCTCGTCAGTAGCCCCCGAATGGATTAAGGAGTGAGAGGAAAGAAAGACAACGTTGGACCTGTCTCGTGTCTCCGCGAGTGCTTTCTGTTAGACTGAACGCCTGCGTTGGTACTTCGGGGACGACTCGGTTGCCTTGATCCATTCAGTGATTAGTCGACTGAATTGATGACTTCATGCATCGAGTGTCGCGCGGGGGTGCGAGATCTCGGGCGCGATTGCCTGCGGGATATCCCGGATTCCGCGGGATACGAAATTTCGGGGGCGCGCGCGAACAGAGGAGCGCCGAAAAAAGGGGGACCCGGATAAGCAGCGATGCCTCGATCATCGCGCCGCCTCTTTCACCACGTTCGCTGCGCGCGCAACTGTAGCAGGATTTGACGGGATTGCCCGGCCCCACGCGTTAGTCACTCGGAAGTGAGCCTTTATAAGGCGACGGGGCCAGGATGCTTGTACTGTGCACTCCTGCCTCTTCTTCTTTCTCCTCTGCTCCCCCACCGCACCAAGCGCCTCTGCCTCCGACGTCGCCGCCCTCTATCCATGGTGCAGGACAAGACGGTGGCGCTAGAGCGCGCCAAGAAAGCAACGGGGGCGGCGAAGGGCAAGAAACCAAGTCACGGATTGTCGTCGCGCTCGGGGCTGCCGCCAGGTTGGATCCAAGGCGATTGGATCCGGTCTTTGATCCGGCAGGAAGATCTGACCGATCTAGAGGAGTTTGGGTTGATTGCAGCGGGGGCAGCGAGGCTGCCGAAGGGAGAGACGGAGCCACAACCTCGACCGGGTGAGTGCGTCTTGCTCGCCACTCATGTCGACCGGGGGTTCTCGCTTCCTCCGCACCCTTTCTTCCGAGGGTTTTTGAACTTCTTCGGGGCACAGCTCCATCACTTTTCCCCCAACACTATTACGTACCTAGCCGCTTTCGTGTCGATGCGCGAGAACTTCTTAGGGTGTCGACCGCACTGGGGTCTCTTCAAACATATTTTCACCATTCGCTCCCAGTCGGTTAAAAAGGCGAAGTCGAGTGACTCGAAAACCCACGTTATCTAGATGTGTGGGGGCTTAGGCATGCAAAAGAGGAATAGGAGCGCTTTCCCTACTATGACCCTTCCTAAATCCGTTAGAGGTTGGCAATCGTCCTGGTTCTACTACTAGGATGTTGCTACTCCAGGTCATTCGACTGGTCTCCCTCCTTTTTCATTCGACCGCGTCCAAACTCCTGCTCCGCTGAAGGTTACTGCTGCCGAGACCATGGAGACGAGGATGCTAGTGGACCGAGTGGTCCAGCTCATCAATGACGGTGTCACTGGCCTGGACTTGCTGGAGGTGTTCCTTGCTCGGCGTATCCAGCCTCTCCAGGCCCGTGACCATTTGATGTGGTTGTATTCTGGGCCGAGTGACACCACTCGGGTCCATCCGGAAGAAGTGCCGCTCGACACCGTGGCCTCGTGGTTGAAGAGCATTACGAGCACTCAAGATAACCCTAGAGGATCCAGGCGAGTCATCCCTTTCGGAAGCGACAACCCACCCGACAAGGTACGTTCTTTGTCCCGACTGTTTTCCGTCTGCATTCCGACTGAACTTGACATTGGCTGACTCTTGTCTTGCCCAATTTGCTTCACAGGTATTCATTGAGATGTACTCCATGCCCAACGGCGAACAGGATTTGGTGCAGGACCAGGAGGGGGAGGACAGCGCTGAGGAGAGTGGCGAGTGGGAGTCTCTGGAAGGTGAGGAGGAGAAGGAGAGCGAGGAGTTGGATGAGGAGGAATAGGTCAACTCGCCGCCGCGCTCCGAACGTCGATCCAAGCAGCAACATGATCCGTCTGACGGTCGTGCGAAGAGTGCAGCTCCAAGTGCCACCACCCAGAAGCGCGCTCGGACGTCGACTCCGGAGCCGGCGGAGAAGGTGGCTAAACAGCCAAAAGTCGCCCCTTCCAAGACCCGAAAGACATTGCCGCGAATCAAGATGGACGTCCCCGTTGCCTCAGGGTGAGTATCTCATTTTTGTTTCTGTGAGTCGACAGAAAGTTCTCTCGATCCGACTGATCAGTCCTTGTGCCTTTTCAACCCCGCCTCTGCTGCCACTGACATGGACGTTGACAAGGGACCAGAAGGCGAAGAAGCCACCTCATGAGCTGGTAAGTTTGTTCAACTCAGTTCTATCTAACTGAGTGAGTGGTCGATTGACTGAAAATTTCATATTACTCTTCTGATGTAGCTCCGCAAGATGTCGTTGTGCTCCCCGATGACTAAGAGGAAGAAGCGCCTCCGCAGGAGAGGAAGAAGAAGAGCGGGGGTTCGAGCAGAAGGAGACTTGAAGTCCAAATCCCTCAGTCGACACCAGCACCGGAGGCGATAGCTCAGACGAACGTCACATTTGCTGACCTGTTGACGACTGATCGTCCGTCGGGGTCGACTGCACAGATGCCCGACGCACCAGTACAACTCCACTCGTCTGACCCGGCGGCTACTTTGACTCCTCTGGAGCCATCTCTCTTTGCTACATATCAGACTCCAGATGACTCGCCGAGTTCTGCTAGGGAGGCCCTTCGCCAGGCGAATCTTGTCATGGAGCTAGTGAAAGTGATGCATGAAGCTAGTCCGGTAGCTTACAATGCCAACACTGCCCTTCAGACCAATGTTCAGGTCAGTAAACTTCCAACTAAATTTTTGAACGTTGCTTTATATATGATCACCCATTGGGTGTTCTTCCGTTTACGACTTCAGAAATCTCTGATTTTGCACTTTCTGAATCAGTGGAGGCACATCGAGTGCACCCACTGGGTGTAGTCCCCGAGACCACGGTCGGCTGCTGGCAGTCGACTAGGGTCTGGTGGGTGCATTTTTTTGAAGCTCTTTTGCCGAGTGTTCATCTGATCCAGTGGGGGCACGCTGAGTGCACCCACTGGGTGTAGTCCCCGAGACTACTGTTGAATATTTGATTCGGTAGTAGTCTGAGAATAAATCTTTCCCTTCACTGTTACTGGTATGTGTCGACTGACATGCCTGTCTTTCTGGCTGCAGAGGTCTTGTGATCTTGGAGGTCGTCTCACCGAATTAAAGAAGAAGCATATCAGTGTTGAACTTGATCTTTAACTGGCAAAGAAGAACCTAAAGAAAGCTCAAGAAGAAACAACCATCATGGGAGGTAATCACTCGGCCATTCTGTCTGCTTTGTAGCTTCACACTTGGTGCTGGCTTTTCTTTTAGTCTCTTGAAGCGAGTGAATTCACAAAAGCAGATGTGCGTAGTGAAAATCGCGAACTTCAGTCTCGTCTGAAGAGTGTTGTTTCTTTAGAGAGGATGAAGGAAGCTCTGGAGCAGAAGGACCTGGACTTGGCAGCTGCTTAGAAGGAAGCGCGCGAGAAGACGAAGCTTGCGGACAAGAAGCTGGCTTCAGTCGGCAAGTTGGAGGATGAGAATGCAACACTGAAGACGGCTGTCTCGGACGCTAACCACGAAGTCGAGCAGCTGAGGAAGGACAAGGAGAACTTGACCGCTGAAGTTGAGGGTCTCAAGACCAGGACCGGCAAGCTAGAGTCTCATTTAGAACAACTTGCAGCAAAGCTTGTCCTGAAGCTTGAAGGTATGTCTATTCAGTTAAATAACCATCGTCGACTGGGTTTTGCAATTCTATCGACTCATTGTTCGCTGTGATGAAACAGAATTCTGTCACGACTTCGAGGCTGAAACTGGACGGGTCGAGACAGGTCTCGACCCCATCAATTGCCCCATGAAAGATGAAGTTGCGATGAACTTGCTTCGACTGGAGTCTCGCTTGGATGGTGCACTCGACTATCTGGCTCGGCTGAAGGCGGCGATGGTCCGAGTGGACGCCGAGCTCTGGCCCTAGGCGGAGATGTCTCGAGATCTCGAGTCTTTGATGACTCGGCTGAACCAGATCGCAGACCGAGTGCAAGAATGGAAGAAATCTTCTGCCCGCTGTGGGGCTGACGTCGCCTTGTCTTTGGTCCGAGTGCACTGCAAGGAGGCCAAGGAGGACAAGCTGGCGGCTCTCAAAGTGGCAAACACCAAGAAGCACTCCTTCCAGGACTTCATGGCTACTTTCCCTTGAGGCAGCCACTCGCATCGCCGACAGCATCAATCTCGACAGCTTCTGCGACCCGGCCAGTCCTTCTCCCGCTGAGTGATTTAAAAAACATAATGCCACCACCTTGATTTGCCTCGGAATGCCGAGTGGATTTGTAATCGATAAAACTCCTTCGGGCCTGGCGTCCGAGCCCTTCATTTTGCAGTTAGGAAACTTTGGATTTATCGCCTCACATATTGCGTCTGTCTTTGAATGAAATTCGCCTTTCCCTCGAATTATTGCTTGTTTGCTTAATGCAGCTTCTGGAGAAGAAAAGCCTGTCGACTGGTCTGGGGACCCTCGAGTAGCATCGATCAGCTCATCAGCAAGGCACTCAGCAATGGTCTTGACGTTCCAGTCGACCGGTCGGGTGATCCTTGAGTAGCATTGATCAGCTCATCATCAAGGCACTCAGCAATGGTCTTGATGTTCCTGTCGACCGGTCGGGTGATCCTTGAGTAGCATTGATCAGCTCATCAGCAAGGCACTCAGCAATGGTCTTGACGTTCCAGTCGACCGGTTGGGTAAGGTTTTTGGTACTTAGGCGAGCGCTGGGCGGGAGCTAAGCTTCTGAGTGAGAGGATTGCTCATCGCTCGGTAAGATATTTTTTTCAAACTTAGGCGAGTACGAAACCCCCGAGCGGGAGGATCGCTCTCCACTCGGTAGGATTTTTAACACTTAGGCGAGCACTGGGCTGCAGCTAAGCCCTCGAGCGGGAGGATCACTCTCCACTCGGTAGAATTTTTAACACTTAGGCAAGCACTGGGCTGCAACTAAGCCCCCGAGCGGGAGGATCACTCTCCACTCGGTAGGATTTTTAACACTTAGGCGAGCACTGGGCTGCAACTAAGCCCCCGAGCGGGAGGATCGCTCTCCACTCGGAAGGATTTTAACACTTAGGCGAGCACTGGGCTGCAGCTAAGCCCCCGAGTGAGAGGCAGACTCATCACTCGGTAGGATTTTCAACACTTAGGCGAGCACTAGGCTGTAGCTAAGCCCCCGAGTGAGAGGCAAACTCATCACTCGGTAGGATTTTCAACACTTAGGTGAGCACTGGGCTGCAGCTAAGCCTCCGAGTGAGAGGCAGACTCATCACTCGGTAGGATTTTTAACACTTAGGTGAGCACTACGCTGCAGCTAAGCCCCCGAGTGAGAGGCAGACTCATCACTCGATAGGATTTTTAACACTTAGGCGAGCACTGGGCTGCAGCTAAGCCTCCGAGTGATAGGCAGACTCATCATCGGTAGGATTTTCAACACTTAGGCGAGCACTGGGCTGCAGCTAAGCCTCCGAGTGAGAGGCAGACTCATCACTCGATAGGATTTTTAACACTTAGGCGAGCACTGGGCTGCAGCTAAGCACCCGAGTGAGAGGCAGACTCATCACTCGGTAGGATTTTCAACACTTAGGCGAGCACTGGGCTGCAGCTAAGCCCCCGAGTGAGAGGCAGACTCATCACTCGGTAGGATTTTCAACACTAAGGCGAGCACTGGGTTGCAGCTAAGCCTCCGAGTGAGAGGCAGACTCATCACTTGGTAGGATTTTTAACACTTAGGCGAGCGCTGAGCTGCAGTTAAGCCTTCGAGCGAGAGGCGGACTCATCATTCGGTAGGATTTTTATCGATTTGCTTCAAGAGAAGCAGATCCATGGCTAAGGTAATGTACACAAAAGAAACAAATAACAACCATTCGGAAGGAGCAAATTATGTCTTTTGATAGTTAAGCTAAAAGGATTACATATGATCGGTCTAAAACTCTAAGAATAGAAAGGGCGGAGTAGATCCGCATTCCAGGCGCGCGGCTCATCTTTGTTGTGTTCGACGTTGAAGAGGCGGTATGCTCCATTGTGGAGCACCTTGGTGATGACGAAAGGGCCTTCCCGAGCGGGGGTGAGCTTGTGTGGCTTTTGCTGATCCACTCGGAGGACCAAGTCCCCCTCCTGGGATGCATGACCCCTTACGTTCTTGGCATGGAATCGACGTAAGTCTTGCTAATAAATGGTCGACCGGATCAATGCCATCTCTCTTTCTTCCTCCAAGAGGTCGACATCATCTTGTCGAGCTTGCTCTGCCTCTTCTTCTGAGAAGAGTTCGACTCGGGGAGCGTTGTGGAGCAAATCGCTCGGCAAAATGGCTTCGGCTCCATACTAGAAAGAATGGAGTCCGTCCAGTCGACCGATTGGGGGTTGTCCTCAATTCCCAAAGCACCGATGGAAGTTCGTTGACCCAAGCCCCTGCCGCGTGCTTGAGGTCACACATTAATCGAGGCTTCAGCCCTTTGAGATCAATCCATTCACTCATTCCGCCTGTCCGTTCGACTGGGGATGGGCGACTAAAGCGTAATTGACCCTCGTGCCTTGGGAGGCACAAAAAGTTTTGAACTCTTCTGAATCGAAATTCAAACCGTTATCTGTGATGATTCTGTGTGGGACTCCATATCTGAATATAAGCTCTCTGATGAAACTCACGGTTGTGCTTGCTTCAAGGCTCTTGATGGGCTTGGCCTCGATCCATTTGGTGAAATTGTCGACTGCTACCACCACATGAGTAAATCCACTCCTGCCTGTCCTCAAGGATCCAACCATGTCCAGTCCCCAAACGGCGAAAGGCCAGACGAGTGGAATAGTCTTCAGAGCTGATGTAGGTTTGTGGGACATGTTGGAATAAAACTGATAGCCTTCACACTTGTACACTATTTCCTTTGCCATCTTGTTGGCGTGTGGCCAGTAAAACCCGGCTCGGTATGCTTTGGCTACGATGGTCCGAGAGGACGCATGGTGACCACAGGTCCCCGAGTGAATATCGTTGAGGATCATTCGGCCTTCTTCTGGCGTGATGCACTTCTGGCAGGCTCCAGTTACACTTTCCCTGAACAACTGTCCCCTTATCACAATGAAGGCTTTAGACCGTCGGACGATCTGTCGAGCCTCTTCTTCATCCTCTGGGAGTTCCTTCCTAAGGATGTATGCAATGTATGGCACTGTCCAGTCGGGCGTAATGACCAAAACCTCCATGATTAAGTCGACCACGGCTGGGATTTCAACTTCAGTTGGATCTGTGGTGCTCTTGGGCTGTGGTGACTCTTCGGTGAAAGGGTCTTCCTCAACCGAAGGTGAATGGATATGTTCCAGAAACACATTTCGGGGAATAGCTTCTCTCTTGGAACCTATCTTGGCCAGCTCATCTGCAGCTTGATTTTTCAGTCGGGGCACATGGTGGAGCTCCAAACCTTCAAACCTCTTCTCTAACTTTCTCACTGCATTGCAATAACCTGTCATGGCTGGACTCCTGACATCCCATTCCTTCATCACTTGATTAACCACCAAATCTGAGTCGCCGTAGACCATGAGATGACAAACACCGAGTGAAATGGCCATACGCAACCCGTATAGAAGTGCTTCATATTCAGCTTCGTTATTAGAGGAATCAAAATGAATCTGGAGAACGTAACTAAGCCTGTCTCCGCGGGGGATACCAAAACTACCCCAGCACCTGAACCATTCAGCATCTTGGAGGCATCAAAAAACATAGTCCAATGCTCCGAGTGAACTTGAGTCGGCAATTGCTACTCAATCCAGTCGGCCAGAAAATCTGCAATTGCTTGGGACTTGATGGCCTTCTTTGCCTCGAACTTGATATCCAAAGGGAGGAGTTCAATCGCCCATTTGGCCACTCGACCAGTTGCATCTCTGTTGTTCAGAATTTCGGATAGTGGCGCATCGCTGACGACTGTAATGGAGTGGTCAGAGAAGTAATGCGCAACCTTCTTCATGGTCATATATATTCCATAGACAAGCTTTTGATAATGCGGGTATCGCTGCTTGGATGGAATCAAAACTTCAGAGAGATAATAGACTGGGCGTTGAACCTTGTAGGATTTTCCTTCTTCCTCCAGTTCGACCGTGAGCACCGTACTGACAACTTGTCCAGTGGCTGTGATGTAGAGCAGTAAAGGCTCTTTACTGATTGGCGCAGCGAGCACCGACTGGGTGGAAAGCGGGGTTTTGAGCTCTGCAAATGCTGCTTCAGCTTCATCAGTCCACTGGAACTTATCAGACTTTTTCATCAATCGGTAAAGAGGCAAAGCCTTTTCACCGAGACGAGAAATGAATCGACTCAGGGCAGCCAAACAACCAGTCAGCTTCTGAACATCATGCACTCGCACGGGGCGTTTCATTCGAAGGATGGTATCATCTTTCTCTGGATTTGCGTCGATCCCTCATTCAGAAACGAGAAAACCGAGTAACTTTCCCCCTGGAACTTCGAACGTGCATTTTGACGGATTAAGCTTGATATCGTACCTTCTCAGGTTGGCAAAGGTTTCTGCAAGGTCAGTCAATAGGTCGGAACCTTTGCGAGACTTGACCACGATGTCATCCATGTACGCTTCCACATCCCGACTGATTTGAGTGAGCAGGCACTTCTGAATCATTCTCATAAATGTGGCTCCGGCATTTTTCAAACTAAAAGGCATGGTGACATAGCAAAAGCACCCGAACGGGGTGATGAAGGCTGCTTTTATTTCATCGGGACCATACAGTCGGATCTGATGGTATCCGGAATACGCATCTAAGAAAGACAAGCACTCACACCCCGCAGTCCAATCAACAATCTGATCGATGCGAGGGAGAGGGAAATGATCTTTCGGGCAGGCCCGATTGATATGCTTGAAATCAATGCACATGCGAAGTGAATCATCCTTTTTAGGAACCATGACTACATTGGCTAACCACTCAGAGTGGTAGATTTCACGGATGAACTCTGCTGCCAACAGTCGAGCTACTTCCTCGCCGATTGCTTTCCTCTTCTGCACGGCGGACCACCAAAGGTGCTCTTTGACGGGTTTTACTTTGGGGTCGACATGCAAGCGGTGCTCGGCCAGTCCCCTGGGCACACCTGGCATGTCAGAAGGTTTCCATGCAAAGATGTCCCAGTTCTCATGGAGGAACTGGACAAGAGCTTCTTCCTATTTGCTGTCGAGTGTTGTTGATATATGAGTCGGTGCAGCATTGGGATCCGTTGGGTGAATATGCACTGGCTTCGTCTCACCAGTCGATTAGAATGCAGAATCTGTGGCGGGCTTCTTGGCTCTCAGCAAATCACTCGGATCTGCACTCTTCTGATATTCTTGGAATTCAACTGCTGCCATTTGTTCGTCGGTGATCTTGGAACCTTTCTGGAAACATTCCTCAGCCTTCTGCCGATTGCCTGTAATCGTGATCACACCTTTGGGGCCGGGCATTTTCAGTTTGAGATACACATAACATGGTCGAGCCATAAAATGGGCATAGGCGGGCCTGCCCAAAATGGCATGATAGGCACTCTGGAAATCCACGACTTCAAATGTCAACTTCTCCTTTCGGTAATGCCTTGAATCACCGAAAACCACGTCGAGGGAGATCTGGCCGAGTGACTCGGCTTTCTTCCCGGGAATAACACCATGGAAACTCATATTGCTCTCGCTAAGCTTGGACATCGGAATGCCCATTCCTTTCAAGGTCTCCACGTAGAGGATGTTCAGACCACTGCCGCCATCCATCAGAACTTTGGTCAGTCGAGTGCCCCCAACCACAGGGTCGACCACCAGTGCTTGCCTCCTAGGGGTGGCCACACGAGCGGGATGGTCCGACTGGTCGAATGTGATGGCCGTCTGAGACTACCTTAGATAGGCAGTCTTCTCGGCAGGGGCGACCATGTTTACTTCTCTGTTGATGACCTTCAATCGACTCTTACTTTCAACATCAGCAAAAATCATCAGAGTGGAATTGACCTTGGGATAACCATCGTCTTCCTCCTCATTTTGCTCTTTATCCGACTCATTTTCTTTCTCATTGGGTGGTTTCTCTCAGAATTGCTGGATCAGGAGTTGACACTGCCGGGTGGTATGTTTCGGATAAATCAGATTACCTTCCTCATCTATCCATCCCGCTTGCTATGGAGCGCTCCACCTCGCTCGCTTCCCCAAATTTTTGAATCCCGTGAGATCCGGGATCCGCAGTAACCAATCGCGCTGAAGACCTCATGTCATAACGACACTCGAAGAGTAGTAGTATAAGTTCACTCGACAACCTCTGAATCGATCAAGGCGACTGAAATGAAGCTGAAGTTCCAACATAGACCTCAAACCTAGCATGAATATTTGTGAAGCACAAGAGTCAAGACAAGACCAACTTCAACCTTCTTTTCCACTCGGACCTCAATCCATTCGGGGGCTAATGACGATGCCATAGACCTAGGGTAGGGTCATAGACCTGACCTATACGCCGAAAGATCACTGCCCTAGAGTCAAGGACGTTCAAGATATAACAAGGAGTATCAACTGAAGCCACCGAGTGAGATCCACTCGACCAGACACCTCACTCGGATACCCCCCATTTCACTCGACTTGGATGGAGTGATTCAACCATACAGGAAACCACTCGGAGTACATAAGACCTAGAGTCACTCAGGATGGCAACAGTCAGCATTCACTCCATAGTCTTAAAGATCATTGAATACCCTTTATAGCTGGCGTTACCAGTAATGCCCTGTCTTAATGTACATTGAACCCATGTAACGGAGGTTGGCTGGGGTCTTGGCACACTCTATATAAACCACCCCCTCCTCTGGGACAAGGGTTCGCATCCCTTGTAACACACACACACACACCATATTCCAGTCGACCGCCCCAGGGCACTGAGATGTAGGACTTTTACCTCCTACGAGAGGGGCCTGAACTCGTAAAACTCGTGTGTACAACCTCGCCGTAGCTAAGATCTCGCCTCCTCATACGTACCCCCTATTCTTACTGTCACACTTAGTACCACGACACTAATCCCGGCAGGGCCCTCACAAAGAAAATGTAGGCTCATGCACACACTACACTACTTGCATGCAACTAGAAAAACTGCTAATGAACAACCATGTGTAGGTCCATGGCTAATATCCGCACGGCTCATCGCACTTCAAACAACACGCTACCCACCTGGCCCGCCAGCGCTCGCGCATGTTGCCCGCCTTGCCACAACACCCGTGCACGTCGCCACCAGTGGTGATTGGCCGGTTCGCTCGGTCCATCCTGGGCTTCGCCGTCGCCCCGTCGGTCCCTGAAAACATGACCTGGTGGTCGGTCCGGTCCTGTCTGGACCACCGGCAGCCAGTCCAAAAGGTGGCTCGGTGAGGGACTGAATGGTCCGGACGGTGTCGACCCTACACCGGCTAGATAAAGTGGAGAGTGTGCGTCTTGACTCCAAGCTCCGTGTCTCCATCTTCATCGGCATCCGGCATGATGAAGCGTACGGCAAGCGGCGACGCGGCGTCATGGTGCCGAGCTCCTCATCCTTGTCTTCGGTGGCTTCCGCGTGGTGAAGTGTTTCGCTCGAGGCGCAAGTTGGTGAAGCAACTCCAGCGTAACCGTGCATGGGACGGGCATCGTCATCCGAAGTCATGGCATGTGGACGTAGCAGGTAGTGGGCAACGTCATTGGCGCACTCTGGACGTCTATGTTGGAGAGCTTGATGTGGACACGATGACCCTACGACGATGGCGCCGATGGTTTGCTGCATCTTTACGATTTCCGGGGTCTTGTGTGACGGCACCATCCATCATCATCGTGTTGTGCTTGCATGCATAATCGTTCACAAGAATTAGCCACGCCTCCATCGTCATCTGAGTGGTCCGACGGGTACACGTGCGCCTCTGACGAGCCCGACGGCCTACTCTTCAGCCTTTACGTTTATGTGCTGCTCGCTCCTGGCCGCCCCCTTGGAGCATTCGTCTGTGCTCTTTTGTCTGCAGGTGCTCACGCCAGATGCAATCGCCTCTGGTTGTTCTTACCTTGGTGCATTTTGTGCCCTTTCTCTTAACCTCCCCTTGCTGCATACTCGAATTGTGTGTGTGTCTGTGTGTGTGCGCGCTTGTGTGCAGGTCGGACTCCCATAAACTGTTTAAAAAAGGATCTTCATAGCCGAGTACGTGCTAGGTTGTGTACGTGCTTTATATTTGAACTAACGTTATGTAGATCTATTTTTAAATCTCAACCGTCTATCTTTAGCATTAATACAAAATCAACGGGTATAAAGGAATGATCTATGGAGAACTACGAAATTTTCCGTTCTTTAATATTAGGTATATAGATATAAATATAGATATAGATATAGATATAGAGTAGTACATACTTTCTATATTATCCAATTAATGGATGTGTACCCATTGCAACGCAATGGCATGTTTGCTAGTAGTATAAGTGAAATCCTACATGGCGTCCGCGCACATCCTGCCATGGTATAGCAGCCGGCAGCTGATGAGACGATTGGTTAACCCAGATACCCCGGTGATGTTAGTCACGGCTCACGAGTCTATATCTCTTTCACAATTGCATTACTGACTCTTCCATCCAATTAGTCGTCGTTGCGTCGGTCGCCTGACGTTGGTTCGTGCATACTAGTCGAAGACAGAACAAGGCCGGGTTTAGGGCCAGTTCTTTTGGGCAATTCTCCCAGAATTGACTCCCTCCCCAGCTTCTTCCAGAATTGACATTTGATACTTTTTTACAATTCCTAGCTAATTAGACATTAACTAGCTAGAAATTGTAAAAAAAGATAAAGTGGCAATTCTGGAAAAAGTTAAGAAGGGGGTCAATTCTGGAAGAATTGCTCAAAAGAACTGCCCTTAGCCGCCGGCCAGCAGGCGACCAGACCCAGACCAGATTGACCGCATCTGTATTTCAGCATGTTTCAGCCGTCGATGTGCCTTTGTCATACTACTTCAGACTTCACTCAATTCATGCGCCGGCGGCCAACCGGACTGTATGATACGCTACGGAGAGACGTACGCCCAAACTACATTTTCTATCCTGTACTTAGTCCGGAGGCTGCTTAGATTGAGATTTTTCTTTCCCTTGGTCAACGAACCTTAATTCAACTTGCGGCAATGTGTGACGGCGTGGCTGCTACAGGCGATCGATCAGCAATTGTTTCAAGCTAGTGTGGTCACAAAAGCATGGGCATCTTGCCAGTGATGTTTGACCAACGACATGGTAGCCGGGCACACCTAAGCTACGTGCATGCATCGAACCGACGTGTCCAGACTTCAGCTAATCTCTTGTCGTTTTTCGAGAATCAGCTAAGCCAGTTACCAAAACATTCGTTCAAATTATTGGGGATCTGTTTTAAATCAAAAGCACATCCAATTAAACTCGAGACTAGTCTAGCAACCGAGCGGGAAAAGAAAAGATGATCATTGGTCTCTTCTTTTCCACAAAAAACACAGTGTTTCCTCCCTTTTCATCCCCTTTTCAACAAGTTATCTTTTGTCAAAATACTTTTCCTACTAAGTAACCACAAGAAAAATTTGATTTTCACTGGGACCCTCTGTTCCAGAGGAACTTTTGTGGGAATCCAAAATTAATTTTTATAAGATGCAGGTATATTTCCTATCAGCAGTGAGCATCCACATGGATTTGTCTTTACCCCCATACATCAAGACCTCCTCACATCTCTCCTTCAAACTTATCCAAAGTTGTTCAGAGTCTCCAAATAGAGATCTTCTAAAAGAGAGTTGCCCCCAACCCTTATCAATGGCCTCTCTAACATATGATGGTGGAGGCTGATGAGTGACTGAAGGCGCTGCTCTACTTAGTTGTTGTAAGTCTCTTTGTGTTCTTGTTTCCTTTTGAGGAGTCTGATATGGTGTGTGTTCGATGTAGTCAGTGGTGTAAACCGGGACCTAAACATGCTACTTGTTCTCGTTGCTGATTTCTATAATAGAAATCGGATAGGCTCAAAAACGAATGTATATAGATATACCGTAGAGTTTCATTCATTTTGTTTCGTGGGTAGTTTCCGGTTCTGAATCTGCAAAAAGACTTATATTTCGGAACGGAGGGAGTACATCATATAGTTTCTCTAGTGCAACCGTGCAATGCACATGCAGATGCATGCATGCGCCGATGCCGTCGATCGTCGTGTCGATATCGATCGGCATGGCAGAATGTACGATGGATCTCCGTCGGTCCGCCATCCGGCCTCTCTAGTTCACATTGTTTCGTACACCATCGTCAGTTAATACACCGGCACGCCGTGTCGATCAGTTGTTAGGTAGCATGGCAATGTAGCAGTGTAGGAGCACGAGTCGTCAAGATTCGACTAGCCGAAATGTTAGACGAGCGATCGAGGGTCCCTTGCTAGCTTGTCACGTACGTATACGTTGTGCGATCTGACACGGGCGAGGTCTCACTCTCAGTCTCTTAATTAGTTTCGCAACTCGTATGTACACGTGTGTTCACGACAAAATTAGCTGACACGTACGGTTCCCGTGCTCCGAAACAGTGTGCCTACCACAGCCTCCGCCATGGTTTATTAGTCCCTTTCGTATTTTATATTAAATTTTAATTACAAATTTAACTAACAAAATATTAATGTATGTCATCTAAAATTGAGTGAATTTCACTTTTTACCCCATATTTATACATTTGTGACACTAATTACCCCTTCGAGTGAAAATTCGTCTAGAATACCCCTTTTGAAATCTTTGGACCCTTATTTTTTGATGCGTGTCCATCAGGTAAGGTGTGAGGTGACGCCCTGTATCCAAAAACATGTGGACGGCCACAAGGAGTGGAACAGATAGACAAGAGAAGCTTGGACAAGATCGCCAATGATGCCCTCCGATCCTTACAGTTTTTTTTACGAATCAATGACGCAACATGCCGATCCTATCGACCATAAACAAACAAAATGTAAAACTGGGGTAAAACCGTGTTAAAAGTCTCCAAAATCTGACATTTCGATAAAAGTTCCGCTAAATAGGGTAATATGTGTCACAAATGTACAACTACAAGGTAAAAAATAGAATTCACTCTCTAAAATTATATGTCGAATTTGTATTTGAACATCCTATGATATCATATTTGCTAGGTATAACTTATATTTTTTTGAACACAGTATTGACGCAAGCGCTCATACATACGCGCATACACTCACCTCTATGAATGCACACACGCACACCCTATCTCTATGAGCACCTTCGAGAGACTGAGCCGGTATATCATCTTGAGATTTACGAAGTCACCGTAGGCGTCTCGTCGTCAATGGAAACCTCTCCTCCCACTGAATGCCTACGAGCACCTTCGAGAGACTGAGCTGACATATCATCTTGAGATTTACGAAGTCACCGTAGGCGCCTCGTCGTCGACGGGAACGTCTCCTCCCACTAAATGCGCGTAGCCGGAAATTCTGAAATAAATTCAGGAATAATGCGAGCACCAGGACTTGAATCCTGGTGGGCTGGGATACCACTGTCCCTCTAACCATCCAACCACATGTTGGTTCGCATGTATAACTTATATTTAATAGTTAAAATCATGTTAAAATCATTTAAAAAAAACGGTGTTAAAATATGATCCTAAATACGAGGGGACCTAATAAATCATGACAGAGGTTGTACGTACAAGGGTGCATGTACTAACATAGACTACATTTTTTTCATGGTAATATGTGTCCCAATCGTATCATAAAGATTTACAAGTCATGTAAAGACAGATATGACAAAACTAAAAAGACGGTAGAACGTTTACGAACTTGACACCAACGCCTGTCACTTAATTGCCTACGGCACCACCACAACAGCCATGAAAGAAAAAAAAAGACGGATCACCTTCTCACCCCGAGTTCGATGCGGTTCCATCGGTGATATGCAGCTTTACGGACCTTTAAAGTGGCTCATCAAAGGTCAAGTCATAGCCGTTGAACGAATCATACCGGGGCAACACCTCGGACACGCCATCAAACTCCAGATCTGACACCCCACCACGATTAAGACACTGAAGGAGGAAACCATACCTGCCATCCAGCAGCCACGAACCCAGCACACGTTTCATTTCTAGATGTCGTCAACACATACCACAATCTGCATCTCCTTCTGTACAACCTCACAAGCTCCGCGCCGACGCTGGAGCACATGACGTCGCAACGGCGGAGCCCGAGGGCACAAGTCCACCACAAGGATGCTGCCGCCGCCACAACATCCCCGTTGGAACCGACTAGTTCCCAAATCCAACACCGTCTGGTTTCCAAATTCATCACAGACCATAGAGACAATCGCCTCGCTAAAGAAGACTTCGGAGCTACTCTATTCAGCATAGCCATTGCCACTGCCAAAGTCAAGACATTGAACTATCCAAAAATCTAAACTAGTAGGGCCTTAAAATCTAAAGCTAAAATGACCTGCACGCGTAGGATCCAGTGAGCCCCCTCACCGTCGATGATGAGGTCGTCAACGGAGGGGAGCCGCCGAAAGAAGGCACCGGAAGGGTTGGCTCTCTTTACAGCGGCGGCGGCTAGGGTTCATGTCCGTACACTACAGAGCTTAGTTGGTAGTAAGAACTACTGTCCGTCCTTGAGACAGACTGACAGAGTACGTACGTACGTAACTTTCATCCTCCCCTTTCACGCAACCTGGTCGATCGATCTTAGTTTCCCATGACCTATGATTATGCACGCATGAACGTAAGAAGCACTGACTGAACAAAGCTCTCGTGGACCCATGGCGCTACACGTGGTCTCGCGTACATTCATATTGCAAGGAGAGATAGACTAGTCACGGCTAAAGTCCATGACACGTATACTGGCGCCGACCGGGCGCGCGAGATCCGGCGGGTGCATGTGGCCGCCGATGAACGATGCGCGCAGTTGGGGCAATGGCCGGACCGGCTATCCGCCATCTCCGGCTGCTCCTTCAAGCACTTCAACATTTTAAAACAAACGCTTGTATAATCATCCTTGCATCATCATGACTGGACGGCCTTCAAACCGGGCGTGCTATCCGCTGTCTCGAGCTGCTCCTTTGGCTTACATAGGCCAGTTTCTTTGGTTAATTCTTCCAGAATTGACCCCCTTCCCAGCATTTTTTAGAATTGTCACATCATTTTCTTTACAATTCCTAGCCAGTTAAGGTCTTATTAGCTAGGATATAAAAAAATGAAGTAACAATTCTGAAAGAAGCTGGGGATGAGGTCAATTCCGGGAGAATTGCCTAAAATAACTAGCCCATAATTATCCTTGTATGGTCATTTAAAGCAACTCCAACGCGGTGACCCATTTCGTCCGCACGCGTCCGTTTTGGTCGGCATAGAAAGAAAAGTCGGCCCAACGCGCCGACCCAAATGGACGTGCGTCCGCTTTTGGTCCGTCTGCCGACCCATTCCCTGCCCATTTTTAAGCCGGATTTTCGTCGGCGCGGACACGAGACGGACAAGCGTGCTCGCCCGCCTACTCCTCCCCCTGGCCCGCTGGTCGGTGGCTGCCTCCACCATTTCCCTCCACTTTCCCAAAACGCTCCCGCCCGCGAGCGCTCCGGTCGCTCATCATGGACGCCAACCTCGATGCCGCCGCTGCCTCGCCTCCCTCGCCTTGTCCGGCATCACGTCGGCCCCCTCCGGCAAAGTCAAGCTTAGCGCCCCCTGTTGTGGTTCTAAGTCTGACAGTAGAATAAGGGGTAGGTATGGAGAGGCAAGATCCTAGCTATGGAGCAGTTGTGCACACAAGTCTTTTACGAATTCAGGCCCTTCTCGGAGGAAGTAACAGCCCTACGTCTCGGAGTCCGGAGGCGGTCGACTGGATTATATGTGTGAGAGTTACAGGGGTGTGAACCCTTCTACCAGTGGAGGGGGGTGGCTTATATAGAGGACGCAAAGACCCCAGCCGGCCCACGTAGCGGAGGGTTAAAGTACATTAAGATCTGGCGTTACTGATAACGCCCTACATAAAGCGTCATCATGACCATTAAGACTACTTAATTACAGACTGTTTGGATACAGAGTAGATCCTGAACTCTTGGTCGAGTGAGTCTTCATGGTCGAGTGTCTTCAGGTTCGTCGAGTGTCTTCTAGTCCGCCGAGTGGAGTTCCTCTTGGTCGACTGGAAGACGACTTCTTCTAAAAGATGTCCTTGGGGAGGGTACCTTGGACAGGTCCATAACCCTACCCTAGGTACATGACTTCATCAGTAGCCCCCGAATGGATCGAGGTTTGAGTGAGGAAGGAGTTGGCAATCTTTCCGACCTGCTTTCTGGTGCTGTAAAGGTGTTTTGCTCTGGATCAATGACTTTCAAGTGAGGGTGTCAACTTTCGTTCAGTCGCCTTGATCCATTCTTTATATCTGTCGAGTGAACTTTATGAACTTGGATATTTCCGAGCGACGGATCGCAGGAGATCTTCCGTCTGACAAGTTGCCCTGTGGTTAGCAGATTTAGTGGGATCTGAATTTTGGGAAGCGCGCGAAGCGGAGAAGGCCGCGGTACTCGGATGGGATAAGGCAGGGACATCTCGATTCCCGCGCCGCCTTTTTCGCCACGTGTCGCGTGCACGACTGTTTTGGGATTTGACAGGATTGCCTGGGCCTACCTGTCAGCCACTCGGAAGTGACCCCATATAAGGAATCGGGCGGAGGTTTTCTGAACAGTGCCTCCTCATTTTCCCCTCCCTCGTCTCCAGATTCATCTACCACGCTCGCCAACTGCCCGGCGCCGCTGCTCCGTTCCAGCCTCGTCGGCGACAATGGTGAAGGAGAAGACGGCGGCTTTGGAGCGAGCGAAGAAGGCGACGGCGCAAGCGAAGGGGAGAGCGCCCAGTCGGGGTGGATCCTCATCACGGTCTTACCTGCCGCAGGGTTGGATCCAAGGGGATTGGATCCGCTCGACCATCACCCAGAAGGACCTCGACGACCTAGCCAATGAGGGGCTGATCGAGCACGGAGCAGCGAGGCTTCCGGGGGCGGAGTGGCAACCGCAGCCTTAGGAGGGTGAGTGCGTGCTCCTAGCGACTCATGTTGATCGTGGATTTTCTTTGCCACCTCATCTTTTCTTTAGGGGGTTCCTGAACTTCTTCGAGGCTCAGCTCCACCACTTCACTCCCAATTCCATTGCCTATCTCGCTGCTTTTGTATCTTTGTGTGAAAACTTCTTGGGTTGTCGACCTCACTGGGGCCTCTTCAAGCACATATTCACTTGTCGCTCTTAGACAGTGAAAAAGGCCAACCCAAACGACGAGAGAACTCCGGTAATCCAGATGTGTGGGGGTCTTGGGGTCCAGATGAGGAGTAAGAGTGCTTTCCCGGCTATGACCCTTCCCGAGTCAGTCAGAGGGTGGCAGTCGACCTGGTTCTACTGCCAAGACCAGCCGACGCCAGGGCAGTTGACTGGGCTCCCTCCCTTTTCTATGAGTCGAGTGAACAAGCCATCGTCTCTGAAAGTTGTTCCGGAGGAGAAGGCTCAGGTTAAAATGTTGATGGAGCGAGTAGTCCAATTGATTCGCGACGGTGTGACTAGCATGGACCTTCTGGAGGTTTTCCTTCGGCGGCGCATCCAACCACTCCATTACCGGGGCCACCCGATGTGGTTGTACTCTGGTACTGAAGACACCAATCGAGTCCACCCAGAGGAGGTCGAGGATGCCACACTGGAGAGGTGGATGACTGCCATTACGGGGAACAAGGACAACCCTCGTGGAGCCAGGAGGATCCCGCCACTCGACCACTCTTATGAGGCGGACAAGGTACGACCACTTTTCTCCGATTGCTCCGTCCGTTCTGTTTCGTCGTAGATCAGTCGATTGACTTTTTTCTTGCTTGTTGTCTTTCAGGAAACCACCGAGTTGTACTCGATGCCCAACGGGGCGCAAGCACAGGCCGAAGAGGAGGAAGGAAGCAGAGGCGAAAGCCAAGAGGAGTGGGAGTCGGACGCCGATGAGGGTGATGAAGATGCATGTTTCGATGAGGAGGAAGAGGAGGAGGAAGAGGAGGAGGAAGTTGCGCCTCCTCGTTCCGAAAGGAGGTCCAAGCTCGTCCACGACCCTGCAGCCGAACGCGGCAAGGGAGTCGCGCCTGCTGGACAGTCGACGAAACGCCTTCGGACAACTTCACCGGCGCCGACTGAAAAGGCGTTGAAGCAACCCCGAGCGGCCCCGACAAAACCGACGAAGGCCCTACCGAAGATGAGGATGGAGATTCCGACTGTTTCTGGGTAACGACATAACTCATGTTTTTCATTCTTGGTTGACTCAATCGCTGACCGACTGACATTTGAAAATCGTAGTGCTGCTACTTCTGAGACTTCAACCAGGCATGAGGATCAAGAAATGGAAGATGCTGCTACTTCTCATCCTGGTATGATCTGCGCGGTTTCGCTTTCGGTCGATTGAATCTTTATTTTTGACTTGAACTTCTTCTGCAGCTCCACCTAGTGTTGTCATCAATCTTCCTGACAATGACGATGAAGCGCCACTGAGGCAGAGGAGGAGCAGGAAGGCGACTATTGGCAAGGCTGCGCAGGTTATGTCAGCACCTGGACCACAGATTCTAGAGGGGAGCAACGTTGCTCGGGCTACTGTGTCCTTTGCGGAGCCGTTGACGGTTGCCCGCCCTTCGTTGTCGAGTGCTGACCCGCCTTCTCTCTTCTCCACTTACCACGTCCCGGAGGACCAAACAAGCACTGCCAAGGAAGCCATACACTAGGCCGGGATTATGATGGAGCAGGTGAAGGCGATCCGAACCGCCAGCGAAGCCGCTTATGACGCGAGTTCAGCTCTCCAGAGTAATGTCCAGGTTAGTTAAACACCGACTGGAAATCTTGATGTTTGTCATGCACCCACTGGGTGTGTCAATTCTACGGTGGACTGCTGGCAGTCGACTGTAGTCTTTGTGTCTTGAGATTTCTCATTTTACTTGTTTCACTCGAGTTTGGTCGAGTGGAATAATAGAACTGGTGGGGGCACGCTGAGTGCACACACTGGGTGTAGTCCCCGAGACCGTGGTCGATTGCTGGCAGTCGACTATGGTCTGATTTTTTTTATTTTTTTTTTATTTTTTTACTGCTAACAGTTAATTGCTTCCGGTCGACTGATCGACTCTGAGTCTAGCTGATAGAACTAGTGGGGGCACGCTGAATGCACCCACTGGGTGTAGTCCCTGAGACTATAGTTGAATGTTTAGATTCAGCTGTAGTCTTAGAGATACTACGATTTTTCCTTTAGTCACTCGGAAGTGATCTGTCGTTGATGTCTGTCGACTGAACTTTCGCAGAAATCTTGTGACCCTATTTCTCGTTATACCGAATTGGAGAACAAGCATATCTAGCTTGAACTTGACCAGAAGCTTGTCCAAGAGAACTTGACAAAGTCGAAGGAGGAGGCAAAAGGTATGTTTGGTGAGAATCTTGACGACTGTCATTGCTTCTTTCCTGTCTCTGAGTCTGATTTTATTGTGATTTTTGCAGAAAAACTGAGGGATGCTCGAAAGTAGAAGGACCTTGACCTCGCCGCGGCGCAGAAAGCGGCTTCGGACAAGACAAAACTTGTAGAAGAGAAGTTGGCTTTTGTCAACAAACTTGAAGAGGAAAACACTAATCTGAAATCTGCTCTCGACGCGGCCAACCAAGAAGTCTCTCGACTGAAGAACGCCAATATGGTCCTGAGCGACAAAGCTGGTGAACTGGCGGGAAAGAAGAATGACTTGGAGATTTATCTGGGAGGACTCGCCAAGAAGCTATTCCTCATGCTCGAAGGTAACCCCTTATCTCCGATTGGTAATTACTGACTTGCTGTAAGGGCGTTAGCTTATCCTTGAATCGTGTCCACAGAATTCTGCCAAAACTTTGAAGAGGAGACTAGTCGAGTGGAGACTGGCTTGGATCCCATCAATTCTCCGGTGAAGGATGAAACCACTATGAACGTGCTCCGCCTCGAGTCTCGCGTTGCTGCAGTGGTCGATTACCTTGCAATACTGAAGGCCACAACGTCGCGCATCGACACATCGCTCTGGCCAGAAGAAATGCTTCAGAACGACCTTGAATCGCTGATGACTCGACTGAACGAAGTTCCGAGTCGAGTGCAAGAATGGAAGAAGTCTTCTGCCAGGTGCGGTGCTGACGTCGCTCTGTCCTTGGTCCGCGTCCACTGCAAGGAAGCCAGAGAAGACAAGCTGGTGTCTCTCAAGGTGGCCAACACTAGGAAGCATGACTTCCGTTCTTTCATGGAAACCTTCATCACGGCTGCCACTCGGATCGCAGATGGGATCGACCTGGACGAGTTTGTTGCGCCTTCCAGCCCTCCGCAGGAGGGGTAAAAAACTTCTATGCTTGATGATTTGAATTTGCCTCGGAATGCCGAGTGATTTTTGTAACCGCCAAACTTTAACAGGCTTGATGCCTGAGTACTTCTGGGTCCGTAGTACGTTATCCGAACTTTATTTGCCGTCGAAATATCTTTTCTTGTTTCGGACAACCATCTTCTTTGGATTGGAGTATATACTAGCATCTGTAATGCTCTTTTGTGGGTAGGAGCGAAGCACAAATTGCAGTCGACTTGTGCTCATCATGCTTGGGCGAGTGCTGGGTTGCAGCTAAGCCTCCGAGTGTGAGGTTTGCTCTCCATTCGGTAGGATCTTAGAAACTTAGGCGAGCACTGGGCTGCAGCTAAGTCCCCGAGTGGGAGGTTTGCTCTCCACTCGGTTGTTTTTTTAGAAACTTAGGCGAGCACTGGGCTGCAGCTAAGCCCCCGAGTGGGAGGTTTGCTCTCCACTTGGTAGGTTTTTTAGAAACTTAGGCGAGCACTGGGCTGCAGCTAAGCCCCCGAGTGGGAGGTTTGCTCTCCACTCGGTAGGTTTTTTAGAAACTTAGGCGAGCACTGGGCTGCAGCTAAGCCCCCGAGTGGGAGGTTTGCTCTCCACTCGGTAGGTTTTTTAGAAACTTAGGCGAGCACTAGGCTGCAGCTAAGCCCCCAAGTGGGAGGTTTGCTCTCCACTCGGTAGGTTTTTTAGAAGGCGAGCACTGGGCTGCAGCTAAGCCCCCGAGTGGAAGGCTGGCTTACCACTCGGTAGGATTTTGTTTACTTAGGCGAGTACTTGGACTGCAGCTAAGCCTCCGAGTGGGAGGCTGGCTCACCACTCGATAGGGTTTTGTTTTAACTTAGGCGAAACGGATTCGCAGCTAAGCCTCCGAGTGGAAGGCTGGCTTACCACTCAGTAGGATTTTTTACAAGCTTAGGCGAAACGGGTTCGCAGCTAAGCCACCCACTGGGGGACGGATTTATGAGAGCAAAAGCAATAACAATTTCTAAGAAAATTATGAAACTCTTGTCTTTGATGAATACACTACAGGAGTACTTTTATTACAACTCATCCGAGTGGAAAACTTAAGTATAAAAAGGGCGGAGTAAGTCTGCGTTCCATGCTCTGGGTTCGTCAATCTGGTGCTCGACATTGTAAAGGCGGTATGCCCCATTATGGAGAACCTTGGTGACGATGAAGGGACCTTCCCAAGTAGGAGCAAGCTTGTGTGGTTTCTGTTGATCCACTCGGAGAACTAAATCTCCCTCCTAGAAAGCTCGACTCTTCACATTTCTGGCATAGAAGCGATGCAAGTCCTGCTGGTAAATGGTCGATCGGATCAAGGCCATCTCTCTTTCTTCTTCTAGAAGGTCGACCGCGTCTTGTTGGGCTTGCTCTGCTTCAGCTTCGGTGTAGAGTTCGACTCGGGGTGCGTTGTGAAGCAGGTCACTCGGCAAGACTGCTTCAGCTTCGTAGACCAAGAAGAACGGAGTCCTCCCAGTCGACCGGTTTGGCGTGGTCCTTAATCCCCAAAGTACCGACGGAAGCTCGTCGACCCATGCGCCAGCTGCGTGCTTGAGGTCGCGCATCAGTCGGGGTTTCAACCCTTTGAGAATTAATCCATTTGCTCGTTCTGCTTGCCCATTCGACTGAGGGTGGGCGACTGAAGCATAATCGACTCGCGTACCCTGAGATGTGCAGAAGGCTCTAAATTCTTCGAAGTCGAAGTTTGACCCATTGTCTGTGATGATGTTGTGGGGAACTCCATATCTGAATACCAACTCTCTGATGAAACTGACAGCGGTGCCGGCATCCAGATTCTTGATGGGTTTAGCCTCAATCCACTTAGTGAACTTGTCGACTGCTACTAGTACATGGGTGTATCCATTTCTGCCTGTTCTCAGTGTTCCAACCATATCCAACCCCCATACAGCGAAAGGCCAGACGAGTGGAATGGTATTCAAGGTTGAGGCGGGTTTGTGCGACATATTGGAGTAGAATTGACATCCTTCACACTTGTCGACTATCTCTTTCGCCATCTCATTTGCTCTGGGCCAGTAAAAACCCGCTCGGTATGCTTTAGCCACGATGGTCCGAGAGGACGCATGATGGCCACAGGTCCCCGAGTGGATGTCGTTGAGAATCATTCGACCTTCTTCCGGTGTTATGCATTTCTGGCTGACTCCAGTCGCACTTTCTCTGTACAACTGTCCCCTCATGACGGTGAAGGCTTTGGATCGGCGGACGATCTCTCGAGCCTCTTCTTCATTCTCGGGGAGCTCGTTCCTCAGAATATAAGCGACATAGGGCACTGTCCAGTCGGGAGTGATGACTAGAACTTCCATGATTAAGTCGACCACAGCTGGGACCTCGACTTCAGTCGGATCCGTGGCGCTTTTTGGCTGCGGGGCTTCCTCAGTGAAAGGATCTTCTTGAATCGACGGCGTGTGAACATGCTCCAAAAACACGCCACTCGGAATGGCTTCCCTCCTGGACCCTATCTTCGCCAAGTCATCGGCTGCTTGATTTTTCAGTCGGGGAACATGATGGAGCTCTAATCCCTCAAATTTCTTCTCCAACTTTCTGACTGCATTGCAGTATCCAGTCATGGCTGGGCTTCTGACGTCCCACTCCTTCATCACTTGGTTGACCACTAAATCCGAGTCGCCGTAGACCATGAGGCGATGAACACCGAGCGAGATGGCCATACGCAACCCATACAAGAGTGCTTCGTATTCTGCTTCATTGTTGGAGGAATCAAAGTGAATCTGGAGTACATATCTGAGCTTATCTGCTCGGGGGGAAACCAAGACCACTCCGGCACCGGAACCATTCAGCATTTTGGAGCCATCGAAGAACATAGTCTAGTGCTCCGAGTGAACTTGGGTCGGTAACTGCTGTTCAGTCCACTCGGCGAGGAAATCTGCTATTGCTTGGGACTTGATAGCTTTCTTTGCCTCAAATCTGATATCTAGGGGAAGAAGTTCAATCGCCCATTTTGCCACTCGACCGGTTGCGTCTCTGTTGTGCAGAATCTCTGATAAGGGGGCGTCGGTGACGACTGTGATAATATGGTCAGAGAAGTAGTGATCAACCTTCTTCGTGGTCATATAAATCCCATATACAAGCTTCTAATAATGAGGGTATCGTTGCTTGGATGGGGTCAGGACTTCGGAAATGTAATATACTGGGCGCTGAACTTTGAAGGCTTTCCCTTATTCTTCCCGCTCGACCATAAGTACAGTACTGACGACTTGTCCTGTGGCTGCAATGTAAAGCAGCAAAGGCTCTTTGCTGATTGGGGCAGCAAGCACCGGCTGGGTGGAAAGCAGGGTTTTTAACTCTGCAAACGCTGCATCAGCTTCTGGAGTCCACTCGAACTTGTCTAACTTCTTCATCGGTCGGTAAAGAGGCAATGCCTTTTCACCGAGGCGAGAGATGAATCGACTTAACGTGGCCAAGCATCCAGTAAGTTTCTGGACATCGTGCACACGTACGGGGCATTTCATTCGGAGTATAGTGCCAACTTTCTCTGGGTTGGCGTCGATTCCTCGTTCAGAAACAAGAAAACCGAGTAACTTTCCGCCAGGAACCCCGAATGTGCACTTTGATGGATTAAGCTTGATATCATACCTCCTGAGGTTGGCAAATGTTTCAGCGAGGTCAGTCAGCAGGTCGGAACCTTTTCGTGACTTGACCACTATGTCATCCATGTACGCTTCCACATTCTAACTGATTTGAGTGAGCAAACACTTCTGAATCATCCTCATCAACGTGGCTCCGGCATTCTTGAGGCCGAATGGCATGGTGACATAACAGAAGCACCCGAATGGGGTGATGAAAGCCGTTTTGATCTCATCGGGCCCAAACAGACGGATCTGATGGTACCTGGAATAAGCGTCCAATGATCGGGCCCAAAAGACAGTCACTCACATCCCGCAGTCGAGTCGACTATTTGGTCGATGTGGGGAAGAGGAAAATGATCTTTCGGGCAGGCCCGATTGATATGCTTAAAATCAATGCACATGCGAAGCGAATTGTCCTTTTTGGGGACCATGACGACATTGGCGAGCCACTCGGAGTCGTAAATCTCTCGGATAAACTCTGCTGCTAGGAGCCGAGCCACTTCTTCGCCAATGGCCTTCCTTTTCTGGACGGCGGACCGTCGCAGATGTTCCTTCACAGGTTTTGCCTTTGAATCGACTCGTAAACGATGCTCAGCCAGTCCCCTGGGTACACCCGGCATGTCCGAAGGTTTCCATGCAAAGATGTCCCAGTTCTCACGGAGGAACTGGATGAGCGCTTCTTCCTATTTGGGGTCGAGTGTTGTGGAGATATGAGTCGGGGCAGCGTTAGGGTCGGTCGGGTGGATGTGAACGGGTTTTGTCTCACCGGACGACTGGAACGCTGACTCCGTGGCAGGCTTTTTGGCTCGCAACAAATCACTTGGATCTGTATTCCTTTAGTGTTCCTGCCACTCTTCTGCCACCATCTGAGCATCAGCGATCTTTGAGCCTTTCTGGAAGCACTCTTCTGCCTTCTTGCGATTACCAGTGACAGTGATCACGCCTTTAGGGCCAGGCATCTTTAGTTTGAGGTACACGTAACATGGTCGAGCCATAAAGCGCGCATAAGCTGGTTTGCCCAAAATTGCGTGATAGGCACTCTGGAAATCCACAACCCCAAAATTGCGCGCATAAGCTGGTTTGCCCATCGAAGTGCATGCGCCAATGCGTCGAGTCGGGAGGCGGCGGCTGTCGTGGTTCTAAGTCTGACAGTAGAAAGGGGGGTAGGTATGGAGAGGCAAGATCTTAGCTATGGTGAAGGTGTACACATGATGTTTACGAGTTCAGGCCCTTCTCGGAGGAAGTAATAACCCTACGTCTCGGTGCCCAGAGGCGGTCGATTGAATTATATGTGTGGATTACAGAGGGTGCGAACCCTTGTGCCAGAGGAGGGGGTGGCTTATATAGAGTGCGCCAGGACCCCAGCCCCACTCCATTACAAGGGAACTAATGTACATAAAGTAGAGGCGTTACTGGTAACGCCAGCATTAAGTACTCTTAATGCTCATGAAGACTAAGGAATAAATATTTGGCCGTTGTGTGCTCTCCTGACTACTGGTCTTCGATATGGTCGAGTGATCTTCCTCGTGGTCGAGTGGCGATAGGTAACCACTGTCGAGTGATGTGACTGTCGAGTGGATTGCACTCGACATATGAGACTGGTGCTCTTCTGTCGACTCTTGGTCTTTTCATCTTCCAGGGTAGTGACCTTGGGTAGGACGTATAGGTCGAGCCTATGACCCTACCCTAGGTCTGTATCCTCGTCAGTAGCCCCCGAATGGATTAAGGAGTGAGAGGAAAGAAAGACAACGTTGGACCTGTCTCGTGTCTCCGCGAGTGCTTTCTGTTAGACTGAACGCCTGCGTTGGTACTTCGGGGACGACTCGGTTGCCTTGATCCATTCAGTGATTAGTCGACTGAATTGATGACTTCATGCATCGAGTGTCGCGCGGGGGTGCGAGATCTCGGGCGCGATTGCCTGCGGGATATCCCGGATTCCGCGGGATACGAAATTTCGGGGGCGCGCGCGAACAGAGGAGCGCCGAAAAAAGGGGGACCCGGATAAGCAGCGATGCCTCGATCATCGCGCCGCCTCTTTCACCACGTTCGCTGTGCGCGCAACTGTAGCAGGATTTGACGGGATTGCCCGGCCCCACGCGTTAGTCACTCGGAAGTGAGCCTTTATAAGGCGACGGGGCCAGGATGCTTGTACTGTGCACTCCTGCCTCTTCTTCTTTCTCCTCTGCTCCCCCACCGCACCAAGCGCCTCTGCCTCCGACGTCGCCGCCCTCTATCCATGGTGCAGGACAAGACGGTGGCGCTAGAGCGCGCCAAGAAAGCAACGGGGGCGGCGAAGGGCAAGAAACCAAGTCGCGGATTGTCGTCGCGCTCGGGGCTGCCGCCAGGTTGGATCCAAGGCGATTGGATCCGGTCTTTGATCCGGCAGGAAGATCTGACCGATCTAGAGGAGTTTGGGTTGATTGCAGCGGGGGCAGCGAGGCTGCCGAAGGGAGAGACGGAGCCACAACCTCGACCGGGTGAGTGCGTCTTGCTCGCCACTCATGTCGACCGGGGGTTCTCGCTTCCTCCGCACCCTTTCTTCCGAGGGTTTTTGAACTTCTTCAGGGCACAGCTCCATCACTTTTCCCCCAACACTATTACGTACCTAGCCGCTTTCGTGTCGATGCGCGAGAACTTCTTAGGGTGTCGACCGCACTGGGGTCTCTTCAAACATATTTTCACCATTCGCTCCCAGTCGGTTAAAAAGGCGAAGTCGAGTGACTCGAAAACCCACGTTATCTAGATGTGTGGGGGCTTAGGCATGCAAAAGAGGAATAGGAGCGCTTTCCCTACTATGACCCTTCCTAAATCCGTTAGAGGTTGGCAATCGTCCTGGTTCTACTACTAGGATGTTGCTACTCCAGGTCATTCGACTGGTCTCCCTCCTTTTTCATTCGACCGCGTCCAAACTCCTGCTCCGCTGAAGGTTACTGCTGCCGAGACCATGGAGACGAGGATGCTAGTGGACCGAGTGGTCCAGCTCATCAATGACGGTGTCACTGGCCTGGACTTGCTGGAGGTGTTCCTTGCTCGGCGTATCCAGCCTCTCCAGGCCCGTGACCATTTGATGTGGTTGTATTCTGGGCCGAGTGACACCACTCGGGTCCATCCGGAAGAAGTGCCGCTCGACACCGTGGCCTCGTGGTTGAAGAGCATTACGAGCACTCAAGATAACCCTAGAGGATCCAGGCGAGTCATCCCTTTCGGAAGCGACAACCCACCCGACAAGGTACGTTCTTTGTTCCGACTGTTTTCCGCCTGCATTCCGACTGAACTTGACATTGGCTGACTCTTGTCTTGCCCAATTTGCTTCGCAGGTATTCATTGAGATGTACTCCATGCCCAACGGCGAACAGGATTTGGTGCAGGACCAGGAGGGGGAGGACAGCGCTGAGGAGAGTGGCGAGTGGGAGTCTCTGGAAGGTGAGGAGGAGAAGGAGAGCGAGGAGTTGGATGAGGAGGAATAGGTCAACTCGCCGCCGCGCTCCGAACGTCGATCCAAGCAGCAACATGATCCGTCTGACGGTCGTGCGAAGAGTGCAGCTCCAAGTGCCACCACCCAGAAGCGCGCTCGGACGTCGACTCCGGAGCCGGCGGAGAAGGTGGCTAAACAGCCAAAAGTCGCCCCTTCCAAGACCCGAAAGACATTGCCGCGAATCAAGATGGACGTCCCCGTTGCCTCAGGGTGAGTATCTCATTTTTGTTTCTGTGAGTCGACAGAAAGTTCTCTCGATCCGACTGATCAGTCCTTGTGCCTTTTCAACCCCGCCTCTGCTGCCACTGACATGGACGTTGACAAGGGACCAGAAGGCGAAGAAGCCACCTCATGAGCTGGTAAGTTTGTTCAACTCAGTTCTATCTAACTGAGTGAGTGGTCGATTGACTGAAAATTTCATATTACTCTTCTGATGTAGCTCCGCAAGATGTCGTTGTGCTCCCCGATGACTAAGAGGAAGAAGCGCCTCCGCAGGAGAGGAAGAAGAAGAGCGGGGGTTCGAGCAGAAGGAGACTTGAAGTCCAAATCCCTCAGTCGACACCAGCACCGGAGGCGATAGCTCAGACGAACGTCACATTTGCTGACCTGTTGACGACTGATCGTCCGTCGGGGTCGACTGCACAGATGCCCGACGCACCAGTACAACTCCACTCGTCTGACCCGGCGGCTACTTTGACTCCTCTGGAGCCATCTCTCTTTGCTACATATCAGACTCCAGATGACTCGCCGAGTTCTGCTAGGGAGGCCCTTCGCCAGGCGAATCTTGTCATGGAGCTAGTGAAAGTGATGCATGAAGCTAGTCGGTAGCTTACAATGCCAACACTGCCCTTCAGACCAATGTTCAGGTCGGTAAACTTCCAACTAATTTTTGAACGTTGCTTTATATATGATCACCCATTGGGTGTTCTTCCGTTTACGACTTCAGAAATCTCTGATTTTGCACTTTCTGAATCAGTGGAGGCACATCGAGTGCACCCACTGGGTGTAGTCCCCGAGACCACGGTCGGCTGCTGGCAGTCGACTAGGGTCTGGTGGGTGCATTTTTTTGAAGCTCTTTTGCCGAGTGTTCATCTGATCCAGTGGGGGCACGCTGAGTGCACCCACTGGGTGTAGTCCCCGAGACTACTGTTGAATATTTGATTCGGTAGTAGTCTGAGAATAAATCTTTCCCTTCACTGTTACTGGTATGTGTCGACTGACATGCCTGTCTTTCTGGCTGCAGAGGTCTTGTGATCTTGGAGGTCGTCTCACCGAATTAAAGAAGAAGCATATCAGTGTTGAACTTGATCTTTAACTGGCAAAGAAGAACCTAAAGAAATCTCAAGAAGAAACAACCATCATGGGAGGTAATCACTCGGCCATTCTGTCTGCTTTGTAGCTTCACACTTGGTGCTGGCTTTTCTTTTAGTCTCTTGAAGCGAGTGAATTCACAAAAGCAGATGTGCGTAGTGAAAATCGCGAACTTCAGTCTCGTCTGAAGAGTGTTGTTTCTTTAGAGAGGATGAAGGAAGCTCTGGAGCAGAAGGACCTGGACTTGGCAGCTGCTCAGAAGGAAGCGCGCGAGAAGACGAAGCTTGCGGACGAGAAGCTGGCTTCAGTCGGCAAGTTGGAGGATGAGAATGCAACACTGAAGACGGCTGTCTCGGACGCTAACCGCGAAGTCGAGCAGCTGAGGAAGGACAAGGAGAACTTGACCGCTGAAGTTGAGGGTCTCAAGACCAGGACCGGCAAGCTAGAGTCTCATTTAGAACAACTTGCAGCAAAGCTTGTCCTGAAGCTTGAAGGTATGTCTATTCAGTTAAATAACCATCGTCGACTGGGTTTTGCAATTCTGTCGACTCATTGTTCGCTGTGATGAAACAGAATTCTGTCACGACTTCGAGGCTGAAACTGGACGGGTCGAGACAGGTCTCGACCCCATCAATTGCCCCATGAAAGATGAAGTTGCGATGAACTTGCTTCGACTGGAGTCTCGCTTGGATGGTGCACTCGACTATCTGGCTCGGCTGAAGGCGGCGATGGTCCGAGTGGACGCCGAGCTCTGGCCCTAGGCGGAGATGTCTCGAGACCTCGAGTCTTTGATGACTCGGCTGAACCAGATCGCAGACCGAGTGCAAGAATGGAAGAAATCTTCTGCCCGCTGTGGGGCTGACGTCGCCTTGTCTTTGGTCCGAGTGCACTGCAAGGAGGCCAAGGAGGACAAGCTGGCGGCTCTCAAAGTGGCAAACACCAAGAAGCACTCCTTCCAGGACTTCATGGCTACTTTCCTTGAGGCAGCCACTCGCATCGCCGACAGCATCGATCTCGACAGCTTCTGCGACCCGGCCAGTCCTTCTCCCGCTGAGTGATTTAAAAAACATAATGCCACCACCTTGATTTGCCTCGGAATGCCGAGTGGATTTGTAATCGATAAAACTCCTTCGGGCCTGGCGTCCGAGCCCTTCATTTTGCAGTTAGGAAACTTTGGATTTATCGCCTCACATATTGCGTCTGTCTTTGAATGAAATTCGCCTTTCCCTCGAATTATTGCTTGTTTGCTTAATGCAGCTTCTGGAGAAGAAAAGCCTGTCGACTGGTCTGGGGACCCTCGAGTAGCATCGATCAGCTCATCAGCAAGGCACTCAGCAATGGTCTTGACGTTCCAGTCGACCGGTCGGGTGATCCTTGAGTAGCATTGATCAGCTCATCATCAAGGCACTCAGCAATGGTCTTGATGTTCCTGTCGACCGGTCGGGTGATCCTTGAGTAGCATTGATCAGCTCATCAGCAAGGCACTCAGCAATGGTCTTGACGTTCCAGTCGACCGGTTGGGTAAGGTTTTCGGTACTTAGGCGAGCGCTGGGCGGGAGCTAAGCTTCTGAGTGAGAGGATTGCTCATCGCTCGGTAAGATATTTTTTTCAAACTTAGGCGAGTACGAAACCCCCGAGCGGGAGGATCGCTCTCCACTCGGTAGGATTTTTAACACTTAGGCGAGCACTGGGCTGCAGCTAAGCCCTCGAGCAGGGAGGATCACTCTCCACTCGGTAGAATTTTTAACACTTAGGCAAGCACTGGGCTGCAACTAAGCCCCCGAGCGGGAGGATCACTCTCCACTCGGTAGGATTTTTAAACACTTAGGCGAGCACTGGGCCTGCAACTAAGCCCCCGAGCGGGAGGATCGCTCTCCACTCGGAAGGATTTTAACCACTTAGGCGAGCACTGGGCTTGCAGCTAAGCCCCGAGTGAGAGGCAGACTCATCACTCGGTAGGATTTTCAACACTTAGGCGAGCACTAGGCTGTAGCTAAGCCCCCGAGTGAGAGGCAAACTCATCACTCGGTAGGATTTTCAACACTTAGGTGAGCACTGGGCTGCAGCTAAGCCTCCGAGTGAGAGGCAGACTCATCACTCGGTAGGATTTTAACACTTAGGGTGAGCACCTACGCTGCAGCTAAAGCCCCCGAGTGAGAGGCAGACTCATCACTCGATAGGATTTTTAAACACTTAGGCGAGCCTGGGCTGCAGCTAAGCCTCCGAGTGATAGGCAGACTCATCATCGGTAGGATTTTCAACACTTAGGCGAGCACTGGGCTGCAGCTAAGCCTCCGAGTGAGAGGCAGGACTCATTCACTCGATAGGATTTTTAACACTTAGGCGAGCACTGGGCTGCAGCTAAGCACCCGAGTGAGAGGCAGACTCATCACTCGGTAGGATTTTCAACACTTAGGCGAGCACTGGGCTGCAGCTAAGCCCCCGAGTGAGAGGCCAGACTCATCACTCGGTAGGATTTTCAACACTAAGGCGAGCACTGGGTTTGCAGCTAAGCCTCCGAGTGAGAGGCAGACTCATCACTTGGTAGGATTTTTACACTTAGGCGAGCGCTGAGCTGCAGTTAAGCCTTCGAGCGAGAGGCGGACTCATCATTCGGTAGGATTTTTATCGATTTGCTTCAAGAGAAGCAGATCCATGGCTAAGGTAATGTACACAAAAGAAACAAACAACAACCATTCGGAAGGAGCAAATTATGTCTTTTGATAGTTAAGCTAAAAGGTATTCCTTATTACATATGATCGATCTAAAACATCTAAGAATAGAAAGGGCGGAGCAGATCCACATTCCAGGCGCGCGGCTCATCTTTGTTGTGTTCGACGTTCAAGAGGCGGTATGCTCCGTTGTGGAGCACCTTGGTGATGATGAAAGGGCCTTCCCAAGTGGGGGGCGAGCTTGTGTGGATTTTGCTAATCCACTCGGAGGACCAAGTCCCCCTCCTGGAATGCACGACCCCTTATGTTCTTGGTGTGGAATCGACGTAAGTCTTGCTGATAAATGGCTCGACGGGATCAAGGCCATCTCTCTTTCTTCCTCCAAGAGGTCGACTGCATCTTGTCGAGCTTGCTCTGCCTCTTCTTCTGAGAAGAGTTCGACTCGGGGAGCGTTGTGGAGCAAATCGCTCGGCAAAACGGCTTCGCTCCATAACTAGAAAGAATGGAGTCCGTCCAGTCGACCGATTGGGGGTCGTCCTCAGTCCCCAAAGCACCGATGGAAGTTCGTGACCCAAGCCCTGCCCGCCGTGCCTTGGAGGTCACACATTAATCGAGGCTTCAGCCCTTTTGAGATCAAATCCATTCACTCATTCCGGCCTGGTCCGTTCGACTGGGGAATGGGCGACCTAAAGCGTAATTGACCCTCGTGCCTTTAGGGGGCACAAAAAAGTTTTGAAACTCTATCTGAATCGAATTCCAAAACCGTTATCTGTGATGTTCGTGTGGGGACTCCATATCTGAATATAAAGCTCTCTGATGAAACTCACGGTTGTGCTTGCTTCAAGGCTCTTGATGGGCTTGGCCTCGATCCATATTGGTGAAATTGTCGACGTGCTACCACCACATGAGTAAAATCCACTCCTGCCTGTCCTCAAGGATCCAACCATGTCCAGTCCCCCCAAACGGCGAAAGGCCAGACGAGTGGAATAGTCTTCAGAGCTGATGTAGGTTTGTGGGACATGTTGGAATAAAACTGATAGCCTTCACACTTGTCACTATTTCCTTTGCCATCTTGTTGGCGTGTGGCCAGTAAAACCCGGCTCGGTATGCTTTGGCTACGATGGTCCGAGAGGACGCATGGTGACCACAGGTCCCCGAGTGAATATCGTTGAGGATCATTCGGCCTTCTTCTGGCGTGATGCACTTCTGGCAGGCTCCAGTTACACTTTCCCTGAACAACTGTCCCCTTATCACAGTGAAGGCTTTAGACCGTCGGACGATCTGTCGAGCCTCTTCTTCATCCTCTGGAGTTCCTTCCTAAGGATGTATGCAATGTATGGCACTGTCCAGTCGGGCGTAATGACCAAAACCTCCATGATTAAGTCGACCACGGCTGGGATTTCGACTTCAGTTGGATCTGTGGCGCTCTTGGGCTGTGGTGACTCTTCGGTGAAAGGTCTTCCTGAACCGAAGGTGAATGGATATGTTCCAGAAACACATTTCGGGGAATAGCTTCTCTCTTGGAACCTATCTTGGCCAGCTCATCTGCAGCTTGATTTTTCAGTCGGGGCACATGGTGGAGCTCCAAACCTTCAAACCTCTTCTCCAACTTTCTCACTGCATTGCAATAACCTGTCATGGCTGGACTCCTGACATCCCATTCCTTCATCACTTGATTAACCACCAAATCTGAGTCGCCGTAGACCATGAGACGACGGACGCCGAGTGAAATGGCCATACGCAACCCGTATAGAAGTGCTTCATATTCGGCTTCGTTATTGGAGGAATCAAAATGAATCTGGAGAACGTAAGTAAGCCTGTCTCCATGGGGGGATACCAAAACTACCCCAGCACCTGAACCATTCAGCATCTTGGAGGCATCAAAAAACATAGTCCAATGCTCCGAGTGAACTTGAGTCGGCAATTGCTGCTCAATCCACTCGGCAGAAAATCTGCAATTGCTTGGGACTTGATGGCCTTCTTTGCCTCGAACTTGATATCCAAAGGGAGGAGTTCAATCGCCCATTTGGCCACTCGACCAGTTGCTTCTCTGTTGTTCGGAATTTCGGATAGTGGCGCATCGCTGACGACTGTAATGGAGTGGTCAGAGAAGTAATGCGCAACCTTCTTCATGGTCATATATATTCCATAGACAAGCTTTTGATAATGCGGGTATCGCTGCTTGGATGGAGTCAAAACTTCAGAGAGATAATAGACTGGGCGTTGAACCTTGTAGGCTTTTCCTTCTTCCTCCCGTTCGACCGTGAGCACCGTACTGACAACTTGTCCAGTGGCTGCGATGTAGAGCAGTAAAGGCTCTTTACTGATTGGCGCAGCGAGCACCGGCTGGGTGGAAAGCAGGGTTTTGAGCTCTGCAAATGCTGCTTCAGCTTCATCAGTCCACTCGAACTTATCTGACTTTTTCATCAATCGGTAAAGAAGCAAAGCCTTTTCACCGAGACGAGAAATGAATCGACTCAGGGCAGCCAAACAACCAGTCAGCTTCTGAACGTCATGCACTCGCACGGGGCGTTTCATTCGGAGGATGGTATCAACTTTCTCTGGATTTGCGTCGATCCCTCGTTCAGAAACGAGAAAACCAAGTAAATTTCCCCCTGGAACTCCAAATGTGCATTTTGACGGATTAAGCTTGATATCGTACCTTCTTAGGTTGGCAAAGGTTTCTGCAAGGTTAGTTAATAGGTCAGAACCTTTGCGAGACTTGACCATGATGTCATCCATGTACGCTTCCACATTCCGACTGATTTGAGTGAGCAGGCACTTCTGAATCATTCTCATAAATGTGGCTCCGGCATTTTTCAAACCAAAAGGCATGGTGACATAGCAAAAGCACCCGAACGGGGTGATGAAGGCTGTTTTTATTTCATCGGGACCATACAGTCGGATCTGATGGTATCCGGAATACGCATCTAAGAAAGACAAGCGCTCACACCCCGCAGTCGAATCAACAATCTGATCGATGCGAGGGAGAGGGAAATGATCTTTCGGGCAGGCCCGATTGATATGCTTGAAATCAATGCACATACGAAGTGAATCATCCTTTTTAGGAACCATGACTACATTGGCTAACCACTCAGAGTGGTAGATTTCACGGATGAACTCTGCTGCCAACAGTCGAGCTACTTCCTCGCCGATTGCTTTCCTCTTCTGCACGGCGGACCGCCGAAGGTGCTCTTTGACGGGTTTTACTTTGGGGTCGACACGCAAGCGGTGCTCGGCCAGTCCCCTGGGCACACCTGGCATGTCAGAAGGTTTCCATGCAAAGATGTCCAAGTTCTCACGGAGGAACTGGACGAGCGCTTCTTCCTATTTGCTGTCGAGTGTCGTTGATATATGAGTCGGTGCAGCATTGGATCCGTCGGGTGAATATGCACTGGCTTCGTCTCACCAGTCGATTGGAATGCAGAATCTGTGGCAGGGCTTCTTGGCTCTCAGCAAATCACTCGGATCTGCACTCTTCTGATATTCTTGGAATTCAACTGCTGCCATTTGTTCGTCGGCGATCTTGGAACCTTTCTGGAAACATTCCTCAGCCTTCTGCCGATTGCCTGTAATCGTGATCACACCTTTGGGGCCGGGCATTTTCAGTTGAGATACACATAACATGGTCGAGCCATAAAATGGGCATAGGCGGGCCTGCCCAAAATGGCATGATAGGCACTCTGGAAATCCACGACTTCAAATGTCAACTTCTCCTTTCGGTAATGCCTTGAATCACCGAAAACCACGTCGAGGGAGATCTGGCCGAGTGACTCGGCTTTCTTCCCGGGAATAAACACCATGGAAACTCATATTGCTCTCGCTAAGCTTGGACATCGGAATGCCCATTCCTTTCAAGGTCTCCACGTAGAGGATGTTCAGACCACTGCCGGCCATCCATCAGAACTTGGTCAGTCGAGTGCCCCCAACCACAGGGTCGACCACCAGTGCTTGCCTCCTAGGGGTGGCCACACGAGCGGGATGGTCCGACTGGTCGAATGTGATGGCCGTCTGAGACTACCTTAGATAGGCAGTCTCTCGGCAGGGGCGACCATGTTTACTTCTCTGTTGATGACCTTCAATCGACTCTTACTTTCAACATCAGCAAAAATCATCAGAGTGGAATTGACCTTGGGATAACCATCGTCTTCCTCCTCATTTTGCTCTTTATCCGACTCATTTTCTTTCTCATTGGGTGGTTTCTCTCAGAATTGCTGGATCAGGAGTTGACACTGCCGGGTGGTATGTTTCGGATAAATCAGATTACCTTCCTCATCTATCCATCCCGCTTGCTATGGAGCGCTCCACCTCGCTCGCTTCCCCAAATTTTTGAATCCCGTGAGATCCGGGATCCGCAGTAACCAATCGCGCTGAAGACCTCATGTCATAACGACACTCGAAGAGTAGTAGTATAAGTTCACTCGACAACCTCTGAATCGATCAAGGCGACTGAAATGAAGCTGAAGTTCCAACATAGACCTCAAACCTAGCATGAATATTTGTGAAGCACAAGAGTCAAGACAAGACCAACTTCAACCTTCTTTTCCACTCGGACCTCAATCCATTCGGGGGCTAATGACGATGCCATAGACCTAGGGTAGGGTCATAGACCTGACCTATACGCCGAAAGATCACTGCCCTAGAGTCAAGGACGTTCAAGATATAACAAGGAGTATCAACTGAAGCCACCGAGTGAGATCCACTCGACCAGACACCTCACTCGGATACCCCCCATTTCACTCGACTTGGATGGAGTGATTCAACCATACAGGAAACCACTCGGAGTACATAAGACCTAGAGTCACTCAGGATGGCAACAGTCAGCGTTCACTCCATAGTCTTAAAGATCATTGAATACCCTTTATAGCTGGCGTTACCAGTAATGCCCTGTCTTAATGTACATTGAACCCATGTAACGGAGGTTGGCTGGGGTCTTGGCACACTCTATATAAACCACCCCCTCCTCTGGGACAAGGGTTCGCATCCCTTGTAACACACACACACACACCATATTCCAGTCGACCGCCCCAGGGCACTGAGATGTAGGACTTTTACCTCCTACGAGAGGGGCCTGAACTCGTAAAACTCGTGTGTACAACCTCGCCGTAGCTAAGATCTCGCCTCCTCATACGTACCCCCTATTCTTACTGTCACACTTAGTACCACGACACTAATCCCGGCAGGGCCCTCACAAAGAAAATGTAGGCTCATGCACACACTACACTACTTGCATGCAACTAGAAAAACTGCTAATGAACAACCATGTGTAGGTCCATGGCTAATATCCGCACGGCTCATCGCACTTCAAACAACACGCTACCCACCTGGCCCGCCAGCGCTCGCGCATGTTGCCCGCCTTGCCACAACACCCGTGCACGTCGCCACCAGTGGTGATTGGCCGGTTCGCTCGGTCCATCCTGGGCTTCGCCGTCGCCCCGTCGGTCCCTGAAAACATGACCTGGTGGTCGGTCCGGTCCTGTCTGGACCACCGGCAGCCAGTCCAAAAGGTGGCTCGGTGAGGGACTGAATGGTCCGGACGGTGTCGACCCTACACCGGCTAGATAAAGTGGAGAGTGTGCGTCTTGACTCCAAGCTCCGTGTCTCCATCTTCATCGGCATCCGGCATGATGAAGCGTACGGCAAGCGGCGACGCGGCGTCATGGTGCCGAGCTCCTCATCCTTGTCTTCGGTGGCTTCCGCGTGGTGAAGTGTTTCGCTCGAGGCGCAAGTTGGTGAAGCAACTCCAGCGTAACCGTGCATGGGACGGGCATCGTCATCCGAAGTCATGGCATGTGGACGTAGCAGGTAGTGGGCAACGTCATTGGCGCACTCTGGACGTCTATGTTGGAGAGCTTGATGTGGACACGATGACCCTACGACGATGGCGCCGATGGTTTGCTGCATCTTTACGATTTCCGGGTCTTGTGTGACGGCACCATCCATCATCATCGTGTTGTGCTTGCATGCATAATCGTTCACAAGAATTAGCCACGCCTCCATCGTCATCTGAGTGGTCCGACGGGTACACGTGCGCCTCTGACGAGCCCGACGGCCTACTCTTCAGCCTTTACGTTTATGTGCTGCTCGCTCCTGGCCGCCCCCTTGGAGCATTCGTCTGTGCTCTTTTGTCTGCAGGTGCTCACGCCAGATGCAATCGCCTCTGGTTGTTCTTACCTTGGTGCATTTTGTGCCCTTTCTCTTAACCTCCCCTTGCTGCATACTCGAATTGTGTGTGTGTCTGTGTGTGTGCGCGCTTGTGTGCAGGTCGGACTCCCATAAACTGTTTAAAAAAGGATCTTCATAGCCGAGTACGTGCTAGGTTGTGTACGTGCTTTATATTTGAACTAACGTTATGTAGATCTATTTTTAAATCTCAACCGTCTATCTTTAGCATTAATACAAAATCAACGGGTATAAAGGAATGATCTATGGAGAACTACGAAATTTTCCGTTCTTTAATATTAGGTATATAGATATAAATATAGATATAGATATAGATATAGAGTAGTACATACTTTCTATATTATCCAATTAATGGATGTGTACCCATTGCAACGCAATGGCATGTTTGCTAGTAGTATAAGTGAAATCCTACATGGCGTCCGCGCACATCCTGCCATGGTATAGCAGCCGGCAGCTGATGAGACGATTGGTTAACCCAGATACCCCGGTGATGTTAGTCACGGCTCACGAGTCTATATCTCTTTCACAATTGCATTACTGACTCTTCCATCCAATTAGTCGTCGTTGCGTCGGTCGCCTGACGTTGGTTCGTGCATACTAGTCGAAGACAGAACAAGGCCGGGTTTAGGGCCAGTTCTTTTGGGCAATTCTCCCAGAATTGACTCCCTCCCCAGCTTCTTCCAGAATTGACATTTGATACTTTTTTACAATTCCTAGCTAATTAGACATTAACTAGCTAGAAATTGTAAAAAAAGATGAAGTGGCAATTCTGGAAAAAGTTAAGGAGGGGGTCAATTCTGGAAGAATTGCTCAAAAGAACTGCCCTTAGCCGCCGGCCAGCAGGCGACCAGACCCAGACCAGATTGACCGCATCTGTATTTCAGCATGTTTCAGCCGTCGATGTGCCTTTGTCATACTACTTCAGACTTCACTCAATTCATGCGCCGGCGGCCAACCGGACTGTATGATACGCTACGGAGAGACGTACGCCCAAACTACATTTTCTATCCTGTACTTAGTCCGGAGGCTGCTTAGATTGAGATTTTTCTTTCCCTTGGTCAACGAACCTTAATTCAACTTGCGGCAATGTGTGACGGCGTGGCTGCTACAGGCGATCGATCAGCAATTGTTTCAAGCTAGTGTGGTCACAAAAGCATGGGCATCTTGCCAGTGATGTTTGACCAACGACATGGTAGCCGGGCACACCTAAGCTACGTGCATGCATCGAACCGACGTGTCCAGACTTCAGCTAATCTCTTGTCGTTTTTCGAGAATCAGCTAAGCCAGTTACCAAAACATTCGTTCAAATTATTGGGGATCTGTTTTAAATCAAAAGCACATCCAATTAAACTCGAGACTAGTCTAGCAACCGAGCGGGAAAAGAAAAGATGATCATTGGTCTCTTCTTTTCCACAAAAAACACAGTGTTTCCTCCCTTTTCATCCCCTTTTCAACAAGTTATCTTTTGTCAAAATACTTTTCCTACTAAGTAACCACAAGAAAAATTTGATTTTCACTGGGACCCTCTGTTCCAGAGGAACTTTTGTGGGAATCCAAAATTAATTTTTATAAGATGCAGGTATATTTCCTATCAGCAGTGAGCATCCACATGGATTTGTCTTTACCCCCATACATCAAGACCTCCTCACATCTCTCCTTCAAACTTATCCAAAGTTGTTCAGAGTCTCCAAATAGAGATCTTCTAAAAGAGAGTTGCCCCCAACCCTTATCAATGGCCTCTCTAACATATGATGGTGGAGGCTGATGAGTGACTGAAGGCGCTGCTCTACTTAGTTGTTGTAAGTCTCTTTGTGTTCTTGTTTCCTTTTGAGGAGTCTGATATGGTGTGTGTTCGATGTAGTCAGTGGTGTAAACCGGGACCTAAACATGCTACTTGTTCTCGTTGCTGATTTCTATAATAGAAATCGGATAGGCTCAAAAACGAATGTATATAGATATACCGTAGAGTTTCATTCATTTTGTTTCGTGGGTAGTTTCCGGTTCTGAATCTGCAAAAAGACTTATATTTCGGAACGGAGGGAGTACATCATATAGTTTCTCTAGTGCAACCGTGCAATGCACATGCAGATGCATGCATGCGCCGATGCCGTCGATCGTCGTGTCGATATCGATCGGCATGGCAGAATGTACGATGGATCTCCGTCGGTCCGCCATCCGGCCTCTCTAGTTCACATTGTTTCGTACACCATCGTCAGTTAATACACCGGCACGCCGTGTCGATCAGTTGTTAGGTAGCATGGCAATGTAGCAGTGTAGGAGCACGAGTCGTCAAGATTCGACTAGCCGAAATGTTAGACGAGCGATCGAGGGTCCCTTGCTAGCTTGTCACGTACGTATACGTTGTGCGATCTGACACGGGCGAGGTCTCACTCTCAGTCTCTTAATTAGTTTCGCAACTCGTATGTACACGTGTGTTCACGACAAAATTAGCTGACACGTACGGTTCCCGTGCTCCGAAACAGTGTGCCTACCACAGCCTCCGCCATGGTTTATTAGTCCCTTTCGTATTTTATATTAAATTTTAATTACAAATTTAACTAACAAAATATTAATGTATGTCATCTAAAATTGAGTGAATTTCACTTTTTACCCCATATTTATACATTTGTGACACTAATTACCCCTTCGAGTGAAAATTCGTCTAGAATACCCCTTTTGAAATCTTTGGACCCTTATTTTTTGATGCGTGTCCATCAGGTAAGGTGTGAGGTGACGCCCTGTATCCAAAAACATGTGGACGGCCACAAGGAGTGGAACAGATAGACAAGAGAAGCTTGGACAAGATCGCCAATGATGCCCTCCGATCCTTACAGTTTTTTTTACGAATCAATGACGCAACATGCCGATCCTATCGACCATAAACAAACAAAATGTAAAACTGGGGTAAAACCGTGTTAAAAGTCTCCAAAATCTGACATTTCGATAAAAGTTCCGCTAAATAGGGTAATATGTGTCACAAATGTACAACTACAAGGTAAAAAATAGAATTCACTCTCTAAAATTATATGTCGAATTTGTATTTGAACATCCTATGATATCATATTTGCTAGGTATAACTTATATTTTTTTGAACACAGTATTGACGCAAGCGCTCATACATACGCGCATACACTCACCTCTATGAATGCACACACGCACACCCTATCTCTATGAGCACCTTCGAGAGACTGAGCCGGTATATCATCTTGAGATTTACGAAGTCACCGTAGGCGTCTCGTCGTCAATGGAAACCTCTCCTCCCACTGAATGCCTACGAGCACCTTTGAGAGACTGAGCTGACATATCATCTTGAGATTTACGAAGTCACCGTAGGCGCCTCGTCGTCGACGGGAACGTCTCCTCCCACTAAATGCGCGTAGCCGGAAATTCTGAAATAAATTCAGGAATAATGCGAGCACCAGGACTTGAATCCTGGTGGGCTGGGATACCACTGTCCCTCTAACCATCCAACCACATGTTGGTTCGCATGTATAACTTATATTTAATAGTTAAAATCGTGTTAAAATCATTTAAAAAAAACGGTGTTAAAATATGATCCTAAATACGAGGGGACCTAATAAATCATGACAGAGGTTGTACGTACAAGGGTGCATGTACTAACATAGACTACATTTTTTTCATGGTAATATGTGTCCCAATCGTATCATAAAGATTTACAAGTCATGTAAAGACAGATATGACAAAACTAAAAAGACGGTAGAACGTTTACGAACTTGACACCAACGCCTGTCACTTAATTGCCTACGGCACCACCACAACAGCCATGAAAGAAAAAAAAAGACGGATCACCTTCTCACCCCGAGTTCGATGCGGTTCCATCGGTGATATGCAGCTTTACGGACCTTTAAAGTGGCTCATCAAAGGTCAAGTCATAGCCGTTGAACGAATCATACCGGGGCAACACCTCGGACACGCCATCAAACTCCAGATCTGACACCCCACCACGATTAAGACACTGAAGGAGGAAACCATACCTGCCATCCAGCAGCCACGAACCCAGCACACGTTTCATTTCTAGATGTCGTCAACACATACCACAATCTGCATCTCCTTCTGTACAACCTCACAAGCTCCGCGCCGACGCTGGAGCACATGACGTCGCAACGGCGGAGCCCGAGGGCACAAGTCCACCACAAGGATGCTGCCGCCGCCACAACATCCCCGTTGGAACCGACTAGTTCCCAAATCCAACACCGTCTGGTTTCCAAATTCATCACAGACCATAGAGACAATCGCCTCGCTAAAGAAGACTTCGGAGCTACTCTATTCAGCATAGCCATTGCCACTGCCAAAGTCAAGACATTGAACTATCCAAAAATCTAAACTAGTAGGGCCTTAAAATCTAAAGCTAAAATGACCTGCACGCGTAGGATCCAGTGAGCCCCCTCACCGTCGATGATGAGGTCGTCAACGGAGGGGAGCCGCCGAAAGAAGGCACCGGAAGGGTTGGCTCTCTTTACAGCGGCGGCGGCTAGGGTTCATGTCCGTACACTACAGAGCTTAGTTGGTAGTAAGAACTACTGTCCGTCCTTGAGACAGACTGACAGAGTACGTACGTACGTAACTTTCATCCTCCCCTTTCACGCAACCTGGTCGATCGATCTTAGTTTCCCATGACCTATGATTATGCACGCATGAACGTAAGAAGCACTGACTGAACAAAGCTCTCGTGGACCCATGGCGCTACACGTGGTCTCGCGTACATTCATATTGCAAGGAGAGATAGACTAGTCACGGCTAAAGTCCATGACACGTATACTGGCGCCGACCGGGCGCGCGAGATCCGGCGGGTGCATGTGGCCGCCGATGAACGATGCGCGCAGTTGGGGCAATGGCCGGACCGGCTATCCGCCATCTCCGGCTGCTCCTTCAAGCACTTCAACATTTTAAAACAAACGCTTGTATAATCATCCTTGCATCATCATGACTGGACGGCCTTCAAACCGGGCGTGCTATCCGCTGTCTCGAGCTGCTCCTTTGGCTTACATAGGCCAGTTTCTTTGGTTAATTCTTCCAGAATTGACCCCCTTCCCAGCATTTTTTAGAATTGTCACATCATTTTCTTTACAATTCCTAGCCAGTTAAGGTCTTATTAGCTAGGATATAAAAAAATGAAGTAACAATTCTGAAAGAAGCTGGGGATGAGGTCAATTCCGGGAGAATTGCCTAAAATAACTAGCCCATAATTATCCTTGTATGGTCATTTAAAGCAACTCCAACGCGGTGACCCATTTCGTCCGCACGCGTCCGTTTTGGTCGGCATAGAAAGAAAAGTCGGCCCAACGCGCCGACCCAAATGGACGTGCGTCCGCTTTTGGTCCGTCTGCCGACCCATTCCCTGCCCATTTTTAAGCCGGATTTTCGTCGGCGCGGACACGAGACGGACAAGCGTGCTCGCCCGCCTACTCCTCCCCCTGGCCCGCTGGTCGGTGGCTGCCTCCACCATTTCCCTCCACTTTCCCAAAACGCTCCCGCCCGCGAGCGCTCCGGTCGCTCATCATGGACGCCAACCTCGATGCCGCCGCTGCCTCGCCTCCCTCGCCTTGTCCGGCATCACGTCGGCCCCCTCCGGCAAAGTCAAGCTTAGCGCCCCCTGTTGTGGTTCTAAGTCTGACAGTAGAATAAGGGGTAGGTATGGAGAGGCAAGATCCTAGCTATGGAGCAGTTGTGCACACAAGTCTTTTACGAATTCAGGCCCTTCTCGGAGGAAGTAACAGCCCTACGTCTCGGAGTCCGGAGGCGGTCGACTGGATTATATGTGTGAGAGTTACAGGGGTGTGAACCCTTCTACCAGTGGAGGGGGGTGGCTTATATAGAGGACGCAAAGACCCCAGCCGGCCCACGTAGCGGAGGGTTAAAGTACATTAAGATCTGGCGTTACTGATAACGCCCTACATAAAGCGTCATCATGACCATTAAGACTACTTAATTACAGACTGTTTGGATACAGAGTAGATCCTGAACTCTTGGTCGAGTGAGTCTTCATGGTCGAGTGTCTTCAGGTTCGTCGAGTGTCTTCTAGTCCGCCGAGTGGAGTTCCTCTTGGTCGACTGGAAGACGACTTCTTCTAAAAGATGTCCTTGGGGAGGGTACCTTGGACAGGTCCATAACCCTACCCTAGGTACATGACTTCATCAGTAGCCCCCGAATGGATCGAGGTTTGAGTGAGGAAGGAGTTGGCAATCTTTCCGACCTGCTTTCTGGTGCTGTAAAGGTGTTTTGCTCTGGATCAATGACTTTCAAGTGAGGGTGTCAACTTTCGTTCAGTCGCCTTGATCCATTCTTTATATCTGTCGAGTGAACTTTATGAACTTGGATATTTCCGAGCGACGGATCGCAGGAGATCTTCCGTCTGACAAGTTGCCCTGTGGTTAGCAGATTTAGTGGGATCTGAATTTTGGGAAGCGCGCGAAGCGGAGAAGGCCGCGGTACTCGGATGGGATAAGGCAGGGACATCTCGATTCCCGCGCCGCCTTTTTCGCCACGTGTCGCGTGCACGACTGTTTTGGGATTTGACAGGATTGCCTGGGCCTACCTGTCAGCCACTCGGAAGTGACCCCATATAAGGAATCGGGCGGAGGTTTTCTGAACAGTGCCTCCTCATTTTCCCCTCCCTCGTCTCCAGATTCATCTACCACGCTCGCCAACTGCCCGGCGCCGCTGCTCCGTTCCAGCCTCGTCGGCGACAATGGTGAAGGAGAAGACGGCGGCTTTGGAGCGAGCGAAGAAGGCGACGGCGCAAGCGAAGGGGAGAGCGCCCAGTCGGGGTGGATCCTCATCACGGTCTTACCTGCCGCAGGGTTGGATCCAAGGGGATTGGATCCGCTCGACCATCACCCAGAAGGACCTCGACGACCTAGCCAATGAGGGGCTGATCGAGCACGGAGCAGCGAGGCTTCCGGGGGCGGAGTGGCAACCGCAGCCTTAGGAGGGTGAGTGCGTGCTCCTAGCGACTCATGTTGATCGTGGATTTTCTTTGCCACCTCATCTTTTCTTTAGGGGGTTCCTGAACTTCTTCGAGGCTCAGCTCCACCACTTCACTCCCAATTCCATTGCCTATCTCGCTGCTTTTGTATCTTTGTGTGAAAACTTCTTGGGTTGTCGACCTCACTGGGGCCTCTTCAAGCACATATTCACTTGTCGCTCTTAGACAGTGAAAAAGGCCAACCCAAACGACGAGAGAACTCCGGTAATCCAGATGTGTGGGGGTCTTGGGGTCCAGATGAGGAGTAAGAGTGCTTTCCCGGCTATGACCCTTCCCGAGTCAGTCAGAGGGTGGCAGTCGACCTGGTTCTACTGCCAAGACCAGCCGACGCCAGGGCAGTTGACTGGGCTCCCTCCCTTTTCTATGAGTCGAGTGAACAAGCCATCGTCTCTGAAAGTTGTTCCGGAGGAGAAGGCTCAGGTTAAAATGTTGATGGAGCGAGTAGTCCAATTGATTCGCGACGGTGTGACTAGCATGGACCTTCTGGAGGTTTTCCTTCGGCGGCGCATCCAACCACTCCATTACCGGGGCCACCCGATGTGGTTGTACTCTGGTACTGAAGACACCAATCGAGTCCACCCAGAGGAGGTCGAGGATGCCACACTGGAGAGGTGGATGACTGCCATTACGGGGAACAAGGACAACCCTCGTGGAGCCAGGAGGATCCCGCCACTCGACCACTCTTATGAGGCGGACAAGGTACGACCACTTTTCTCCGATTGCTCCGTCCGTTCTGTTTCGTCGTAGATCAGTCGATTGACTTTTTTCTTGCTTGTTGTCTTTCAGGAAACCACCGAGTTGTACTCGATGCCCAACGGGGCGCAAGCACAGGCCGAAGAGGAGGAAGGAAGCAGAGGCGAAAGCCAAGAGGAGTGGGAGTCGGACGCCGATGAGGGTGATGAAGATGCATGTTTCGATGAGGAGGAAGAGGAGGAGGAAGAGGAGGAGGAAGTTGCGCCTCCTCGTTCCGAAAGGAGGTCCAAGCTCGTCCACGACCCTGCAGCCGAACGCGGCAAGGGAGTCGCGCCTGCTGGACAGTCGACGAAACGCCTTCGGACAACTTCACCGGCGCCGACTGAAAAGGCGTTGAAGCAACCCCGAGCGGCCCCGACAAAACCGACGAAGGCCCTACCGAAGATGAGGATGGAGATTCCGACTGTTTCTGGGTAACGACATAACTCATGTTTTTCATTCTTGGTTGACTCAATCGCTGACCGACTGACATTTGAAAATCGTAGTGCTGCTACTTCTGAGACTTCAACCAGGCATGAGGATCAAGAAATGGAAGATGCTGCTACTTCTCATCCTGGTATGATCTGCGCGGTTTCGCTTTCGGTCGATTGAATCTTTATTTTTGACTTGAACTTCTTCTGCAGCTCCACCTAGTGTTGTCATCAATCTTCCTGACAATGACGATGAAGCGCCACTGAGGCAGAGGAGGAGCAGGAAGGCGACTATTGGCAAGGCTGCGCAGGTTATGTCAGCACCTGGACCACAGATTCTAGAGGGGAGCAACGTTGCTCGGGCTACTGTGTCCTTTGCGGAGCCGTTGACGGTTGCCCGCCCTTCGTTGTCGAGTGCTGACCCGCCTTCTCTCTTCTCCACTTACCACGTCCCGGAGGACCAAACAAGCACTGCCAAGGAAGCCATACACTAGGCCGGGATTATGATGGAGCAGGTGAAGGCGATCCGAACCGCCAGCGAAGCCGCTTATGACGCGAGTTCAGCTCTCCAGAGTAATGTCCAGGTTAGTTAAACACCGACTGGAAATCTTGATGTTTGTCATGCACCCACTGGGTGTGTCAATTCTACGGTGGACTGCTGGCAGTCGACTGTAGTCTTTGTGTCTTGAGATTTCTCATTTTACTTGTTTCACTCGAGTTTGGTCGAGTGGAATAATAGAACTGGTGGGGGCACGCTGAGTGCACACACTGGGTGTAGTCCCCGAGACCGTGGTCGATTGCTGGCAGTCGACTATGGTCTGATTTTTTTTATTTTTTTTTTATTTTTTTACTGCTAACAGTTAATTGCTTCCGGTCGACTGATCGACTCTGAGTCTAGCTGATAGAACTAGTGGGGGCACGCTGAATGCACCCACTGGGTGTAGTCCCTGAGACTATAGTTGAATGTTTAGATTCAGCTGTAGTCTTAGAGATACTACGATTTTTCCTTTAGTCACTCGGAAGTGATCTGTCGTTGATGTCTGTCGACTGAACTTTCGCAGAAATCTTGTGACCCTATTTCTCGTTATACCGAATTGGAGAACAAGCATATCTAGCTTGAACTTGACCAGAAGCTTGTCCAAGAGAACTTGACAAAGTCGAAGGAGGAGGCAAAAGGTATGTTTGGTGAGAATCTTGACGACTGTCATTGCTTCTTTCCTGTCTCTGAGTCTGATTTTATTGTGATTTTTGCAGAAAAACTGAGGGATGCTCGAAAGTAGAAGGACCTTGACCTCGCCGCGGCGCAGAAAGCGGCTTCGGACAAGACAAAACTTGTAGAAGAGAAGTTGGCTTTTGTCAACAAACTTGAAGAGGAAAACACTAATCTGAAATCTGCTCTCGACGCGGCCAACCAAGAAGTCTCTCGACTGAAGAACGCCAATATGGTCCTGAGCGACAAAGCTGGTGAACTGGCGGGAAAGAAGAATGACTTGGAGATTTATCTGGGAGGACTCGCCAAGAAGCTATTCCTCATGCTCGAAGGTAACCCCTTATCTCCGATTGGTAATTACTGACTTGCTGTAAGGGCGTTAGCTTATCCTTGAATCGTGTCCACAGAATTCTGCCAAAACTTTGAAGAGGAGACTAGTCGAGTGGAGACTGGCTTGGATCCCATCAATTCTCCGGTGAAGGATGAAACCACTATGAACGTGCTCCGCCTCGAGTCTCGCGTTGCTGCAGTGGTCGATTACCTTGCAATACTGAAGGCCACAACGTCGCGCATCGACACATCGCTCTGGCCAGAAGAAATGCTTCAGAACGACCTTGAATCGCTGATGACTCGACTGAACGAAGTTCCGAGTCGAGTGCAAGAATGGAAGAAGTCTTCTGCCAGGTGCGGTGCTGACGTCGCTCTGTCCTTGGTCCGCGTCCACTGCAAGGAAGCCAGAGAAGACAAGCTGGTGTCTCTCAAGGTGGCCAACACTAGGAAGCATGACTTCCGTTCTTTCATGGAAACCTTCATCACGGCTGCCACTCGGATCGCAGATGGGATCGACCTGGACGAGTTTGTTGCGCCTTCCAGCCCTCCGCAGGAGGGGTAAAAAACTTCTATGCTTGATGATTTGAATTTGCCTCGGAATGCCGAGTGATTTTTGTAACCGCCAAACTTTAACAGGCTTGATGCCTGAGTACTTCTGGGTCCGTAGTACGTTATCCGAACTTTATTTGCCGTCGAAATATCTTTTCTTGTTTCGGACAACCATCTTCTTTGGATTGGAGTATATACTAGCATCTGTAATGCTCTTTTGTGGGTAGGAGCGAAGCACAAATTGCAGTCGACTTGTGCTCATCATGCTTGGGCGAGTGCTGGGTTGCAGCTAAGCCTCCGAGTGTGAGGTTTGCTCTCCATTCGGTAGGATCTTAGAAACTTAGGCGAGCACTGGGCTGCAGCTAAGTCCCCGAGTGGGAGGTTTGCTCTCCACTCGGTTGTTTTTTTAGAAACTTAGGCGAGCACTGGGCTGCAGCTAAGCCCCCGAGTGGGAGGTTTGCTCTCCACTTGGTAGGTTTTTTAGAAACTTAGGCGAGCACTGGGCTGCAGCTAAGCCCCCGAGTGGGAGGTTTGCTCTCCACTCGGTAGGTTTTTTAGAAACTTAGGCGAGCACTGGGCTGCAGCTAAGCCCCCGAGTGGGAGGTTTGCTCTCCACTCGGTAGGTTTTTTAGAAACTTAGGCGAGCACTAGGCTGCAGCTAAGCCCCCAAGTGGGAGGTTTGCTCTCCACTCGGTAGGTTTTTTAGAAGGCGAGCACTGGGCTGCAGCTAAGCCCCCGAGTGGAAGGCTGGCTTACCACTCGGTAGGATTTTGTTTACTTAGGCGAGTACTTGGACTGCAGCTAAGCCTCCGAGTGGGAGGCTGGCTCACCACTCGATAGGGTTTTGTTTTAACTTAGGCGAAACGGATTCGCAGCTAAGCCTCCGAGTGGAAGGCTGGCTTACCACTCAGTAGAATTTTTTACAAGCTTAGGCGAAACGGGTTCGCAGCTAAGCCACCCACTGGGGGACGGATTTATGAGAGCAAAAGCAATAACAATTTCTAAGAAAATTATGAAACTCTTGTCTTTGATGAATACACTACAGGAGTACTTTTATTACAACTCATCCGAGTGGAAAACTTAAGTATAAAAAGGGCGGAGTAAGTCTGCGTTCCATGCTCTGGGTTCGTCAATCTGGTGCTCGACATTGTAAAGGCGGTATGCCCCATTATGGAGAACCTTGGTGACGATGAAGGGACCTTCCCAAGTAGGAGCAAGCTTGTGTGGTTTCTGTTGATCCACTCGGAGAACTAAATCTCCCTCCTAGAAAGCTCGACTCTTCACATTTCTGGCATAGAAGCGATGCAAGTCCTGCTGGTAAATGGTCGATCGGATCAAGGCCATCTCTCTTTCTTCTTCTAGAAGGTCGACCGCGTCTTGTTGGGCTTGCTCTGCTTCAGCTTCGGTGTAGAGTTCGACTCGGGGTGCGTTGTGAAGCAGGTCACTCGGCAAGACTGCTTCAGCTTCGTAGACCAAGAAGAACGGAGTCCTCCCAGTCGACCGGTTTGGCGTGGTCCTTAATCCCCAAAGTACCGACGGAAGCTCGTCGACCCATGCGCCAGCTGCGTGCTTGAGGTCGCGCATCAGTCGGGGTTTCAACCCTTTGAGAATTAATCCATTTGCTCGTTCTGCTTGCCCATTCGACTGAGGGTGGGCGACTGAAGCATAATCGACTCGCGTACCCTGAGATGTGCAGAAGGCTCTAAATTCTTCGAAGTCGAAGTTTGACCCATTGTCTGTGATGATGTTGTGGGGAACTCCATATCTGAATACCAACTCTCTGATGAAACTGACAGCGGTGCCGGCATCCAGATTCTTGATGGGTTTAGCCTCAATCCACTTAGTGAACTTGTCGACTGCTACTAGTACATGGGTGTATCCATTTCTGCCTGTTCTCAGTGTTCCAACCATATCCAACCCCCATACAGCGAAAGGCCAGACGAGTGGAATGGTATTCAAGGTTGAGGCGGGTTTGTGCGACATATTGGAGTAGAATTGACATCCTTCACACTTGTCGACTATCTCTTTCGCCATCTCATTTGCTCTGGGCCAGTAAAAACCCGCTCGGTATGCTTTAGCCACGATGGTCCGAGAGGACGCATGATGGCCACAGGTCCCCGAGTGGATGTCGTTGAGAATCATTCGACCTTCTTCCGGTGTTATGCATTTCTGGCTGACTCCAGTCGCACTTTCTCTGTACAACTGTCCCCTCATGACGGTGAAGGCTTTGGATCGGCGGACGATCTCTCGAGCCTCTTCTTCATTCTCGGGGAGCTCGTTCCTCAGAATATAAGCGACATAGGGCACTGTCCAGTCGGGAGTGATGACTAGAACTTCCATGATTAAGTCGACCACAGCTGGGACCTCGACTTCAGTCGGATCCGTGGCGCTTTTTGGCTGCGGGGCTTCCTCAGTGAAAGGATCTTCTTGAATCGACGGCGTGTGAACATGCTCCAAAAACACGCCACTCGGAATGGCTTCCCTCCTGGACCCTATCTTCGCCAAGTCATCGGCTGCTTGATTTTTCAGTCGGGGAACATGATGGAGCTCTAATCCCTCAAATTTCTTCTCCAACTTTCTGACTGCATTGCAGTATCCAGTCATGGCTGGGCTTCTGACGTCCCACTCCTTCATCACTTGGTTGACCACTAAATCCGAGTCGCCGTAGACCATGAGGCGATGAACACCGAGCGAGATGGCCATACGCAACCCATACAAGAGTGCTTCGTATTCTGCTTCATTGTTGGAGGAATCAAAGTGAATCTGGAGTACATATCTGAGCTTATCTGCTCGGGGGGAAACCAAGACCACTCCGGCACCGGAACCATTCAGCATTTTGGAGCCATCGAAGAACATAGTCTAGTGCTCCGAGTGAACTTGGGTCGGTAACTGCTGTTCAGTCCACTCGGCGAGGAAATCTGCTATTGCTTGGGACTTGATAGCTTTCTTTGCCTCAAATCTGATATCTAGGGGAAGAAGTTCAATCGCCCATTTTGCCACTCGACCGGTTGCGTCTCTGTTGTGCAGAATCTCTGATAAGGGGGCGTCGGTGACGACTGTGATAATATGGTCAGAGAAGTAGTGATCAACCTTCTTCGTGGTCATATAAATCCCATATACAAGCTTCTAATAATGAGGGTATCGTTGCTTGGATGGGGTCAGGACTTCGGAAATGTAATATACTGGGCGCTGAACTTTGAAGGCTTTCCCTTATTCTTCCCGCTCGACCATAAGTACAGTACTGACGACTTGTCCTGTGGCTGCAATGTAAAGCAGCAAAGGCTCTTTGCTGATTGGGGCAGCAAGCACCGGCTGGGTGGAAAGCAGGGTTTTTAACTCTGCAAACGCTGCATCAGCTTCTGGAGTCCACTCGAACTTGTCTAACTTCTTCATCGGTCGGTAAAGAGGCAATGCCTTTTCACCGAGGCGAGAGATGAATCGACTTAACGTGGCCAAGCATCCAGTAAGTTTCTGGACATCGTGCACACGTACGGGGCATTTCATTCGGAGTATAGTGCCAACTTTCTCTGGGTTGGCGTCGATTCCTCGTTCAGAAACAAGAAAACCGAGTAACTTTCCGCCAGGAACCCCGAATGTGCACTTTGATGGATTAAGCTTGATATCATACCTCCTGAGGTTGGCAAATGTTTCAGCGAGGTCAGTCAGCAGGTCGGAACCTTTTCGTGACTTGACCACTATGTCATCCATGTACGCTTCCACATTCTAACTGATTTGAGTGAGCAAACACTTCTGAATCATCCTCATCAACGTGGCTCCGGCATTCTTGAGGCCGAATGGCATGGTGACATAACAGAAGCACCCGAATGGGGTGATGAAAGCCGTTTTGATCTCATCGGGCCCAAACAGACGGATCTGATGGTACCTGGAATAAGCGTCCAATGATCGGGCCCAAAAGACAGTCACTCACATCCCGCAGTCGAGTCGACTATTTGGTCGATGTGGGGAAGAGGAAAATGATCTTTCGGGCAGGCCCGATTGATATGCTTAAAATCAATGCACATGCGAAGCGAATTGTCCTTTTTGGGGACCATGACGACATTGGCGAGCCACTCGGAGTCGTAAATCTCTCGGATAAACTCTGCTGCTAGGAGCCGAGCCACTTCTTCGCCAATGGCCTTCCTTTTCTGGACGGCGGACCGTCGCAGATGTTCCTTCACATGTTTTGCCTTTGAATCGACTCGTAAACGATGCTCAGCCAGTCCCCTGGGTACACCCGGCATGTCCGAAGGTTTCCATGCAAAGATGTCCCAGTTCTCACGGAGGAACTGGATGAGCGCTTCTTCCTATTTGGGGTCGAGTGTTGTGGAGATATGAGTCGGGGCAGCGTTAGGGTCGGTCGGGTGGATGTGAACGGGTTTTGTCTCACCGGACGACTGGAACGCTGACTCCGTGGCAGGCTTTTTGGCTCGCAACAAATCACTTGGATCTGTATTCCTTTAGTGTTCCTGCCACTCTTCTGCCACCATCTGAGCATCAGCGATCTTTGAGCCTTTCTGGAAGCACTCTTCTGCCTTCTTGCGATTACCAGTGACAGTGATCACGCCTTTAGGGCCAGGCATCTTTAGTTTGAGGTACACGTAACATGGTCGAGCCATAAAGCGCGCATAAGCTGGTTTGCCCAAAATTGCGTGATAGGCACTCTGGAAATCCACAACCTCAAATGTCAGCTTCTCCTTGTGGAAATTCTTTGAATCACCAAAAACTACAGCAAGAGCAATCTGGCTGAGTGATGCAGCCTTCTTGCCAGGGATGACTCCATAAAAACTCATGTTGCTCGTGCTCAGCCTGGACATCGGAATGCCCATCCCTTTCAGTGTCTCGGCATACAGTATATTCAAACTGCTGCCGCCATCCATCAACACTTTGGTCAGTTGAGTGCCCTCGACGACCGGGTTGACCGCCAACGCTTGCCTCCCGGGGGTGGATATGTGCGTGGGGTGATCCGATTGGTCGAACGTAATGGCAGTCTGAGACCACTTCAGGTAATTGGGTGTTGAAGGAGCAGCCATATTCACCTCTCGTTTTATAACTTTCAGTCGGTTTTTGCTCTCAACATCAGCAAAAATCATTAAGGTGGAATTGACCTGTGGATATTCCTCGTCACTATCCTCCTTGTCCTCCACCTTGTCCGACTCTTTTTCCTTGTCCTTGGACTGCTTCCCTTGGAACTGCTGTATCAGGAGTCGAGACTGTCGAGTGGTATGCTTCGGGTAGATGAAATTATCCTCTTCGTCTTTCTTGGTGTGGATGTGACATGGTAAATCTAACACGTCATTTCCTTCTTTATCTTTTACTTTCTTGGGGTTCCAAGGCCCCTTGGGTTTCCCTTTGAACTTTCCTTGGTTCAGGGCCAAGGCTTATCCAGGTGCGGCTGGCTCATCTTTACGCTTTTGCTTCCGACTGGAATTTCCGCCTCCGGTGTCTTGGGTGACTGACTTGTGTTTGCCGCTCCGGAGCCGATCCTCTTCCTCACCATTGGCATATTTGGTGGCTGTTTCCATCATTCGACTCAGAGACAGGTCTCCGGTTCGACCGAATTTCAGGCTTAGCTCTCTGTACTTTACGCCCTCCTTGAAGGCGCAGACTGCCTGGTGATCTGATACATTTTCTACTGTATGATGCAGTGTGATCCATCTCTGGATGTAATTCCTCAGAGTCTCATTCGACTTCTGTACACAAGATTGCAGCTCGGTCAGTCCCGTCGGCCGCTTGCTTGTTCCTTCAAATGTCCTGACAAACACTCGGGAGAGGTCCTCCCACGTGTAGATGCTGCTGGGCGTCAACTGATTCAGCCATGCCCTGGCTGACCCTTCCAACATGAGAGGCAGATGCTTCATGGCCACCTCGTCATTTCCACCGCCGATCTGAACAGCCACTCGGTAGTCCTCAAGCCAAGTGTCGGGCTTGGACTCACCGTTGAACTTGCTGACTCCAGTCGCCAACCTGAAGTTGGGAGGAATCACCGCGGCTCTAATGGCTCTGCTGAAACACTCTGGTCTGGAGACGTGCACTCGGCTGCTGGTGGGTACATCTCTGTCATTACCCTTTCTGTGGGCTCTGTTCCGGTCGACCGGACCTTGAACGATGATGGATCTCGTGTCAAAGCCTGGTTCCCTGGGGTCGACTGGAATTCTTCGCCCGCCACTGTACTGGCGTCTGTCATCTTGCTGTCGAGGCATATATGATCCACCCCTCCGGGGAGGAGTGGGCACACGACGTCGATTGTTGCGATCGACTCGGTGATCATCCTGCTCATACTTCCTGTACTGATCGTGTCGGTCGCCATGCCCTTCACGCCTCGGGGGTGATCTGGGGCTATGAGCTGACTGGACAGTATTCGCCGCCACGGACCTGCTATGAATCCTGTTCCACGACTGCGACACAGCCGAATTCTGATCTCCAGCTGCCCAGAGCAAATCCTTGATCTGCATCAAGCCTCTGCCAGCCTCTGACTGGGAAGGCTGAATCGACTCTGCTAGACGTGTTGCAGCTGCCAAATTCTGGATTGGAGTGCGGTATACCTGAGTCGGAGGTTTAAAGAGTTGGCGTCGACTAGAGTCTGGAATCCGTTGCTGCGCGCGCTCGTCGAGTGCCCGCTGAAGGTTCTCCAGTCGAGTGCGCTCAGCCAGGTTGGCCAAGCGCGCGTCCTCTAAGGCGCGAGCCTCAGGGGTTTCTCCAACGATCGGAGTATGAAGTGCATCCATGTTCCGACGACGAAACTCCTCCCTCTGCTGCGAGTCGAGGGGCTCGGGGCGGTACTCCTCATGGTCGAGCGACAGGTCGCCCCCTCCGTTGCCTCCCTCGGTGCCAGGAAAGCCGGGGGGAACGTGCGGCCCATTGACCATCAGGACCTCCGCCGCCGGATCACTTCTGTCGCATTCGGATGCAGTCTCTGCAGAGCCAGTCGACAGGTTGAACAGGCCGTAGAGAGATTCGTCGGGCTCGATTGCCGCGACTTGGGCAGTGGTCGACTGGCGAGCCACTGCATGCTTCACCCACCGCTGAAGCCTCGACCGACCGGAGCGCTTACGCCGGCGGGAAGCTGGGAGGGAGGACGATACGAAAACCGGCCGATACTGAGTGCGTAGCTCCGCAGATGCATGCTCGAAAGTGCGTAGCTCCGCGGACCGGGAGCGCATCCACGTCGAGTGGAGCCTCCTGCAGCCAGGCAGAGTCGTCGGCGACGAATGTGAGCACGCCGAGACGGATCTCGCGGCCCTCAACAAAAACTCCACCTGAAACCATGATGATGGGAATTGAAAAAATTGCAACTTCTCCAACAAGTCGCTAAGACACCTGCCCCACGGTGGGCGCCAACAGTCGTGGTTCTAAGTCTGACAGTAGAATAGGGGGTAGGTATGGAGAGGCAAGATCCTAGCTATGGAGCAGTTGTGCACACAAGTGTTTTACGAGTTCAGGCCCTTCTCAGAGGAAGTAACAGCCCTACGTCTCGGAGCCCAGAGGCGGTCGACTGGATTATATGTGTGAGAGTTACAGGGGTGCGATCCCTTCTACCAGTGGAGGGGGTGGCTTATATAGAGGACGCCAAGACCCCAGCCGGCCCATGTAGCGGAGGGTTAAAGTACATTAAGATATGGCGTTACTGATAACGCCCTACATAAAGCATCATCATGACCATTAAGACTACTTAATTACAGACCCTTTGGATACAGAGTAGATCCTGAACTCTTGGTCGAGTGAGTCTTCATGGTCGTGTGTCTTCAGGTTCGTCGAGTGTCTTCTAATCCGTCGAGTGGAGTTCCTCTTGGTCGACTGGAAGACGGCTTCTTCTAAAAGATGTCCTTGGGGAGGGTACCTTGGACAGGTCCATAACCCTACCCTAGGTACATGACTTCATCACCCCCGCAAGACCACTGCCGCGCCTAAGACAAAGAAGAAGCTGATGACCGATGAGCGGGCAAGGGAGTTGGCGAAGAGAAAGGCCCGAGGCATGCGGCGGATGCGAGGGAGGAAGCCATAGCGGCAGCCGCCATCGCCGCCGCCGTGCAGTAGGAGGCCACCAATGCCTGCGTCGTGGCGGTAACGAGGGAGGCGCTGATGTACCTAGGGTTATACCCTGGCCACTACGGCCTCGTCAACGCCGTTGTGGCCACGGCCAACACCGACTCATCCACGTTCCCACGGATGGTGTTGCCCAACTCGCCTCGTGCGTCGGCGACGCAGCCGATGCCCCGCTTCCACGTCTACCCGCAGGCCTCCCGGTTCTTCGGTGAGTGCTCTCTCGAGGTGAACGTGGTGGCACCGTCCACGCCCGCGCCCGCGCCCATTGACCTCAACACCACACCGGTGGCCGGTGGCTCTTCATTCGGAGGGGCGAGGAAATGCGTGCGGCAAATGCCAGCGGACCTGCTGTCAGGAGCATGCAACCTGTTCGACGGAATGCCGGAGGCCGGCGACGATGACTACATGCAGAACATCATCTTTGAGGGTGGTGCGCCGGCCGCTGGTGGTGCCGCCGGGGTCTACGATCCCGACAAGACACAAAGCTAGGACGGCCGACGGGCGTTCACGCCGTCCACCTTTGATGAAGATCAGGTGGCCTTCATGCATGATTAGGTCGGCCTTGGCCTGGACGGCTTCCCGTTCGACCACGAGTTTTCGGAGGACTATGGGCAAGAGAAAGAGGATGAGTTGGACATCGAAGGGGAGCCTTTGTTCAAGGACGACCTCGCCAACCAAGCCGCCGGGGGGAAGACAAAGCGCAAGAGCAGGCGGACCAAGGCATACACAGCGGCCGAAGACAAGCTCATTGTGAGTGTTGGAGGGACATTGGGCAAGACCCCAAGACCGGTACCGAACAAAAGGCATTAACCTTTTCGACTTGTGTCCATCGTGAGTTCCATCAGCGCAAGAAGTTTCCAGCATGCGAAATGCAAAGCACGTGCAGGTGGTTTTCCATCTCAAAGCGTTGGAAGGTGATCCAACAAGAGTGCAACAAGTTTTGTACCACTGTTGAGAGCTTCAAGGCACGCCCCATGAGCGGCATCAGTATGCAAGACATGGTATGCTAGCAAGCACCCCTCTTTGTGTCATTCTGTTTATGCTTGCATGTTCATTTCCATATCCATTTGCCAATATGCTTGCACGCAATTCATTGGTAGGCTTTCCAAGCTTTGGAGGCATTAAAGGTCCAACACGAGGGCAAGTCCTTCAACCTCTCCCATTGTTGGAGGGTCATCAAAGATGAGGAGAAGTTCAAGGCGCAATATGCCTCCCTCAAGTAGCATGGTGGGAAGCAAGCCACGGAGGAGGTTGGGGACGGCGAGAAGGCACGGCCGCGGCGGAATACTAACTCTAAGAAGGAGGACAAGCGGGATGCAGCATCGAACGCCTTGACCGCAAGCGTGGAGGGCATGATGACCAAGAAGGACTCGAGGGAGGAGGAGCACCGACGATACAAAGAAGAACAAATGAACGCCTTCATGGAGATCAAAAGGAGGAGGCTTGAGATGGATGCAGAGAAGCAAGCCAAGATGCTTGAGATGGAGGCAGAGAAGCAAGCCAAGATGCTAGAGATCGAGGCCGCCAATGCCAAGACCAAGGAGAAAGAAGTGGCTCTCGCGAGCATGGTGACCAGGGTGGAGATCATGAAGGTGTATCTCAACACAGTGTCGCCAAGGAAGAGGCCGTGGTTCGAGAAGATGCAGGCCGACAAGCTGAAGTTCGACGACTAGTGACCTATGGCGGCACGCGCCATCCTTTTTTGTATGCCGGCAAGTGTGCTAGCATGACCACGGCCGTGATGGCGTGGTCGAACTCCCGCCCCTTTTTGTATGCTGGCATGTGTGCCCACCTCGGTTGTGCCCACCTCGGTGGCCTCCCGCACCCCCTCTTCGCCATATAAATTCACAAATATTCTGAAACCCTTCAGAGTAGCCCTAGATCAGAAGTTCCGCAGCTGCAAGGTCTCTGTATTCATGAAAACCAATCTAGACCCCGCTCTGGCACCCTAGCGGAGGGGGGAATCATCTCCGGTGGCCATCTTCATCATCCCGGCGGCCACCACGATGAGGAAGGAGTAGTCCACCCTTGGGGCCGAGGGTTTGTACCAGTAGCTATGTGTTTGATCTCTCTCTCTCTCTCTCTCTCTCTCTCGTGATCTATATCATGGGCTTTGTTAATATAGTCGGATCATATGATGTTTCTCCCCTCTATACTCTTCTTATGATGAATTGAATCTTTACCCTTCAAACTTTTGTCTTGTAGGATTGAATATTCAGAGATAAGAACACATGATATATGTCTTGCAATATGAATACTTGAGGTGACAATGAGATATCCTATTGATTCACTTGATATGTGTTATGCCATTCAACTCACGGATTTCTGCGATGATATTGGGGTAATCTATGCATAGGGGTTGATGCACATTTTTCTCCGATGGAAACTTTGGGGTCTCTTTATAGTTCTTTGTGTGGATTGAGTATTATGAATATGAATTTGCTTTGGTGTTATTCTAGTACAAACTCTAGGATAGATCGACCGGAAAAATAGCTTTGCGTTATTTTAGTATGAACTCTTGAATAGATTGAATGGAAAGAATAGCTTTGAGGTGGTTTCGTGACCTAAAAACAATTCATATATTTTGTTTTCCGGTAATAGGAACTCGGGTATTGCACTTTGAGGGATAATCATATGATCCAACTATGTTAGCATTGTTGAGAGGTTTCACTAGCGAAAGTACGGACCCTAGGCCTCATTTTTAAGCATTGCAACACCGTTTTTGTGCCCGTTTACTATTTGCTACCTTGTGTTTTTATTTATTTATAAAAATATATTTCTACCATCCATATTACACTTTTATCCCATCTCTTCGCCGAACTAGTGCACCTATACAATTTGCCATTGTATTCGGTGTGTTGGGGACACAAGAGATTCTTGTATTTGGTTGCAAGGTCGTTTGAGAGAGATCATCTTCATCCTACAGCTCTCACGGATTGATAAACCTTAGGTCATCCACTTGAGGGAAAATTGTTACTGTCCTAAAAAACTCTGCGCTTGGAGACCCAACACGTGTCTACAAGAATAAAGTTGCATAGTAGACACCAAGCTCTTTTCTGGCGCCGTTGCCGGGCAGGTGAGTGCTTGAAGGTATATCTTTAGATCATGCAATTGAATCTTTTAGTTTCTTATTTTATCACTAGTTTGGTTTATAAGAAGAAAGCTAAAAAATGGAGTTGAGGTTGCATCATATTATTGATCATCTTTATAATATCTTTCTTGAAAATGATGGTTCAGAAAATTGTGCTCAATTGTTAGAAAAAGAATTTAATAAAATGATTGGCATCAATGATGAGCATGATTGCAATTTTGTTAGTATGAACTCTTTCAATATCCATAGTACTAATGATGATTGCACTAGTCATGATGAAAATGTCTCTTATAAGCATGTCAACTTTTGTGGAGTGCATATAGTTTGCAAGTACACACCAAATGGGGAAAATAGATTTTGCAAGAGGCATAAGTCTTTAGAAACTAAATGGTTGCAAGAGGGGCTAGATGTTTGTGATGAAAATTTAAATTTTCTTAGCCATCCTTGTGAACTTTGCAATGAACGTGGTCATTTAAATACCCAATGCAAATTGTTTCATGATCGAATCGTGTCCAAAAATTGTGAAGACTTGATTTCCTTTGCACATCATAATGAACTTAGTTTACTTCTGGTCTATGAAGAAATGAAACATATAACTAGGGATATTCCAGAATTTGCCCTTGAGAGAGTTCTTGATTTTGATCTAGAGGAAATTTATATGTTTTGCGCGGTAAATTGCATTGAGAATCCTTATATTGCCAACTATCTAAAGACAAGAAAACAAATAGAGTATGAAGAGAGTACTAATGAAAGGGAAAATATTTCCCAATACCCTCCTAGTGTTTATTATGATGAATCAGGTAACAAGGAGGAGCTTCCTATCCAATCAATCTCTTCAACAAGAAGCTCAAAAAAATTGATTAAACCCACACGTGAGGTGGTCAAGAAGAAAAAGAGAAGAAGAAAAGGTAGAGGTAAAAAGGTAAATTTCCCAAGTAATATTGCTCCTATCACCATTGTGCCTCATGAAAGTGAATCAAATATGTTGATGGAGGATGATGATATTGAGTATGATTTTGTGATGCCTACTACTTGTTGCGATGATTATGATTGGGAAGACAATGATGTCTCTTATGACCTTAAAGATGTTTTTGGCACTTTCTTGGAAGAATATGATAATAATGTTTGCTATACCATTGGTGCTATTCATGCTATTGATAAGATTGATTATGATGATATGCAAAACCACAAGCTTGGGGATGCCATGTTTGATGAGTATGAAATGTTTGAAGATTTATTTGCTGAAAATAATGCTTGTCCCAAGCTTGGGGATGCTTTGCATAATGAATATGATCCTTTGATTCCGTCTACTTTCGATTATAAAATTTATTATGATGATAGCATGCTTCCTATTTATGATGATTACAATGATGAAAGTGGGTTTGGAAGAGTGTCAACTCTAGGTAGTAGTGATCCCACTATTTTGGAGGGTGTTGAATCCTATTAGAATATTGATGAAAGTGGATTTGGAGAGGTCATGACTTTATTTATTTATACATCCACTATTTTGGAAGAGGTTTCAATTGACTATGATGAGAACAAAGTTGCTACTTATGATGACATGTATGCCATAAAGAGTAATAAATTATCTATGCTTTTGGATCATGAAAAGAATGCTTTATGTGATGGTTATATGGATGAATATCTATTCATGATGCTACTGAAAATTATTATGAGAGAGGAACTTATGATTCATGATGCTCTTGTTATGTCTCAATCTTTATCTTTTATGCGAGCATCATTGAAATCATCATGCCTAGCTAAAAGGCATTAAAGAAAAGCGCTTGTTGGGAGGCAACCCAACACTTTCCCCTACTGTTTTTGTTGTTCACATGATTAGGCTACTGTAGTAATCAAGTTCTATTGCTTTCGTTTCAATAAAGTTCCAAGCAAAGCCTTTGGGACCATGTTGGGTGATAGTTGATTTGATCTTGCTGAAAAACAGAAACTCTTGCACTCACAAAAATAGCTCTCACTTTTAACAGAGGGTGCTTTTGAGTTGATTATTTTTGCAGAAGATTAATATACAAATTGCTCACGTGGTCCAATTTGTTTCATAATTTTTGGAATAGCATAAGTATGGTTCGAGTAAGATTACCATAGACTGTTCTGTTTTTGACAGAATCTGTTTTCAATGCATAGTTTGCTTGTTTCCTTGTTTCTATGGCTTATATTTCTCAATATAAATTGTGGAAATGATATGCTACAGTAGGCACTATGTGGAAACAATTATGAATCTTGTCTTTGACAGTACCAAAAGTGAAATGGTTTGCTCTTTATCATACTAACATATCTCACAAGGTTCCGTTAAGTTTTGTTGATTGAAGTTTTCAAGTTTTGGGTGAGATGTTGATATGAGGAGAATAAGGGTTGACAAGACCCAAAGCTTGGGGTGCCCAAGGCACCCCCAAGGTAATATTCAAGGAAGATCCAAGTAACTAAGCTTGGGGATGCCCCGGATGGCATCCCCTCTTTCGTCTCCAACATTATCGGTAACCTCGCTTGGAGCTATGTTTTCATTCGTCACATGATATGTGTTTTGCTTGGAGAGTCAATTTATTTTGCTAGGATATGCTTGTTGTTATTTAGAATAATGTTTTGCATCTTTTATTTCAATAAAAGTGACAATGATAGCTGATACGTCCATTTTGCATCATGCTTTTATATCAATATTTATTGCATTATGGACTGTTATTACACATTATGTCACAATACTTATGGCTATTCTCTCTTATTTTACAAGGTTGATCATGAAGAGGGAGAAGGCCGGCAGCTAGGATTCTGGCTGGAAAAGGAGCAAATATTGGAAACCTATTCTGCACTGCTCCAAAAGACCTGCAACTCCACGAAAGTAATTTTTGGAATTAATAAGAATTAATGAGGAAAGAAAGTACGAGAGGGGGCCAACACCCTGGCCAGGAGGGTGGGGGGCGCGCCCCCCTACTGGGCGTGCCCCTGTCTCCTGGGCCCCCTGGTGGCCGTCCGGTGCCCATCTTCTGCTATATGAAGTCTCTTGTCATGGAAAAAATCATAAGCAAGCTTACGGGACGAAACTCCGCCGCCACGAGGTGGAACCTTGGCGGAACCAATCTAGGGCTCCGACGGAGCTGTTCTGCCGGGGAAACTTCCCTTCGAGAGGGGGAAATCATCACCATCATCATCACCAACGATCCTCTCATCAGGAGGGGGTCAATCTCCATCAACATCTTCACCAGCACCATCTCCTCTCAAAACCCTAGTTCATCTCTTGTATCCAATCTTGTATCAAAACCACAAATTGGACTTGTGGGTTGCTAGTAGTGTTGATTACTCCTTGTAGTTGATGCTAGTTGGTTTATTCGGTGGAAGATCATATGTTTAGATCCTTAAGGCATATTAATACCCCTCTGATTATGAACATGAATATGCTTTGTGAGTAGTTACGTTTGTTCCTGAGGACATGGGTGAAGTCTTGCTATTAGTAGTCATGTGAATTTGGTATTCGTTCGATATTTTGATGAGATGTATGTTGTCTCTCCTCTAGCGGTGTTATGTGAACGTCGACTACATGACACTTCACCATTATTTGGGCCTAGAGGAAGGCATTGGGAAGTAATAAGTAGATGATGGGTTGCTAGAGTGACATAAGCTTAAACCCTAGTTTATGCGTTGCTTCGTAAGGGCCTGATTTGGATCCATATGTTTCATGCTATAGTTAGGTTTACCTTAATACTTCTTTTGTAGTTGCGGATGCTTGCAATAGGGGTTAATCATAAGTGGGATGCTTGTCCAAGTAAGGGCAGTACCCAAGCACTGGTCCACCCACATATCAAACTATCAAAGTACCAAACGCGAATCATATGAGCGTGATGAAAACTAGCTTGACGATAATTCCCATGTGTCCTCGGGAGCGCTTTTTCTCATTATAAGAAATTGTCCAGGATTGTCCTTTGCTACAAAAAGGATTGGGCCACCTTCCTGCACTTTATTTACTTTCATTGCTTGTTACCCGTTACAAATTATGTTATCACAAAACTATCTGTTACCTACAATTTCAGTGCTTGCAAAGAATACCTTACCAAAAACCGCTTGTCATTTCCTTCTGCTCCTCATTGGGTTCGACACTCTTACTTATTGAAAGGACTACGATAGATCCCCTATACTTGTGGGTCATCAAGACTCTTTTCTAGCGCCATTGCCGGGGAGTGAAGCACCTTTGGTGAGTGGAACTTGGTAAGAAAACATTTATATAGTGTGCTGGATTTTTCTGTCACTTGTTACTATGGAAACTAATCCTTTGAGGGGCTTGTTCGGGGTATCTTCACCCTGACCAGAAGAGCAACGAGTTGCTCCTACACCTACTGAACCTACTGAAAATGTTTACATTGAGATTCCTTCGGGTATGATAGAGAAACTGCTAGCTAATCTTTTTGCAGGAGATGGAACATTGCATCCCGATTTACACCTTATCTTTGTGGATGAAGTTTGTGGATTATTTAAGGGACAATTGCATTTTTACCACTAGTTGGTTCCTACCCATGGATTTTTCCCTTACTTTTCGAGCTTGCTCAGTTTTGCCCTTACTTTTCCATCGAGGTCCCTCGAATGCCCTTTGACCGTTTGACCAAGACTTTGAAAATTCATAACTAATTCATATGAACTCAGAAAAATGCAAATAAGATATCAAAATGTTCAGATAAACATTACCTTTATGGGCATATCATTTGCATTCAGGAAAAAATCATCATTTAAACTACCCGAGGTAATTAATATTATTAACATTATTAAAAATAAACAGGTATAAACAATATTTTTTCGTGAATAAAAATTATATGCAAATGTAGGTGATGTTTTCTGAACATCCTCATACCTTATTTGCATTTTCCTGAGTTCGTATCAACTTGTTATGAAGTTCTAAATTATGGTCAAAGTCATTAGAACATTCATAACAAGTTGATACAAACTCAGAAAAATGCAAATAAGTTATCAGGATGTTCAGAAAACATCACCTACATTTGCATGTAATTTTTATTCGTGAAAAAATATTGTTTATACCTATTTATTTTTAATAATGTTAATAACATTAATTACCTCAGGTAGTTTAAATGATGCTTTTGTCCTGAATGCAAATGATATGCCCATAAAGGTAATGTTTATCTGAACATTTTGATATCTTGTTTGCATTTTTCTGAGTTCGTATGAATTAGTTATGAATTTTCAAAGTTTTGGTGAAACGGTCAAAGCGCATTCGAGGGACCACGATGGAAAAAGTAAGGGAAAAACTGAGCAAGCTCGAAAAGTAAGGGCAAAACCCGTGGATAGGAACCAACTAGGGGTAAAATTGCAATTGTCCCATTATTTAAGCTTGCCGGTATTCCCGATGATGTTGTTAAGAGGAAGGTTTTCCCTTTATCTTTGAAGGGAGATGCATTGACATGGTATAGGCTATGTGATGATACTGGATCTTGGAAATATAAACGATTGAAGTTGGAATTTCACCAGAAGTTCTATCCTATGCATCTTGTTCATCGTGATCGTAATTACATATATAATTTCTGGCCTCGCGAAGGAGAAAGCATTGCTCAAGCTTGGGGAGGCTTAAGTCAATGTTATATTCATGCCCCAATCATGAGCTCTCAAGAGAAATGATTATTCAAAAAAATTATGCTCGGCTTTCTCTCAATGATCGCACCATGCTCGATACTTCCTATGCTGGTTCTTATATGCTGAAGACTACTGAATTCAAGTGGGACTTATTGGAAAGAATTAAATACAACTCTGAAGATTGGGGTTCCGACGATGGTAAGGAGTCAGGTATAACACCTAAGTTTGATTGTGTTAAATCTTTTATGGATATCGATGCTTTTCATGGATTTAGCGCTAAATATGGACTTGACTCTGAAATAGTAGCTTCGTTTTGTGAATCTTTTGCTGCTCACGTTGATCTCCCTAAGGAGAAGTGGTTTAAATACAATCCTACCATTGAAGTTAAAGTAGTTGCACCTATTACAGTTGAAGAAAAGACTATCACTTACAATGATCCTATTGTTCCTACTACTTATGTTGAGAAACCACCTTTTCCTATTAGAATGAAGGATCATGCTAAAGCTTCAACTATTGTTCATAAGAGTAATACTAGAACATATACACCTCCTGAGCAAATTAAAGTTGAACCTAGTATTGCTATGGTTAAAGATCTCTTGGATGATAATATAGATGGGCATGTTATTTACTTCTGTGGTGAAACTGCTAATATTGTTAAACCAGATGCTAAAATACATAGAACTGTTGTAGGCATGCCTATTATTTCTGTTAAAATAGGAGATCATTGTTATCATGGCTTATGTGACATGGGTGCTAGTGCTAGTGCAATACCCCATTCCTTATATAAAGAAATTATGCATGATATTGCACCTGCTGAGATAGAAGAAATAGATGTTACAATTAAGCTTGCCAATAGAGATGCCATTTCACCAGTTGGGATTGTTAGAGATGTTGAAGTCTTGTGTGGGAAAGTTAAATACCCTGCTGATTTCCTTGTTCTGGGTTCCCCACAAGATGACTTTTGTCCCATTATATTTGGTAGACCCTTCTTGAATACTGTTAATGCTAGGTTCGATTGCGAAAAGGATGTTGCCATGCTTGGCTTGGATGATATGACTCATGAGTTTAATTTTGCTAAATTTTGTAGACAACCTCGTGATAAAGATTTACCTAGTAAAGATGAAATAATTGGTCTTGCTTCTATTGCCATACCTCCTACTGATCCGTTAGAACAATATTTGCTAGACCATGAAAATGATATGTTTCTGAATGAAAGAAGGGAAATAGATGAAGTATTCCTTCAACAGGGTCCTATTCTGAAACACAATTTGCCTGTTGAAGTCCTAAGGGATCCCCCTCCACTCAAGGGTGATCCTGTGTTTGAGCTCAAACCATTAGCTGATCTTAAGTATGCTTATCTAGATGAAAAGAAAATATATCCTGTTATTATTAGTGCTGATCTTTCAGAACAAGAAGAAGAAAGATTATTTAAAACTCTGAAAAAGCACCGTGCTGCAATTGGATATACTCTGGATGATCTTAAGGGCATTAGTCCCACTCTATGCCAACACAAAATTAAAGTGGAGAAAGATGCCAAACCAGTTAGAGATCCTCAACGACGCTTAAATCCTAAGATGAAAGAAGTGGTAAGAAAGGAGATACTAAAGCTCCTTGAGGCAGGTATAATTTATGTCGTTGCTGATAGTGAATGGGTAAGCCCTGTCCATTGTGTCCCTAAAAAGGGAGGAATTACCGTTGTTCCTAATGATAAATATGAATTGATTCCGCAAAGAATTATTATAGGTTATAGGATGGTAATTTATTTCCGTACGTTAAATAAAGTTACTAAGAAAGATCATTACCCTTTACCTTTTATTGATCAAATGCTAGAAAGACTGTCCAAACATACACATTTCTGCTTTCTAGATGGTTATTCTGGTTTCTCTCAAATACCTGTGTCAGCGGAAGATCAATCAAAAACTACTTTTACTTGCCCTTTCGGTACTTTTGCTTATAGATGTATGCCTTTTGGTTTATGTAATGCACCTGCTACCTTTCAAAGATGCATGATGGCTATATTCTCTGACTTTTGTGAAAAGATTTGTGATGTATTCATGGATGACTTCTCTGTTTATCGATCCTCTTTTGATGATTGCTTGAGCAACCTTGATCGAGTTTAGCAGAGATGTGAATACACTAGTCTCGTCCTGAATTGGGAAAAGTGTCACTTTATGGTTAATGAAGGCATTGTCTTGGGGCATAAAATTTCTGAAAGAGGTATTGAAGTTGATAAAGCTAAAGTTGATGCTATTGAAAAGATGCCATGTCCCAAGGACATTAAAGGTATAAGAAGTTTCCTTGGTCATGCCGGTTTTTATAGAAGGTTCATTAAAGACTTTTCTAAAATCTCTAGGCCTCTGACTAATTTATTGCAAAAAGATATTCCTTTTGTCTTTGATGATGATTGTGTAGAAGCATTTGAAATACTTAAGAAAGCTTTGATCACTGCACCTATTGTTCATCCACCTGACTGGAATTTACCCTTTGAAATTATGTGTGATGCTAGTGATTATTCTGTAGGTGCTGTTCTAGGGCAGAGAGTTGATAAGAAACTAAATGTTATTCAATATGCTAGTAAAACTCTTGATACTACCCAGAGAAATTATGCTACTACTGAAAAAGAATTCTTACCAGTTGTATTTGCTTGTGACAAGTTCAGACCTTATATTGTTGATTCTAAAGTTACTATTCACACTGATCATGCTTCTATTAAATATCTTATGGAAAAGAAAGATGCTAAACCTAGACTTATTAGATGGGTTCTCTTGCTTCAAGAATTTTATTTGCATATTATTGATAGAAAGGGAGCTGAGAACCCCGTCGCAGACAACTTGTCTAGGTTAGAGAATGTTCTTGATGACCCACTACCTATTGAAGATAGCTTTCCTAATGAACAATTAGCGGTCATTAATGCTTCTCGTATTGTTCCTTGGTATGATGATTATGCTAATTACATTGTTGCTAAATTTATACCACCTAGTTTCACATACTAGCAAAAGAAAAAGTTCTTTTATGATTTAAGACATTACTTCTGGGATGACGCACACCTTTATAAAGAAGGAGTAGATGGTGTTATTAGACGTTGTGTACCTGAGCATGAACAGGAACAGATCCTACGCCAGTGTCATTCTGAATCATATGGAGGAGACCACGTTGGAGATAGAACTGCACATAAGGTATTCCAATCCAGTTTTTATTGGCCTACTCTCTTCAAAGATGCTCGTAAATTTGTCTTGTCTTGTGATGAATGCCAAAGAATTGGTAATATTAGAAGACGTCAAGAAATGCCTATGAACTATTCGCTTGTTATTGAACCATTTGATGTTTGGGGCTTTGATTATATGGGACCTTTTCCTGCCTCCAATGGATACACACATATTTTAGTTGTTGTTGATTACGTTACTAAGTGGGTAGAAGCTATTCCAACTAGTAGTGCTGATCATAACACCTCTATTAAGATGCTTAAAGAAGTTATTTTTCCGAGGTTTGGAGTCCCTAGATATCTCATGACTGATGGTGGTTCACATTTTATTCATGGTGCTTTCTGTCAGATGCTTGCTAAGTATGATGTTAATCATAGAATTGCATCTCCTTATCACCCGCAGTCTAGTGGTCAAGTAGAGTTGAGCAATAGAGAGCTCAAATTAATTTTGCAAAAGACTATTAATAGGTCTAGAAAGAATTGGTCCAAGAAACTTGATGATGCATTATGGGCCTATAGAACTGCATATAAAAACCCTATGGGTATGTCTCCGTATAAGATGGTTTATGGAAAAGCATGTCACTTACGAACCTCTTGAACTTGAACATAAGGCATATTGGGCTATTAAAGAGCTCAACTATGACTTCAAACTTGCCGGTGAGAAGAGGTTATTTGATATTAGCTCACTCGATGAATGGAGAACCCAGGCCTACAAGAATTCCAAGCTTTTCAAGGGAAAAGTTAAAAGATGGCATGACAAAAGAATACAAAAGCGAGAATTTAACGTAGGTGATTATGTGTTGCTATTCAACTCTCGTTTAAGATTTTTTGCAGGAAAACTTATCTCTAAATGGGAAGGTCCTTACATTATCGAGGAGGTCTATCGTTCCGGTGCCATAAAAAACAACAACTTCGAAGGCACAAGTCCTAGGGTGGTGAATGGTCAAAGAATCAAACATTATATCTCAGGTAATCCTATCAATGTTGAAACTAATATTATTGAGACCGTAACCCCGGAGGAGTACGTAAGGGACACTTTCCAGAACGTTTCACACTCCGAAAAGGAATAGGTATGTGGTACGGTAAGTAAACCGATTCCAAAACAATTCTAATGGCAATTTCTCTCAGTTTTGGAATATTTAAGAAATTTGGAAAGCAAAAAGTAATCCGGGAAGGACACAAGGCCTCCACGAGGGTAGAGGGCGCGCCCCCTGTCTCGTGGGCACCTCGTGTGCCTCCTGGACTCCATTTTCTTGCACAATATGTATTTTGGTCTGTAAAAATTCACTATATAATCTCCTGAAGGTTTTGACCACCGTATCACGCAAAAATCTTCTGTCTTTGTTTCGAGTTGTTTTTCTGACAGATCTAGAGCATCATGATGTCACCCTCCTCCAACAATGAAGACAAGGATGCTTGGCTATTGAAGATAGAGCTGAAAAGAGAAGAACCGGAGGAGATCAACAAGGATGAAGGGATTAAGAAGGACATGGAGGATCAGGCTCCGGCAGCAAAAGAAGAAAACATCCCTTAACCTTTACCTAACCTCTTTACCCCAACTGAGATTGAAGCTTTCAAGATGATTGACTTAGCTCGTATACAAAACAAGCATCTCACACAGGAGAATATTTTATTGAAGGATCATATCGTCGCACTCAAGGGCATTATCCACAAATTGGAGGAGCTTTTACGCTCAATGTGCGATTATCCACCATCATCATCACCGCCTTCATCACCACCGAGGACATAATCACATGGGTATGGGCACTCCCCTTGGCAACTGCCAAGCTTGGGGGAGGTGCCCCGGTATCGTATCACCATCACACTCCTATCTTTACCGCTTTACTTAGTTTGATCCTTTTAGTAATATCTTGATCTAGTAGATTGAAGTTTTGGTATGAATTAGTTTTGAGTTTTTCTTTGTGGTCTCTTTATGTAATCGAGTCTGTGAGCTATCTATAATAAATATTAGTTGAGTCAAGGGCCTTGCTATTCTGCTTTGATCTTGAGAAAATAGAAAGAATAAAAAGAATAAAAGAGTTCATATTGATCTTATGGATAGTAATGACTTCACATATAAAGAGTATGAGGCATAAAAACTGTTGAGAGTTGACAAACATGGTTTTGGTCATTGTTGCAATTAATAGGAAGTAATAAAGAAAGAGAGGTTTTCACATATAAATATATTATCTTGGACATCTTTTATGATTGTGAGCACTCATTAAGTATGACATGCTAAAGAGTTGATGTTGGACGAGGAAGACAACATAATGGTTTATGTTTTCTCACATCTCAGTTAAAATATATTGTCATTGATCTTCCCAACATGTTGAGCTTGCCTTTCCCCCTCATGCTAGCCAAAAAATTCCTTGCACCAAGTAGAAATACTACTTGTGCTTCCAAATATCCTTAAACCCCAGTTTTGCCATGAGAGTCCACCATATCTACCTATGGATTGAGTAAGATACTTCAAGTAAGTTGTCATCGGTGCAGGCAATAGAAATTGCTCTCTAAATATGCATGACTTATTAGTGCGGAGAAAATAAGCTTTATACAATCTTGTTATGGAAGCAATAAAAGCGACCGTCTGCATAATAAAGGTCCATATACAAGTGGCAATATAAAGTGACGTTCTTTTGCACTAATATTTTGTGTATCCAACCCTAAAAGCACATGACAACCTATGCTTCCCTCTGCGAAGGGCCTTTCTTTTACTTTGTGTCTTTTACCTTATGCAAGAGTCAAGGTGATCTCTACACCTTTCCCTTTTTTCATTTTATCCTTTGGCAAGCACCTCGTGTTGGAAAGATCCTGATACATATATCCAATTGGATGTTCGTTAGCATGAACTATTATTGTTGACATCACCTAAAGGTGAATACGTTGGGAGGCAAAATTATAAGCCCCTATCTTTCTCAGTGTCCGATTAAAACTCCATAACCATAAGTATTGCGTGAGTGTTAGCAATTGTAGAAGACTATATGATAGTTGAGTATGTGGACTTGCTGAAAAGCTCTATTCTTGACTCTTTTTGATGTTATGATAAATTGCAATTGCTTCAATGACTGAGATTATAGTTTGTTAGTTCCCAATGAAGTTTATGTTCCATACTTCACATTCTGAATAGATTGTCACTTGAGCATAAGAAATCATATGACAAAACCTATATATGTTGTTGTTATAAGAATGATCATGATGCCCTCATGTCCGTATTTTATTTTTATCGACACCTCTATCTCTAAACATGTGGACATATTTTTCGATTTCGGCTTCCGCTTGAGGACAAGCGAGGTCTAAGCTTGGGGGAGTTGATACATCCATTTTGCATCATGCTTTTATATCAATATTTATTGCATTATGGGTTGTTATTACACATTATGTAACAATATTTTTGGCTATTCTCTCTTATTTTACAAGGTTTATCATGAAGAGGGAGAAGGCCGACAGCTAGGATTCTGACTGGAAAAGGAGCAAATATTGGAAACCTATTCTCCATAGCTCCAAAAGACCTGCAACTCCATGAAAGTCATTTTTGGAATTAATAAGAATTAATGAGCAAAGAAAGTACCAGAGGGGTGATGTCTACTACACAACCTTCTTCTTGTAGACGTTGTTGGGCCTCCAAGTGCAGAGGTTTGTAGGACAGTAGCAAATTTCCCTCAAGTGGATGACCAAAGGTTTATCAATCCATGGGAGGAGTAGGATGAAGATGGTCTCTAACAAACAACCCTGCAACCAAATAACAAAGAGTCTCTTGTGTCCCCAACACACCCAATACAATGGTAAATTGTATAGGTGCACTAGTTCGGCAAAGAGATGGTGATACAAGTGCAATATGGATAGTAGATAAAGGTATTTGTAATCTGAAATTATAAAAACAGCAAGGTAGCAAGCGATAAAAGTGAGCGTAAACGGTATTGCAATGGTAGGAAACAAGGCCTAAGGTTCATACTTTCACTAGTGCAAGTTCTCTCAACAATAATAACATAATTGGATCATATAACTATCCTCAACATGCAACAAAGAGTCACTCCAAAGCTATTAATAGCGGAGAACAAACAAAGAGATTATGGTAGGGTACGAAACCACCTCAAAGTTATCCTTTCTGTTCTATCTATTCAAGAGTCCATAGTAAAATAACATGAAGCTATTCTTTCCGTTCAATCTATCATAGAGTTCATACTAGAATAACACCTTAAGACACAAATCAACCAAAACCCTAATATCACCTAGATACTCCATTGTCACCTCAACTATCCGTGGGCATGATTATATTATATGCATCACACAATCTCATATTCATCTATTCAACCAACACAAAGTACTTCAAAGAGTGCCCCAAATTTTCTAAAGGAAAGTCAAGACAAAAACGTGTGCCAACCCCTATGCATAGATTCCCAAGGTCACGGAACCCGCAAGTTGATCATCAAAACATACATCAAGTTGATCACGTGAATATCCCATTCTCACCACAGATAAGCATGACAAGACATACATCAACTGTTCTCAAATCCTTAAAGACTCAACCCGATAAGATAACTTCAAAGGGAAAACTCAACCCATTACAAGCCGAGTAGAGGGGGAGAAACATCATAAGATCCAACTATAATAGCAAAGCCCGCGGTACATCAAGATCGTGCCATAGAAAGAACACGAGAGAGAGAGAGAGAGAGAGAGAGAGAGATCAAACACATAGCTACTGGTACATACCCTCAGCCCCGAGGGGAACTACTCCCTCCTCATCATGGAGAGCGCGGGGATGATAAAGATGGCCACCGGTGAGGGATCCCCCCTCCGGCAGGGTGCCGGAACAAGGTCCCAATTGTTTTTTGGTGGCTACAGAGGCTTGTGGCAGCGGAACTCCCGGACTATCTTCCGTTTCGATGTTTTCGGGGTATATGGAGATATATAGGTGAAAGAAGTCGGTCGGGGGACGCTCGAGGGGCCAACAAGACAGGATGCGTGCCCAGTAGGGGGGCGCCCCCCACCCTCGTGGCTTCCTCGAAGCTTCTCTGACGTGAACTCCAAGTCTCCTGGATCATGTTCGTTCCAAAAATCACGCTCCTGAAAGTTCCATTCCGTTTGGACTCTGTTTGATATTCCTTTTCTTCGAAACAATGAAATAGGCAAGAAAACAGCAATACGGGCTGGGCCTCCGGTTAATAGGTTAGTCCCAAAAGTAATATAAAAGTGTATAGTAAAGCCCATAATCATTCAAAGCAGATATTAAAATAGCATGAATGCTTCATAAATTATAGATACATTGGAGATGTATTAGCATCCCCAAGCTTAATTCCTACTCGTCCTCGAGTAGGTAAATGATAAAAGAAAGAATTTATGAAGTGTGAATGCTAGCAGGTGCACAAGTTTGATCAATGATAATTTCAATCACCTTTTGTAGCATGTTTATATGTCATAACAGTAGTTCATCTCATAAAACTTCTCAAGATCAAGTAACAAGCTATTCACATGTTAAAGCATAGACCATAAACTTTCTTGAAAACTAGCAAACTTCATTCTCAGTCATCAAACAATTGCAATTCATCTTATTTTCAGGAAGGGTCTATGTTAAAGCTTTGATTTAGCAAACTCCACATTCTCAACTATCATATAGTTTTGTACAATTGCTAACACTCACGCAATACTTGTGGTTATGGAGTTTTAATCGGACACTAAGAAAGATAGGGGCTTATAGTGTTGCCTCCCAACGTATTCACCTTTGGGTGATGTCAACAATAATAGTTCATGCTAACTTACATCCAATTGGATATATATATATCAGGATCTTTCCAACACGAGGTGCTTGCCAAAGGATAAAATGAAAAAGGGAAAGGTGAAGATCACCTTGACTCTTGCATAAAGTAAAAGACATAAAGTAAAAGATAGGCCCTTCGCAGAGGGAAGCGGAGGTTTTCATGCGCTTTTATGGTTGGACGCACAAAATCTTAATGCAAAAGAATGTCACTTTATATTGCCACTTGTATATGGACCTTTATTATGCAGTCCATCGCTTTTATTGCTTCCATAACAAGATCATATAAAGCTTATTTTCTTCACACTAATAAGGCATACATATTTAGGGAGCAATTTTTATTGCGTGCACCGATGACAACTTACTTGAAGGATCTTACTCAATCCATAGGTAGGAAGGGTGGACTCTCATGGCAAAAACTGGGTTTAAGGATATTTGGAAGCGCAAGTAGTATCTCTACTTGGTGCAAGAGATTTTGGCTAGCATGAGGGGGAAAGGCAAGCTCAACATGTTTGAATGATCCATGACAATATACTTTAACTAAGATGTGAGAAAACATAACCCATTACATTGTCTTCCTTGTCCAACATCAACTCTTTTAGCATGTCATACTTAATGAGTGCTCACAATTACAAAAGATGTCCAAGATAGTATATTTATATGTCAAATCTCTCTTCCTTCAATATTCTTTCATCAATTGTTCAAATGACCAATACAATGCTTGCTAACCTTCAATAAATTTAGAACCTCTACTTCTTAGATGTGAAGTCATTACTCCCCATGGGATAAGCAAATGAGACATATATAGTTTCAGATTTATGACATTCAACTCATTCAACCATTTACTCACAGGATATAAGTGAAGCATACGAGTAAATGGAAAACTACTCAAAAAGATATAAGTGAAGATCAATGAGTAGTCAAATAATTATTTAGCTATGTGAAGACTCCCTCTCATTTAAGAATTTCAGATCTTGGTATTTTATTCATACAGCAAGCAAAGCAAAACAAAATGACATTGCTAGGATAGCACAACTCATGTGAAGAAGCAAAAACTTAGGTTCAACCGATACTAACCGATAATTGTTGAAGAAGAAAGGTGGGATGCCTACTGGGGCATCCCCAAGCTTGGATGCTTGACATTTCTTGAAATATTATCTTGAGGTGCCTTGGGCATCCCCAAGCTTGAGCTTTTATGTCTCCTTAATTCCTTTTATATGTTGGTTTCCTAAATCTCGAAAGCTTCATCCACACCAAACTCAACAAGAACTCGTGAGATAAGTTAGTATAAACCAATGCAAAAACCTTATCATCTTCTACTGTAACAAATCACTAAATTATTATTAAACATTTTATACTAAATGTCTCTGCATATTTTATACTCCTACCTTCAAATAGAATCATTAAACAAGCAAACATATGCAACAATGCAAACATAACAGCAATCTTCCAAAACAGTATAAGCTATAAAGAATGCAACATTCATCATACTTACCTAACTCCAAAAAATATAAGAAAAATATTACACTGTAGAAGATTTAACATAGCTCATTATGCAAAAAGTTTCAACATTATATCATTCTCTGAATTTTCTAGGGAATTTTTGCAACATCGGTAAACTTTCTGTTTCAAACAGCAACATGTATACTAGCAAAATAAGCATGGTAAAGGCTATCCTTGACATTTTTATCAAAAATATAGATGCAAAACATTATTATAAATAACATCAAGCAAATACTAACAAAATAAAATGACTCTCCAAGCAAAACACATATCATGTGGCGAATAAAAATATAGCTCCAAGTAAAGTTACCGATGAACGAAGACGAAAGAGGGGATGACATCCGGGGCATCCCCAAGCTTAGGCTCTTGGTTGTCCTTGAATATTAACTTGGGGTGCCTTGGGAATCCCCAATCTTAGGCTCTTGCCACTCCTTATTCCATAGTCCATCAAATCTTTACCCAAAACTTGAAAACTTCAACCACACAAAACTTAACAGAAAACTCGTAAGCTCCTTTAGTAAAAGAAAACAAACCACCACTTTAAGGTACTGTAATGAACTCATTCTTTATTCACATTGATGTAATATCTACTGTATTCAAACTTCTCTATGGTTCGTACCCTCCGATACTACTCATAGATTCATCAAAATAAGCAAACAACACATAGAAAACAGAATCTGTCAAAAACAGAACAGTATGTAGTAATCTGTATCATTCGAATACTTCTGTAACTCAAAACATTCTGAAATAAATAGGTGGACCTTAGGAATTTGTCTATTAATCATCTGCAAAAAGAATCAACCTAAAATCGCTCTCCAGTAAACAATGGCAGCTATTCTCGTGAGCGCTAAAGTTTCTATTTTTTTACAGCATGATCATAAAGACTTCACCCAAGTCTTCCCAAAGGTCCTACTTGGCACAAACACTAATTAAAACATGAAACCACATATAACCAGAGGCTAGATGAATTATTTATTACTAAACAGGAACAAAAACAAAGAACACAAGGAAAATTGGGCTGCCTCCCAACTAGCGCTATCGTTTAACGCCCCTAGTTAGGCATGATGATTTCAATGATGCTCACACAAAAGATAAGAATTGAAACATAAAGAGAGCATCATGAAGAATATGACTAGAACATTTAAGTCTAACCCACTTCCTATGCATAGGGATTTTGTGAGCAAACAACTTATGGGAACACTAATCAACTAGCATAGGAAGGTAAAACAAGCATAGCTTCAAAATTTTCAACACATAGAGAGGAAACTTGATATTATGGCGATTCCTACAAGCATATATTCCTCCCTCGTAATAATTTTCAGTAGCATCATGAATGAATTCAACAATATAACCAGCACCTAAAGCATTCTTTTCATGATCTACTTGCATAGAATTTTTACTACTCTCCACATAAGCAAATTTATTCTCATCAACAATAGTGGGAGCAAACTCAAAAAAATAACTATCACGTGAGGCATGATCCAATTGAAAACTAAAATCATGATTACAAGTTTCATGGTTATAATTATTTTTAATAGCATACAAGTCATCACAATAATCATCATAGATAGCAATTTTGTTCTCATAATCAATTGGAACCTCTTCCGAAATAGTGGAATCGTCACTAAATAAAGTTGACACTCTTCCAAATCCACTTTCATATTCATCACAATAAGATTCAATATCCTCCAAAATAGTGGGATCAATACTACCTAAAGTTGACACTCTTCCAAACCCACTTTCATCAATATAATCATCTTAAATAGGAGGCATTCTTTCATCATAATAAATATTCTCATCAAAACTTGGGGGACAAAAAATATCATATTCATCAAACATAGCATCCCCAAGCTTGTGGCTTTGCATATCATTAGCATCATGGATATTCAAGTAATTCATACTAACAACATTGCAATCATGCTCATCATTCAAAGATTTAGTGCAAAACATTTCATAGACTTCTTCTTCTAGCACTTGAGCACAATTTTCCTTACCATCATTCTCACGAAAGATATTAAAAAGATGAAGCGTATGAGACAAACTCAATTCCATTTTTTGTATAATTTTCTTTTATAGACTAAACTAGTGATAAAACAAGAAACAAAAAGATTCGATTGCAAGATCTAAAGATATACCTTCAAGCAGTCACCTCCCCGGCAACGGCGCCCGAAAAGAGCTTGATGTCTACTACACAACCTTCTTCTTGTAGACGTTGTTGGGCCTCCAAGTGCAGAGGTTTGTAGGACAGTAGCAAATTTCCCTCAAGTGGATGACCTAAGGTTTATCAATCCGTGGGAGGCATAGGATGAATATGGTCTCTCTCAAACAACCCTGCAAGCAAATAACAAAGAGTCTCTTGTGTCCCCAACACACCCAATAAGATGGTAAATTGTATAGGTGCACTAGTTCAGCGAAGAGATGGTGATACAAGTGCAATATGGATAGTAGATAAAGGTATTTGGAATCTGAAATTATAAAAATAGCAAGGTAGCAAGCGATAAAAGTGAGCATAAACGGTATTGCAATGGTAGGAAAACAGGCCTAAGGTTCATACTTTCACTAGTGCAAGTTCTCTCAACAATAATAACATAATTGGATCATATAACTATCCCTCAACATGCAACAAAGAGTCACTCCAAAGCTATTAATAGCGGAGAACAAACGAAGAGATTATGGTCAGGTATGAAACCACCTCAAAGTTTTCCTTTCTGTTCTATCTACTCAAGAGTCCGTAGTAAAATAACATGAAGCTATTCTTTCCGTTCAATCTATCATAGAGTTCATACTAGAATAACACCTTAAGACACAAATCAACCAAAACCCAAATGTCACCGAGATACTCCATTGTCACCTCAAGTATCCGTGGGCATGATTATATGATATGCATCACACAATCTCATATTCATCTATTCAACCAACACAAAGTACTTCAAAGAGTACCCCAAAGTTTCTATCGGAAAGTCAAGACGAAAACGTGTGCCAACCCCTATGCATAGATTCCCAAGGTCACGGAACCCGCAAGTTGATCACCAAAACATACATCAAGTTGATCACGAAAATATCCCATTGTCGCCACAGATAAGCACGGCAAGACATACATCAAGTGTTCAAATACTTAAAGACTCAATCCGATAAGATAACTTCAAAGGGAAAACTCAATCCATTATAAGAGAGTAGAGGGGGAGAAACATCATAAGATCCAACTATAATAGCAAAGCTCGCGATACATCAAGATCGTGTCATAGAGAGAACACGAGAGAGAGAGAGAGAGAGATCAAATACATAGCTACTGGTACATACCCTCAGCCCCGAGGGTGAACTACTCCCTCCTCGTCATGGAGAGCATCGGGATGATGAAGATGGCCACCGGTGAGGGATCCCCCCTCCGGCAGGGTGCCAGAACAGGGTCCCGATTGGTTTTTGGTGGCTACAGAGACTTGCGGCGGCGGAACTCCCAATCGATCTTCCGTTCCGATGTTTTCAGGGTATATGGAGATATATAGGTGAAAGAAGTCGGTCGGGGGACGCTCGAGGGGCCCACGAGACAGGGGGAGCGCCCAGTAGGGGGGGCGCCCCCCACCCTCGTGGCTTCCTCGAAGCTTCTCTGACGTGAAATCCAAGTCCCCTGGATTATGTTCGTTCCAAAAATCACGCTCCCGAAGGTTTCATTCCGTTTGGACTCCGTTTGATATTCCTTTTCTTCGAAACACTGAAATAGGCAAGAAAACAACAATATGGGCTGGGCCTCCGGTTAATAGGTTAGTCCCAAAAGTAATATAAAAGTGTATAATAAAGCCCATAATCATTCAAAATAGATAATAAAATAGCATGAATGCTTCATAAATTATAGATACGTTGGAGACGTATCAAGGGGGCCCACACCCTGGCCAGGAGGGTGGGGGCGCGCACCCCCTACTGGGCGCGCCCCTGTCTACTGGGCCCCCTGGTGGCCCTCCAGTGCCCATCTTCTGCTGTATGAAGTCTCTTGTCCTGAAAATATCATAAGCAAGCTTACGGGACGAAACTCCGCCGCCACGAGGCGGATTCTTGGCGGAACCAATCTAGGGCTCTGACGGAGCTGTTCTGCTGGGGAAACTTCCCTCCGGGAGGGGGAAATCATCACCATCATCATCACCAATGATCCTGCCATCAGGAGGGGGTCAATCTCCATCAACATCTTCACCAGTACCATCCCCTCTCAAAACCCTAGTTCATCTCTTGTATCCAATCTTGTATCAAAACCACAAATTGGTACCTGTGGGTTGATAGTAGTGTTGATTACTCCTTGTAGTTGATGCTAGTTGGTTTATTCGGTGGAAGATCGTATGTTCAGATCCTTAATGCATATTAATACCCCTCTGATTATGAACATGAATATGCTTTGTGAGTAGTTACGTTTGTTCCTGAGGACATGGGTGAAGTCTTGCTATTAGTAGTCATGTGAATTTGGTATTCGTTCGATATTTTGATGAGATGTATGTTGTCTCTCCTCTAGTGGTGTTATGTGAACGTCGACCACATGACACTTCACCATTATTTGGGCCTAGAGGAAGGCATTGGGAAGTAATAAGTAGATGATGGGTTGCTAGAGTGACATAAGCTTAAACCCTAGTTTATGCGTTGCTTTGTAAGGGCCTGATTTGGATCCATATGTTTCATGCTATGGTTAGGTTTGCCTTAATACCTCTTTTGTAGTTGCGGATGCCTGCAATAGGGGTTAATCATAAGTGGGATGCTTGTCCAAGTAAGGGCAGTTCCCAAGCAGCGGTCCACCCACATATCAAACTATCGAACGCGAATCATATGAGCGTGATGAAAACTAGGTTGACGATAATTCCCATGTGTCCTCGGGAGTGCTTTTCTCATTATAAGAAATTGTCCAGGCTTGTCCTTTGCTACAAAAAGGATTGGGCCACCTTGCTGCACTTTATTTACTTTTATAACTTGTTACCCGTTACAAATTATGTTATCACAAAACTATCAATTACCTACAATTTCAGTGATTGCAGAGAATACCTTACCGAAACCACTTGTCATTTCCTTCTGCTCCTCGTTGGGTTCGACACTCTTATTTATCGAAACGACTACGATAGATCCCCTATACTTGTGGGTCATCAATAGCCTTTGCCATGCTTATTTTGCAAGTATACTTGTTGCTGTTTGAAAACAGAAAGCTTATGGATGTTGCAAAAATACCCTAGAAAAGCCAGAATATGATAAATTTTTGAAACTTTTGCAAAATAATCTCTGATATTTTTTTTACAGTTTAGTATTTTTCTCATAATTTTTGGATTTAGGGAAGTATGATGAATCTTGCATTCTTTACAGATTGTACTGTCTTGGTCGATTGTTGTTATGTTTGCATAAGTTTGCTTGCTTAATGATTTTATTTGAGGATAGGAGTATTAAATATGCAGAGGCATTTAGTATGCTGTGTTGAATAATAATTTTATTGATTTAATACAGTAGAGAATGATAAGGTTTTGCACTGATTTATACTAACTTATCTCACGAGTTCTTGTTGAGTTTTGTGTGGATGAAGTTTTTGAGATTTATGGAAACCGTGATATAAGAGGAATTAAGGAGGCACAAAAGCTCAAGCTTGGGGATGCTCAAGGCATCTCAAGCTAATATTTCAATAAGTCTCAAGCATCTAAGCTTGGGGATGCCCCGGTAGGCATCCCACCTTTCTTCTTCAACAATTATCAGTTAGAATCGGTTGAGCCTAAGTTTTAGCTTCTTCACATGAGTTGTGCTACTCTTGAAATGTCATTTTATTTTCATTTTGCTTGCTGTTTTAATAAAATACTTAGACCTGAAAGTTTTTAAATTAAATAGAGTCCTCAAATAGGAGGCTAGGTAAGCGGCATTCACATCCATCAACAAAGCTCTTTTCTATGGAATTGCTCTAGTACTTCACTTATACCTTTTTGAGCATGGTGTGCTTTGTTAATTTTGAAGAAATGCACATGATATTCACTAATATTTATTTGAGCTTATCAAAAGAAACATATGAAAATAGTCCCAAAGTGATAGATATCCAAGGAGGATATAATAAAAACTTTCATGAAGATCATTGGACATTTTTCTCCTACGGAAACTTTGGGGTCTCTTTATAGTTCTTTGTGTAGATTGAGTATTATGAATATGAATTTGCTTTGGTGTTATTCTAGTACGAACTCTAGGATAGATTGAACGGAAAAAATAGCTTTGCGTTATTTTAGTACGAACTCTTGAATAGATCGAATGGAAAGAATAGTTTTGAGGTGGTTTCAACCTACAAACAATTCCTATCTTTTGTTCTCCGCTAATAGGAACTCGGGAGTGATTCTTTATTGCACTTTGAGGGATAATCATATGATTCAACTATGTTAGCATTGTTGAGAGGTTGCACTAGCGAAAGTACGGACCCTAGGCCTCATTTTTAAGCATTGCAACACCGTTTTTGTGCCCGTTTACTATTTGCTACCTTGCTGTTTTTATTTATTCAGATTATAAAAATATATTTCTACCATCCATATTACACTTTTATCCCCATCTCTTTGCCAAACTAGTGCACCTATGCAATTTGCCATTGTATTGGGTGTGTTGGGGACACAAGAGATTTCTTGTATTTGGTTGCAGGGTCGTTTGAGAGAGACCATCTTCATCCTACACCTCTCACGGATTGATAAACCTTAGGTCATCCACTTGAGGGAAAATTGCTACTGTCCCACAAAACTCTGCGCTTGGAGGCCCAACACGTGTATACAAGAATAAAGTTGTGTAGTAGGCATCAGTGGCCAACCACGCATTGCACAACAACTCTTCCTCCAACATATTGAAAATTTCTCCTCTACCCTTCTTACTTGGATGGGATGCAAATTCGTCCGGATCAAGGTCGTCGTCGTCGTCCTTCTCCTGATGGTCATATACGAATCCGAGTAGCTGGTGTAGGTGCCCGGCTAGGTGTAAGTGCTCGGATGCGTGCCCGACTGGGTGTACATGGATCTTCTCTCAATTCGTGTCGTTGTACGCCGACTCACCCAGTTCATATATACTATTGGGTTCTACTGTAGGCTGCGTTAACTGCAAATTAAAATTTTCCTACTCGCACGACATTCAGGTACATTGCTACGGGAGATGGATCACATATCATTACCACTAGACGCGCAGTGTCATGCAATAGAAGTAGACTTGGGGAAGCGCATCCACAGGGTTCGTCTCCTCCTCGTGCGATCTCCCTCGAATAGCCGGTCATCGGATCCCACATACAGGTTTTCCCGAGCGGCGCAAGTGCACCACTAATGGTATCCGCGCATGAAAGAGGAACACCATGCGGCGGACTACTAGGTTCGATCACACAGCCGACGGCAAGTGGGGTGGCTTGTTGCAACACATGCAAAGCTCTAGTGGCGACGCCGAAGTGATCAATTGAATGAGTGTGTCGCACCTCCAGTCTGGCATCCGTCGCGGGGTCAACACTTGGGCCTCGCACTTAACACCCAAAGTCTGTTCAGCCTGGATCCGAGTGTGAGTTGGATCACATATAACTCGTAGAGTCGATTCCGGCCTCACATGTTCCTTCCCTTAAGCATGCAATCCCTTAGGTTCAAGTCAGTTTGGTCATAGGTAAGATCTCCTCCGTCCTACTCGGTTGGTAGCGGCCTCTAGCAAGGTGTACTAATCGACCACAAATTAGACAATGAAGCTATTGGTGTTCTGGGAATGGGGGTCCCCAGACTCGCCTGCCTGTGGCCTGCGGCGTGGCTCGAATGGTGGCCTAGTGCGGCCCATCTTCATCAATGCAAGACTCAAGACCCTCGCGAGGGGCCAAGCCTCGCGGGGTGGACGACACGAGGCCTCTTCAGGAGCGGTCTTGCCAGGCAAGCTCGCGAGGAGGCGGAGAGATCAAGGCAGGGGTACTTCGCGAGGTGCTTATGATGCCAGCTGTGACGATCGAGACCAGGCGGGCGCCAGCGGACGCCAGGCGGGCGCCGGCCCGCGCAGTGTCCTTGTTTCCTCTTTGGTGCAAAGGGGGCAAGCACAGGCATGGAGTACCGAGGCATCAAGAAAAGGTTGCCATTTCAGTGCAATGCGGCCAAGACCAGGAGGACGACAGGATGGAGGTCACCATGGAGCCCAAGACGGCGTCATCGCCAGTGCCTTTGGCAGCCGAAGACCAACTTTACTCAGGATAACTTGTACTATATGTTCCCCTTCAAAATGGCCGTTGTTGGCGCCCTTCCCGCTCAATATTTGGGAAGAGGACCAGGGCCTCCATATATAGGGCTAGCCACCACAGTAGAAGGGAGGGGATCAAGTTCTCATTAGATCGACAGGCGATCGAACTCACCCAAGCAGTTCATCGCACCAGCTCAAGAACACCTCTCGCGAGGCTGTTCGTCCTTTGTACTGTTCATCATCATCCCCTGAGGCAATCCACCACACCACACACTGGAGTAGGGTATTACACCACAACGGTGGCCCGAACCAGTATAAATCTTGTGTCCCTCATGTTGTTCATCGTTTAGCTTAGATTCTCGCGAGGCGATCAGACATGGAGTGGTAGGGGGAAGATCTTCGCGCGCACCCCAGAGTTCAAACCTTAAGGGTCTGCCGGAACCCAACATCCGACATTTGGCGCGCCAGGTAGGGGTGCGCCGAAGCTCTCCCTTCCACCAGCCCGCTCTCCATCAGCACCGCACTTCTCCCTCATGGCGGACATCGCGCCTCCAGCTCCGGCGGCCGGCACCAGCGCTGGAGCCAGGGGGCTCCGGGCCCTGGCCCCCACCTTACGACAGGTGCAGTGGCTGAACAAGTTCAAGCCAGACATGCCGCCACGCTACGACGGCACAACGGATCCGCTAGCCTTCCTGTTGGCGTATGAGGAGGCTGTCCTCAAGGCGGGGGCGACGACAGGGTCATGCCTAACTGGCTGCCCATGGCCCTCACTGGCGTCCCACGCATGTGGTTGCTCCACCTGCCAGCAGCTTCTGTGGCCTCCTGGGAGGAGTTGCGCAACCGCTTCATCGCCCAGTATGTTACGCCGGAGCCCCCGGTCGTCGCAGCTCTCCTGGGAGGCTTGCTGGCACCACCTTCGAGCCGCCACGTCAAGTCGTTCGTCTACCGGATTGGTGCCGTCCTCAAGCGTCATGAAGCCCCCCCCGGGCTGGGCGGCACCCAAGGCCGATTTGACCTTCAACTCAGACGATCACCCCTCCAACACCGCATGCTCTGGCGCGCCCCCAATGCTATGCACCCCCACCATCTGCCAGGTGGCCGTCACCAGGACCCTCATCGATGGTGGTTCTAGCCTCAACATGCTCTCGGTGGAGGCCTTCAGCCTCCTCCATGTGCCGCTAGAGCGACTCCAGCCCAGCAGGCCCTTCTCGGGTGTCGGAGGCAGTTCCACCGGCTCCCTAGGGCAGATCCGCCTCCCGGTGACCTTCGGCACCCACGACAACTTCCGCACGGAGCTGGTCGACTTCGACATCGCCCCCATCAGCCTCCCGTATAACGCCATCCTCGGCTACCCTGCCTTGGCCCAGTTCATGGCGGCGACTCACCCGGCCTACAACCTCATGAAGATGCCCGGGAGCAGCGGCGTCCTTACCATGCCTGGAGATGCAAGGGATGCCCTGCAGGCACTCAAGCTCGCTTTCAAGGCGACCGCAGCAGCACAACCCGCCAGCGCTAGCGCCCTCGAGCCCAAAGGGGCTGCGCCGGCCAAGAAGAAGCAGCTATTCACCCAAGACAAGGTGGAGACCAAGCAAGTAGCGGTCAATGAAGATGGATCTTCTGGCGCTACCTTCACCATAGGTGCAAGTCTCGACCCTGAGCAAGAGGAGGCCCTGATGAAATTTCTGCGCGCGAACAAGGAGGTGTTTGCATGGGAACCTGATCAGCTAGCAGGGGTCCCAAGAGAGGTGATTGAGAACCATCTGAACGTGTGCCCCAACGTGCGCCCCGTGAAGCAGAAGGCAAGGCGACAGTCCACTGAGAAGCAGGCCTTCATCATCCAAGAAACCTGCAAGTTGGAGGCTGCCAGTGTCATTCGCGAGGTTCGCTATCCTGAATGGCTGGCCAACCCTGTTGTTGTGCCGAAAAAGGGGGGAAAGAGCGCATGTGCGTCGACTTCACCAACCTCAACAAGGCCTGCCATCAGGATCCATTCCTGCTCCCTTGCATCGACCAGATCGTTGATTCCACCACCGAGTGCGACTTGCTGTGCTTCCTGGATGCCTTCTTAGGCTATCACCAAATTAAGATGGTGGTGGAAGATGTGGAGAAAATGACCTTCCTGACCCCGTGCGGAGTATACTCCTATACCTGCATGCCGTTCGGGTTGCGCAACGCGGGTGCGGCCTTTCAGCGACTGATGCACATTGCCTTGGGCCGGCAGCTCGGTAGAAACGCCGAGGCCTACGTCGACGACATCCTGGTGAAGTCTCGGGAGGCGGAGACCCTGATACAGGACCTGGAAGAAACCTTCGCGAGTCTTTGCAAAGTGGACCTGCGACTCAACCCAGAGAAGTGTGTATTCGGAGTCCCTTCAGGCAAGCTTTTGGGCTTCCTCGTGTCGCACAGAGGTATCGAGGCTAACCCAGAGAAGGTCAAGGCAGTCGAAGACATGAGTCCGCCGAAGACCCTCAGAGAAATGCAGAAGCTCACCGGGCGAGTAACCGCGTTGGGACGCTTCATCTCCAAGCTAGGGGAACGAGCACTGCCCTTCTTCAAGCTGATGAAGAAGAAGGGCCCGTTCGAATGGACTGAAGAGGCTGACAAAGGATTCCAAGATCTCAAGAAGTACCTTACCAGCCCTCCAGTGATGGTAGCTCCGCGCCTTCAGGAGCCCTTGGTGCTCTACCTTGCAGCCACGCCGTACTCCGCCAGCGTAGCCCTGGTGGCGGTTCGGGAGGAGCGCCGAGCCAAGACCGCGATAGTCGCAGCCCCGGCCGAAGTGGAAGAAGGCCAGGAAAGCCTCACGAAGACCATGACCGCAGCAGATGGGGATCAGCCTCAGCAGGGGGACGCACCCAGGGCGGAGGAGGCCCCGCCAGGAGACCAGGTGCCGGGGGATCCATCATCTCAGGAGGCGCCTCAACCTCCGGAAGACGCAGGCCACACCAGCACTCTCAACCTCGTCGAGCATCCTGTGTACTTCGTTAGCACGGTGCTATGTGACGCGAGGGCACGATACCCCATGCCTCAGAAACTCCTCCTTGCGTTGCTAGTGGCCTCACGCAAGATGTGGCACTACTTTCAAGGTCACCCCATCAAGGTCATCTCGGCATATCCCTTGGAAAGGGTACTCAGGAGCCCCAACTCAGCTGGAAGGGTCGCTGAATGGAACATTGAGTTGCAAGCATTTCAGCTAGAATTCAGCATGACCAGGGTCATCAAGGGAGCCGCGCTTGCGGATTTCGTGGCGGAATGGACGGAGGCACCAGGGCTCGAAGCGGACGAGGATCAGTCACTTTCCCCAGGAAGTGAAGCACCGGACGGCTGGGTCATGTACTTCGACGGGTCATTCTCGCGACATGGCGCAGGGGCGGGCGCAGTGCTCATATCTCCCACTCAGGACAAGCTCTATTATGCCGTGCAGCTCTACTTCCAGAATGGAGAGAAGGTCTCCAATAACATAGCAGAATACGAGGGCCTGAAGCAGGCTTGAAAGCTGCAGCCGCCTTGGGGGTAAAGCGCCTCATCATCAAGGGCGATTCACAACTCCTCGTCAACTTCTCCAGCAAGGTATACGAGCCAAAGGACAAGCACATGGAAGCATATCTTGCGGAGGTCCACAGGATGGAGAAGTAGTTTAGGGGGTTAGAGTTGCAGCACGTGCCCCGCGGCACTAATCAAGAGGCTGATGACATTGCCAGGAGGGCGTCCTGGCGGCTGCCTCAGGAGCCCGATGTCTTTGAGGAACGACTCTTCAGACCCTCAGCAGCACCGACGCAACCAAGTACAGCGCAGCCTCGGGAGGAGCTCCCTCAACCTCCTGCCTTGAGAGCCCCGGCATGCGGCCCGACCTCAGGAGCTCACCTGCTCCTGGCACTAGAGCCTCGCGAGGGATGTTGGACTGCGGAATTCAAAGATTACCTGATGCAAGGGACTCTGCCAGAGAAGGAGGAGGACGCAGAACACGTGGTGCGGCAGGCCACGGCCTACTGCATCCAAGACGGAGAACTCTACCGAAAGCGGCCGAATGATGTTTCCCTGTGTTGCATCTCCACGGAGCAAGGGAAAGAGTTACTGGAAGACATTCACGGTGGGGACTGTGGGCACCACTCGTCTTCACGGACCCTCGTCGGAAAGGCATTCCGGAGCGGGTTCTATTGGCAAACGGCACTCAACGATGCGACCGAACTGGTAAAAGCTTGTGAAGCCTGTCAGTTCCACACTAAGCAGATCCATCAGCCGGCTCAGGGTCTGCAAACCATCCCCCTTTCATGGCCATTCGCAGTCTGGGGACTGGACATCCTTGGCCCGTTTCCCCGGGCGCCAGGGGGCTACCGCTACCTCTACGTCGCCATCAACAAGTTCACAAAGTGGGCAGAGGTGGAAGCCGTCCGCACCATCCCGGCTGGCTCAGCGGTCAAGTTCATCAAGGGCCTCATGAGCCAGTTTGGGGTGCCTAATCGCATCATCACCGACAACCGTTCGCAATTCACCAGCAATCTCTTCAAAACATATTGTGCTAACCTTGGAACGCAGATATGCTACGCTTTGGTGGCACACCCTCGGAGCAACGACCAGGCTGAACGCGCCAATGCGGAGGTCCTGAAAGGCCTCAAAACCCGGACCTTCAAGAAGAAGCTGGAGGTCTGTGGCAGGGGCTGGCACGACGAGCTTCAGTCTGTGCTATGGTCCATCTGCACAACTACTACCAAGTCAACCGGTGAAACCCCGTTCTTCCTCATCTACGGGGTTGAGGCGGTCCTTCCTCATGAGGTCAGGCATCGCTCCGTGCGGGTCCTGGCTTTTGACGAGGCATAGCAGGATGCCATGCAGCGGGTGGACCTCGTGCTGGGAGAGGAACACCATCGGGAGGCTGCGCTTCGAGCAGCGAGGTACCAACAGGCGTTGCGGCGGTACCACTGCCGCAACATCCGCCCCAGGACCCTCGAGGTAGGCAGGGGCGGATCCAGACTTAAAATTACCCGGTGTCCATATAGAAGAACACATGCCTACATATCAAACAATTGAATGGCCTACACACTAAGCTGATAAGTGCATGCAAATTGCACCCGGTGCCAGTGACACCGGGTAGCTATACGTAGCTTCGCCCCTGGAGGTAGGTGACCTTGTGCTCAGGCGGGTGCTCACCAGGGAAGGGTTGCACAAGCTCTTGCCCATGTGGGAGGGCCCGTTCAAGGTTGTTCGTGTCTCCAGGACTGGCGCCGCGCACTTGGAGACTCAGCAGGGGTGCCCATCCCGAACGCGTGGAACATCCAGCACCTCCGGAAGTTCTACCCTTGAAAGAAGGCCCGGCGCCTGTGAAGCTAGTTGTACCGACAAAGGCCCGGTGCCTGTGAAGAAGGCCAACGCCTGTGAAGCTAGTTGTACCGAGAAAGGCCCGGTGCCTGTGAAGAAGGCCAACGCCTGTGAAGCTAGTTGTACCGAGAAAGGCCCAGTGCCTGTGAAGAAGGCCAACGCCTGTGAAGCTCATCGCCCCGAGAAAGGCCCGGAGCCTGTGAAGAAGGCTAATGCCTGTGAACCTCGCTGCCCGTGACACTCTCACGTAATAATGAGTTGGGGCTGTACACACCCCGGAGTCTCCGGAGAGCCGCCCTCGGGCCTTGGGGGCTCCCTCCCACGCCCAGTGGCAGCACTTAGTTCCGCGCTGGTGAGAAGACGTCGAAGACTAGATTAGGTGCCGGACGCAGCTTTTTCATTTGCTTTCTGCAGTTGGCTTGTTCATCCTTATTTTGAAATTTTATTGGAGTTGCTTTCAGCATTGTTGCCATCCCCGACCCGTGATTCTCTGTCTTTGTCGCCCACCAGACTCGTTTTCTCTTTCGCAATTCTCACAAGGGGGCTGCGCGGGTGCCCTCGCGAGCGCTTTCTGACCCAGTCTCGTGAGGATTTCCTATCCAAGTCCACCGCGGAAGCACTCCTCCCGGTCCGTGCCCCACGGGCATCGCGACGTGAACACAGGACCTGAGTTGGTTGCCCTCACGACCGAGACCGAAAGTTACCTCTCCTGACTAATCCTTGCATGCCACAAAGCGCGCGACGAGGCCGCAGCCTCGAGAAGCAAAGACTGTGGCAAGCCCCCCCCCCCCCCCCGAGCTAAGTGGTTCCTACATACGAGCACGCAGCACCAAAACACAGCATGGGAACAATGAAAGTAGCATAATAGTTAAACGGCAATAGTCCAGCACGCCCCTACGGGGCCCCACACTACTCTCTCCTTAAGCAGGAAAGGGAGGGAAACAAAATAGACACGGCTTGCCCGGCACCGGCTCATGGCGAGGGCTCATACTGCCTCCGGAGCTCAGTCAGACCCCTCCTCATGCTTCACCGAGGCGCGACGACGGGCTGACCCGCTACCTCCCTCAAGGCGAGCGCGACGACGTGGTGGCTGGTCATAGCCACCGTTGGAGGAGCTGCCATCCGAAGGAGAGCCGCCGAGGCTTGGCAAGATGCAAACACCACCGCCACACACCCACCTTCGTCTTCGTCTCGACCATCGCCGAGGCTAGGCACCCGGCTGACGTCATCATCTTCAGGGCAGCACCCAGCGCGGCGGCCATCTTCCTCGAACACCCTCATGTAGAGGGTGGTGTCACCGTCAAACTTGAAATGCAGGGTGCACCGCCGGATCAGGCCACGCGTGCGGGCAAATGTTTTCCAGCCGCAGGCCAGAGCCACGTTCCCGGCGACAAAGATCTCTAGGGAGGCCCAGGAGGCCCTGCTGTAGCAACCATCCGCTTGAAGCCAGAGGCCGCCAGGAGCGCCGACCGGGAGTTCACCTGCAAAGAAGCGGGGAAGCTGGAGCCAGCTGCCGGTTGGGTCCACTGACCACACGACGAACTCCGGCAGCACCTCCGCCGAATGGAAGTGCAGCCTGGGAGGCCGCGCGGCCACGACGCGCCCTCCTTCACTCACCAGGCGCTCATCGCCACGCGGGAGATCGCAGCCGCGACCGCGGGGAGCCGCTGCGGGAGTCGCAAGATGCTTGCGGGGACGACCCCGGCCGTGTTTGGGCGAGGGAGAGTCAGGCCCTTCCCGACGAGCCTTTCCCTTCTCCATGGCCGAGAACCTATTTGGCGGCGCCATAGAACACAGCGAGCAACTGGGATGGGGAGAAAGAAGAAGCAAGGGGACGCTATGCAGCGGGGGCCTGCGCTCTCCCGCATTTATAACCGGAGGAGGCCAATCGTCGGCCTCCACGATCTCAGGTAATCATGACTCATTTCTGCATGTAGGGACTTGTCAAGTCGGGCAGTTGCCGAGGCAGCATGGGGAAGCGGAGACGCCCACGTCTAATCAACTGCCAAGCGGCGCCCAAGGCCGCAGGCTGATGGGGCCCGCGGCGCTCCGCACTTGCCCCTTCGCTTCTTTGCTAAGCCAAGTCCGAGCGTGCCTTGGGCCCGGGGGCTATTATCGGCGTTCTGGGAACGGGGGTCCCCAGACTTGCCTTCATGCGGCCTGCGGCGTGGCTCGAATGGTGGCCCAGTGCGGCCCATCTTCATCAACGCAAGACTCAAGACCCTCGTGAGGGGCTGAGCCTCGTGGGGCGGACGACACGAGGCCTCTTCAGGAGCGGCCTCGCCAGGCAGGCTCATGAGGAGGCGGAGAGATCAAGGCAGGGGTACCTCACGAAGTGCTCGTGACGCCAGCCGTGACGATCGAGACCAGGCGGGCACTAGGCGGGCGCCGGCCCGTGCAGTGTCCTTGTTTCATCTTTGGTGCAAAGGGGGAAAGCATAGGCGTGGAGTACCGAGGCATCAGGCAAAGGTTGCCACTTCAATGCAACGAGACCAAGATCAGCAGGACGGCAGGATGGAGGTCACCGTGGAGCCCAAGATGGTGTCATTGCCAGTGCCTTTGGCAGCCGAGGACCAACTTTAGTCAGGACAACTTGTACTAGATGTTCCCCTTCAAAATGGCCGTTGTTGGCGCCCTTCCCGCTCAATATTTGGGAAGAGGACCAGGGCCTCCATATATAGGGCTAGCCACCATAGTAGAAGCGACGGGATCAAGTTCTCATTAGATCGACAGGCGATCGAACTCACCCGAGCAGTTCATCGCACCAGCTCAAGAACACCTCTCGCGAGGCTATTCATCCTTTGTACTATTCATCATCAGCCCCTGAGGCAATCCACCACACCACACACTGGAGTAGGGTATTACACCACAACGGTGGCCCAAACCAATATAAATCTTGTGTCCCTCGTGTTGTTCATCATTTAGCTTAGATTCTCGCGAGGCGATCGGACGTGGAGTGGTAGGGGGAAGATCTTCGCACGCACCCCAGACTTCGAACCTTAGGGGTCTGCTGGAACCCAACATCCGACAAAAGCCAGTTGGCAAACCTCTACAACATATCACACTTCTGTTATCTTTGTCACATGATATATGTTGTTGGGCTCAAGACGAGTCTATCATCCTTGTGCTAGCCCGACCTCTTTCTCGTTCTAGTGATGCTGACCACAAACCGGATTATCTCATAATCCTTGTCGCATGGCCATGCTTATCTTGGTCGGATCACACGAGGGACCCAGAGTATATCTCTTCTGACCGAAGGGGCAAATCTCATCTTGCTTGACAATATCTCGCGACATGGGTCTGGACAAACCAGAAACCTACGTTTATAGCCATCCAGTTATAGAGTAGCGTTTGTTTGGCCCAAAACAGGTCGGTCACCATCCCGAGTACATGCGACAGCTCAGGTCTTAGCACATAGAACATATGTTATACTAGAGACTCATAGATGACTTATCGTTGCGTCTCGTAGTTGGGTCTGTCTGACTCAAACCTTATCTGGACTCGCATCCGACTATGTCGAATCTGACCGGATCTTTTAGAGTCCATATTATCCGGCTAGCATCCAATGCTTCATGGCCAGTGAGACCGAGTCATCCACCGTGTCATATGCTAGTCTAGTCGGCTGCACATCCACACAGCCCTTTCGATTAGGGACCTTTTAGGACAGTCATCATACAATGCATAGTCCCACGAACAAGTCACGTACTTGATGATAAACATCATTGATAATGTCCAAGGACTATCTTTATTCATAAATACATAGGAAATGTCATCATACATGATTTCCTCTAGGGCATATCTCCAACATATACTGGCAAACAGAGAGTGGACACCGAGCTACTCCACACCCGGCATCTACAACCGGACAAGTTGCAGTGATGCAGACTCGGAGAAAAACGAGCGGCGTGGCATTGATGTCGATGCAATAAGGCAGGTGCCCAGTGGCAGATGCCTGGAACTACGTGTTGGGCATCATAGAAGTAGGGAGCCTTTTATTGTTCCATACAGGATGTCGTATGCATGGACGAGGATGGTAGAAGCTCGCGGCCCAAGCCCCGTCCGCCCCCTGCACCATGCCCACACCCGCCGCCGCAGCCGCCCTTCTTTTTGAGCGGTGCCGCTTCCTTTTCCTTCTGTTTGAGGCGGTTGGCTTGTCATGTCGCCGAGTTGATATTTCGAGCAGCCTCCTTCACTCACCAAGATCAATCTAGGAGATGGACATCTATGAGAGGAGAGATTACATCTACATACCCTTGTCGATTGCTAAGCAGAAACGTTAAGAAACATAGTTGATGTAGTCAAACGTCTTCGCAATCCAATCATGATCCGTCCCGCAAACTCCCGATCCAAGTGCCGAACGGACGGCACCTCCGCATTCAACACACGTACGGCTTGATGACGCCTTCACCTCCTCGATCCAACGAGTGATGGTGAAGTAGTAGCTCAAGTCCTCCGGCAGCACGACGGCATGGTGGTGGCGGTGGTGGTGGAATTTTAGCAGAGCTTCGCTAAGCACTACGGAGAAGAAGAAGGACTACGAGGGAGAGGAGGGGCAGCACCATGGCGTGTAGGGGTGCGGCTGCCCTCCCTCTCCACCTCTATATATACGGGAAGGAAGGAGGGGATGGTACCCCTAGGGTTTCCCCTAGGGAGGCGGCGGCCAAGGAAGATGGGGCTCTCCTTATGGATGTCTGACTCAATGACTTTCAGCATCGCGAGCAGCTCGGAGAGTGACTTGTTCAACCCTTGCATGGTATAGTTCAACACAAAGCTCTTATAGCTAGGTGGTAGAGATTGAATAACTCTGTTAGTGACAGCCTCTGGCGAGAGCTCAACACCCAACTCAGCCAGACGGATTTAGTACCCAGACATTCTGAGTATGTGCTCACTGACAGACCCGTTTTCCTCCATCTTGCAGGCATAGAACTTATCGGAGGTCTCATACCTCTCGATCTGGGCATTCTTCTCAAAGATAAACTTCAACTCCTGGAACATCTCATATGCCCCATGATGTTCAAAACGCCTTTAAAGTCCTGGCTCTAAACCATACAACATGGCACACTGAACTATTGAGTAGTCATCAACACACGACTGTCAGGCGTTCACATCGTTCGCAGTTGCTAGAGGGGGTCGCGCACCAAGCAGTGCATCAAGGACATAAGCCTTTTGGGCAGCCGTGAGGATAATCCTCAGATTACAGGCCCAGTCCACAAAGTTACTTCCATCATCTTTCAACTTAGCTTTCTCTAGGAACATTGAAGTTCAGGGGAGCTACTGCGCGAGCCATTGGTCTACAACATAAATTCGCAAAGGCAACTTTATACTATTGTTCATGATAATGAGTTCAATTGATCCTATTACTTAAGAACTCCCACTCAAATCGACATCTGATACATCTTCAACGTATCTATAATTCTTTATTGTACCATGCTATTAAATTATCTGTTTTGGATGTTCTATATGCATTAATATGCTATTTTATATTATTTTTGGGACTAACCTACTAACCTAGAGCCCAGTGCCAGTTTCTGTTTTTCCTTGTTTTTGAGCTTCGCATAAAAGGGATACCAAATGGAGTCCAAACGGAATAAAACCTTCGCAATCATTTTTCTTGGACCAGAAGACAGCCCGGAGACTTGGAGATGAAGCTAGAAGATCCGCGAGGCGGCGGCAAGGGGGGAGGGCACGCCTAGGGGGGTAGGGCACGCCCACTGCCTTGCCGCCTCCTCGGGACTCTTCTGACCTAACCCTTGGCCCTATATATTCACATATATTCCCAAACCACCATAAGCATCCACGAAAACACTTATCCACCGCCGCAACCTTCTATACCCGTGAGATCCCATCCAGGGGCCTTTTCCGGCACCCCGCCGGAGGGGGATTCAATCACAGAAGGCTTCTACATCAACTCTATTGCCCTTCCGATGAAGCGTGAGTAGTTTACCTCAGACCTACGGGTCCATAGCTAGTAGCTAGATGGCTTCTTCTCTCTCTTTGATTCTCAATACCATGTTCTCCTAGATATTCTTGGAGATCTATCTGATGTAATCTTCTTTTGTGGTGTGTTTATTGAGATCCGATGATTGTGGATTTATGACCAACTTATCTCTTCTCTGAATTCTTATATGCATGATTTGTATCTTTGTAATTCTCTTCGAACTATCAGTTTAGTTTGGCCAAATAGATTGGTTTTTCTTGCAATGGGAGAAGTGCTTAGCTTTGGGTTCAATCTTGCAGTGTCCTTTCCCAGTGATAGTAGGGGCAGCGAGGCACGTATTGTATTGTTGCCATCGAGGATAAAAAGATGGGGTTTACATCATATTGCTTGAGTTCATTCCTCTACGTCATGTCATCTTACTTAATGCATTACTCTGTTCTTCATGAACTTAGTACTCTAGATTCAAGCAGGAGTCGGTCGATGTGTGGAGTAATAGTAGTAGATGCAGGCAGGAGTCGGTCTACTTGACACGGACGTGATGCCTACATTTCATAATCATTGACTTAGATATCTTCATAACTTTGCGCTTTTGTATCAATTGCTTGACAGTAATTTGTTCACCCACCGTATTATTTGCTATCTTGAGAGAAGCCACTAGTGAAACCTATGGCCCCTTGGTCTATTTTCCATCATATAAGTTTCCGATCTACTATTTTGCAATTTTTTTATTTCCGGTCTATAAACCAAAAATACCAAAAATATTTACTTTATCTTTTGTTTAGTTTATTCTATCTCTATCAGATCTCACTTTTGCAAGTAACCGTGAAGGGATTGACAACCCTTTATCACGTTGGGTGGAAGTTGTTTGATTGTTTGTGCAGGTCTTGGTGATTTGTGCGTCGTCTCCTACTGGATTGATACCTTGGTTCTCTAAATGAGTGAAATACTTATCTCCATTTTGTTGCATCACTCTTTCCTCTTCAGGGGAAAATCAACTCAAGCTCAAGAAGAAGCAACATCCCTCCAGTCGTCCGAGTGTAACATGATCCAAATGCACCAACCCAAGCCCGATCATCACGTGAGATGAGGTGGTTTCAATGGTGAACATCTCCATGTTAATCATATCTACTATATGACACATGTTTGACCTTTCGGTCTCTTGCGTTCTGACGCCATGTCCGTACATGCTAGGCTCGTCAAGTTTAACCCAAGTGTTCCGCATGTGCAAAGCTGGCTTGCACCCGTTGTATGCAAACGTAGAGTCTATCACACCCGATCATCACGTGGTGCTTCAAAATGAATTTTCGCAATGGTGCACACTTGGGAGAACACAGTTTTATCTTGAAATCTTATTGAGGGATCACCATATAATGCTACCATCGTCCTAAGAAAAATAAGATGCATAAAAGGATTAACATCACATGCAAATCATAAGCGACATGATATGGCCATCATCTTTTGCTTTTGATCTCCATCTCCAAAGCACCGGCATGATCTCCATCATTACCGGCATGACACTATGATCTCCATCATCGTGCCACCATCGGGGTTGTCACGCCAACTATGCTTCTACTACTATTGCTACCATTTAGCAATAAAGTAAAGCATTACATAGCGCTTAATGATTGACACGCGGGTCATACAATAATTAAAGACAACCCTATGGATCCTACCGGTTGCCGTATGCATCGACATGCAAGTCGATATAAACTAATACAAACATGATCATCTCATACATAAAATATATATCATCATGTCTTTGGCCATATTATATCACAACATACCCTGCAAAAACAAGTTAGACATCCTCTAATTTGTTGTTGCATGTTTTAGGTGACTGCTATGGGTATCTAGCAAGAAGGATTCTTACCTATGCAAAGCCACAACGGTGATATGCAAGTTGCTATTTAACCTTCTACAAGGACCGCCTTTGTCGAATCCGATTCAACTAAGGTGGGAGAGACAGACACCTGCTAGCCATCTTTATGCAACAAAGTTACATGTCAGTCAATGGAACCGGTCTCATGTACGTGGACATGTAAAGTTGGTCCGGGCCGCTTCATCCTGCAATACCACTGAATCAAGAAAAGACCAAGGAAGCAATCTGAATATCAATGCCCACAAACTCCTTTGTGTTCTGCTTGTGATGTCATCTAAGCATAGACCTAGCTCTGATTCCACTGTTGAAGAACGTTGCATGGGAAACAAAAAAATTCCTATGCTCACCAACATCAATCTAGGAGATGGATATCTACGAGAGGATAGATTGCATCTACATACCCTTGTAGATCGCACGGAAGCGTTAAGAAACGCGGTTGATGTAGTCGAACGTCTTCGCGATCCAATCACGATCCGTCCCGTGAACTCCCAATCCAAGAGTGCCGAACAGACAACACCTCCGCGTTCAACACACGTACGGCTTGATGACGCCTTCACCTCCTCAATCCAGCGAGCGATGGTGAAGTAGCAGCTCAAGTCCTCCGGCAGCACGACGACGTGGCGGCGGCGGTGGTGGTGGAATTTCAGAAGAGCTTCGCTAAGCACTATGGAGAAGAAGGACTACGAGGGAGAGGAAGGGCAGTGTCGCGGCGTGTAGGGGTGCGGCTGCCCTCACGCTCCACCTCTATATATAGGGGAATGGAGGTGGTGGCGTCCCTAGGGTTTCCCCTAGGGGGGCGGCCAAGGGAGATCGGGGCTCCCCTAGGAATCCCTAGGGTGACTTGCCCCCAAGCCAGGTGGAGGCGGCAGCCCTAGGGGGGCGTACCACCTCCTCTATTAACATGGGATGCGGACTTGGTGGCGCACAGCCCCTTAGTGGGCTGATGTGCTCCCTCCCCTTGGCCCATGAGGCCCACCAACACTTGCCCGGGGTCCTCGAATCCCCCTTTGGTCATGCTGGCCATAACCTGGTGCCCCTGGAACACTTTTAGACTCTGATACCCTTCGTCCTATATATCAATCTTCACCTCCAGACCCTTCTGGAGTTCCTCGTCATGTTCGAGATCTCATCGGGGACTCCTAAAAACCTTCAGTAACCACCATAACAACTCAACTATACTTATAGCGTCACCAAACGTTAAGCGTGTAGACCCTACCGGTTTGAGAATTGCGCAGACATGACCGAAACACCTCTACGGTCAATAACAAATAGCGGGATCTGGATGCCCATATTTTTTCCTACATATTCTATGAAGATCTTTATCGGTCGAACCTTCGACGTCAAGGATTCAACTAATCCTAATGTAGTTCCCTTTGTCTATCGGTATGTTAATTGCCCGAGATTCGATCGTCGGTATCACCATACCTAGTTCAATATCGTTACCGGCAAGTCTCTTTACTTGTTTCGTAATACAAGATCCCATGGCTAACACGTTAGTCACATTGCTTGCAAGCCCATTGTGATGTTGTATTACCAAGTGGACCCTGAGATACCTCTCCGTCATACGGAGTGACAAATCCCAGTCTTGATCCATGCCAACCAACAGACACCCTCGGATATACCTGTAGAGCACCTTTACAGTCACCCAGTTACGTTGCAAGGTTTGGTACACACAAGGTAGTCCTTCGGTGTCAGTGAGTTGCATAATCTCATGGTCATAGGAACATATACTTGACATGCAGAAAACGATAGTAGTAAACTTGATACATGATACGTCTCCAACGTATCTACATTTTTTTATTGTTCCATGCTATTATACTATCATTCTTGGATGTTTTACAATCATTTTATAGTCATTTTATATCATTTTTTGGTACTAACCTATTGACATAGTGCCCAGTGCGAGTTGTTGTTTTCTGCATGTTTTTTACATCGCAGGAAATCAATATCAAACGGAGTCCAAACGCAGTGAAACTTTTTGAGGATTTTTTTGGGCCAGAAGACTTCCGGTGGGCCAAGGAAGCACCTGGGGGTGCCTCGAGGGGGGGCATCACCCACCAGGGCGCGCCTGGGGGCCTAGATGCGCCCAAGTGGGCTGTGCCCACCTCGGGTGCCCCCTGAACCGCCTCTTGCTATATAAATATCCCAATATTCCAGAAACCCTAGGGGAGTCGATGAAAATCAATTCCAGCCGCCGCAGAGTCCAGAACCACTAGATCCAATCGAGACACCATCATGGAGGGGTTCACCACTTCCATTGATGCCTCTCCGATGATGCGTGAGTAGTTCTTTGTAGACCTTCGGGTCCGTAGTTAGTAGCTAGATGGCTTCCTCTCTCTCTCTCTCTTGATTATCAATACAATGGTCTCTTGGAGATCCATATGATGTAAGCCTTTTTGCGGTGTGTTTGTTGGGGTCAGATGAATTTTGAGTTTATCATCAGATCTATATTTTTATCTATGAAAGTTATTTGAGTCTTCTTTGATCTCTTATATGCATGATCGCTTATAGCCTCGTATTTCTTCTCCAATATTTGGGTTTTGTTTGGCCAACTTAATCTATTTATCTTGCAATGGGAGGAGGTGCTTTGTGATGTGTTCGATCTTACGGTGCTTGATCCCAGTGATAGAAGGGGAAACAACAGGTATGTATCATTGCTATTAAGGATAACAAGATGGGGTCTATTTCTACATAAATAGATCTTGTCTACATCATGCCATCGTTCTTATTGCATTACTCCATTTCTCCATGAACTTAATACAATAGATGCATGCTGGATAGCGGTTGATGTGTGGAGTAATAGTAGTAGATGCAGGCAGGAGTCGGTCTACTAATCTTGGGCGTGATGCCTATATAATGATCATTGCCTAGATATCATCATGATTATTTGAAGTTCTATCAATTGCCCAACAGTAATTATTTTCCCACCATTTGCTATTTTTCTCGAGAGAAGCCACTAGTGAAACCTATGGCCCCCGGGTCTCTTTTCATCATATTTGCCTTTGCGATCTATTTTCCTTTGCATTTATTTTCTGATCTATTAAACCAAAAATACAAAAATACCTTGCTGTAATTTATTTGTTCTGCTATCTATTTATCCTATCTACCACTTTTACCTCATGGTATTTGCCTATCTTGAGGGGCCGTACCCGAAATGGATTGACAACCACTTTAACATGTCGGGTTGCGAGTATTTGTTATTTTTGTGCAGGTGTTGTTTATGTGGTGTGAGGAGGTTCTCCTACTGGTTCGATAACCTTGGTCTCATCACTGAGGGAAATACCTACCGTCGCTATATTGCATCATCCCTTCCTCTTTGGGAAAATACCGACGTAGTTCTAGCAGATATCAAAAGGAATTCCTGGCGTCGTTGTCGGGGAGGATCTTCAACATCAACCAGGTTCCTAATCACAAATCTCATCTCCTCGCAATTTACATTATTTTCCATTTGCCTCTCATTTTTTCCTCTCCCCACTTCACAAAAAATTGTCGTTTTATTCACCCTCTTTTTTGCTTGCCGTTTTCTCGTTAGATCTGTTTTTGGTGTGCATTCTTGTTTATCACTTTTTGTCGTTATGGATTTTTCTTCTTCTATTGCGTGCACCCCCGAGAACGAGGTTCTCATTGAGGATAAAAAGAATATGATTATGAAATTGATGCAAATTGTACATCTATTATATATAAAAAGTGCTTGACGGGTTAATGAGAAAAAGAAAATAAGCTGGAAATTACCACAATAATTAGAAACATCTGGTCGTTGATTTGGTGGACCCAAACTTAAAAGACGTAATTAATGGATTTGATCTAAGAGTTCTCCATCTCAAAAAGAAAAAAAACATTGCTGCCCTTAGGCTGTACGCAAAGAAAACACTGGTGTGATTATTAGATCTACTAGCAAAAGAGCCCGTGCGTTGCAACGGGAGAGAAAATATAACACACACTCTTAACTCAACAACCATCACTCAAGACCACAATAGGTCGATCTCCTTTATTTTTGCGAGGCATCATATTTGTGTTGCCGCTTATCCTCCTTCTCACCCTTGCCGATGATGGCCTCGGTGTTCACACAAAACAACAAAAAAGTGTGTTGAATATGGTTAATCCTAAGGCGTCTCTCTCTCCCTCTCTCTCCCTCTCTCTCTCTCGCTCGCTTTCTCTCACTCTCGCGATGAGAAATCTGTTGTTTTCCTTGCGACATTTTTCAGAGGTATGCACATGTAGTTATTGATATTTTCTTTTCCGTACATGGTTATAGTGGGGTGTTTATTTGCAATCAGGATCGCCGCCGGTATGAAAAAAAGGATCTTGCACTATAAATTATAAGTTTACTTCCATAAAAATATTTTAAAAATATTTAATAGGTAAAATTAACATCATATCTAGATTCCACACATTTTTCTAATAAAATTTCATATATAATATGTTAAAATCGAAGTTACGGTTTAAAAGATACAGATAATTTAGAAAATCATTTGGTTTGACTCAAATATATTCCAAAATAATATTTAAAAATACTTAACAGGTAAAACTAATCTCATATTCATATTCTACATATTTTTCTAATTAAATTTCATATATAACATGTTTAAATCGGAGTTATGGCTTAAAAGATATGGATGATTTTAAAAAGCATTTATTTGACTTAAATATGATCCGCGGATGAATTACCTAAAACATCAGGGGGATTTTCGAAAAATGTAAAATAACGGTTCGGGCGTGACTTAAATCTGGATGGCGGGTTGATTTTGAGAAAAGACGGGGACTTTTGTGTAAAATACAAAAATAACAATTTATTTTAGCTTAAAACGGGACTGTGAGTTGAATTCTTTGAAATAGAGGGACTTTTCTAAAAAATTCCATGACGGACGAAAAAACCCAATTTGCTTTATTATTAGGTAAAGATTACGTGCAGTTCAAAAAAAATTAACTAAAAAATATTTCGTTCACATTGCTAGCGTGAGGTGACATGCATGCTTAAGATTTATCTTTGAAAAAGCTACATGCATGACCTGGGCTACATGGAAAATAGCATGATGAATCTTATCCTGATTAAATATACAACCTGGTCCCATGTGCTCTTTCTCTCTAAAAATTGACATATAGATGTCACGTGTTGTCCTCAATTGCTTCATATACACCTCAGGTCCTCACGTACCCTAACCACCTAAAATAGGTTTTTTCCCTTCGGGTTAACTGACTCCAATTTAATTAAACTAGATGACCCGTTGCGCCAATGGCGCAAAGGCCATGTGTAAGTTACTTATTGTGAGAGAATGCATTAATATATTTCTTGCTTGAAAAGAATAGCTCATATACTATATGCAGTGAGCACATAAGATTGGAAACGATGCACAAAAGAATAGCTTATATACTATATGCAGTGAGCTCATATACTATTTTCACCATAGAAGCAGCAAGGGGAGACTACAGTTTATATATAGCTTGCTCGGAGTTCTTCGAAAGGGGAAAGATCTTGGTCTCATTGATATGAAACAAAAGGTGGCTGTTTTAGTAACCATTGAAGCATGCTGGCCAGGATACATTGACCAAAGTCTATCAGAAACTATCTCTGGTTGCTTCGAGACGTTGCTCAAAACTATAGGAGGTCCGATGTCGGTCGGAAAGATAAATATCTTTTTTAATTATCTCACATCACACTTGTTTAGGTGAATAAAAACTCTTAGAGAATATAGACCCTCAAAAGGAAAAAAAACTCCTTGGGAATGGATGGTTGGGAGCGCTCGGACATGTGTTTTCGTTCGGTCGCTTGCTGTTCGGGGAGAGTAAACTCTAGGTGGCTAGGGCAAACTCTCCCCTCGAAACTTCACCGGCGAGCCCGTGGATTCACCTTCCCTTTTCTACCGCTCCGTCGATCGATGATGGGGATGGGAATCTCGATGCCTTCGATTCGGTTAGTAGTTTAGGTCAGGTTTTTTAGTCCTCATAGGTCGACACTCGAGTGGATGATGGCACTAATTCTTCGAGTTTATCTTTCAGTCCATTTGAACATAGCCGACGAAGCTCTATCATAGATTACTGTCGTCTACTTGGGGTGATGAGGTTAGGGTTTCTCATCATGTGACGGGATTTGATGTCAGATGCTTCAGATCTAGGCAAGGGTTCAACAATGACGATTGCAGCTCCACGTATTGAACAAGGGGCACATGCATGAAGACTTCCTGGCTAGCGTCCACGACAGTAGTGGCTATGCGAGATGGTCTTGGAATCTCAATGTAATTTTTATATGTTTGATATGCTTTGTATTTTCAATGAACATTGATAATAGATATGGATCATTTTTGAAAATAATAATTGAGTGGTAAGATTTTGACCGGTCGTCACACTTGTTTATGTGAATAAAACCTATTCCCTCCGTCCCATAATGTAAGACATTTTTTAACACTGATGTAGTGTCAAAAAGTATTTTATATTATGGGACGGAGAGAGTACCTGAGACCTTTAGAAAGAAAAGAAAAACTCCTTAGAAGTAGAGTTTTTTTTCTCTCCTTGGAATAGATGGCTGGCACCTGCGAGCGCTCAGATATGCATTTTCTGGGTGGGCCACAATATTCACGGGTGCAAGCGGCAGTTCACAGGTGGGCAGGTGCAAGCGGCAGTGGGGCACAACGTTCACGGGTGGACAGGTGCAAGCGTTGTGGGACACAATGGTTCAACGGGAGCAAGCGGTAGTCTCCCACCGGATAAGACACCATGCACGCGTGTCTGGTGTGTGTGTGGGTTTGGTTGTGCCCGTGTCCTCTCATGGGGACAGCCACTCAGTTCATCTCTGGACAAAGGAGAGTGGCAATTTGGATCCGCCATGTTGTTCCGGCCGTCGGTGCTGCTTCCCTGGCTGCTTCTTGGGCGGAGGAGGGAGCTCTGCTGCTTCTTGGGCGGAGGAGGGAGCTCGGTCCATCTGTTCGCCCAGCCGCCCAGATCCATGGGGGACATGTCCACGATTCAACGCCCACCCGACGTTGTCACCAAGGTAATAAATATTCCATTCTAATCCATCCACGACTGACTGTTATTTCGATTCTCCTAAAGAAGCATATTCGCTTGATTAGCATGGTCTTCTACAGCAGTATTATGCTCATGCAAATCACCATATATAGCAGCACCTAATTCGACTCGATCGAAAAATACTTACAAAAGGCAAGCTAACATATCATGTACAAAACTGAGATTAATTGAGAATTTTAGTTGTTTGTAAGACCTTCTATAAGATATTGATAGTTTGTTAGAACATTCAGATGTCATTTTGCTTATCAATTTTTTGGGTCGGACCACCCTGCTGTCAAATGCTAGCTCCGCCACTTCCAAGGAGGTATATAACTATCCTAGTTCTGAAATTTAAAAATGGAGTACAAAGTCCGAAGACAGTATATGTAAGAGAACTTGCAATAACTGCAAAGTTCCAAGGTCTAATACAAGAACATGGAAATTTGCATATGTACAAAAGATCCCCTATGTTTGTCATCGGAAACACTATATACCAAAAAGGATGGCCGTGCCAAAAATGATGCATTGCAATGATTCCAATTATTTTATATCTATATCATTGTAAAACCTCCTCGTCAAGAAGACTACATACACTTTATGTCTGCTATACAATGTGCATCAGGACCTTCTAGGTAAAAAGAATCAGGCGGTGCAACTATCAATTAGCTATGTGATGTTCTAGCTTATAAGAAAATCAACTTTGACTGCATGTCTTATGGCAGGTAAGAGTATTCCAGAAACATGTATGTCAAAATGAAACAAATAAAGAACCATTATTGTGGTTGCACACAAAAAATATAACACAGGTATGAACGCGATCAACATTAAGGCGGAGGAAGGGGCTTTACTTTCATACCTCAGAGTAGTCTTTGGGAGGCGGATGACCCGGAGATAGGAAGCATAGACTGCAAGAAGCACAATCAGATCTATGCTTTGAGTTACCCATACTGCTGGGTAGAGAAGGAGGAACCGGAGCGAACATCACCTCGAAAAAAATGACAAGAATAATTTATTGAGAACTCCATGTAGTCAGGAGTAAGACGTTTCTGCCTCTAAATCCCAGTAACATGCCGACAAACCATTCATAAATTTGAAGTAGCACCATGCAGATTATCTGGAAAGAAAATACAAACAAACATAAGAAAATTCTAAACCTCCCCCATCCATCAATAAAGTGAGACCAACAACCACTTAGGTTAGGAGTAGCATGCTCGAGCCATGTAGCAAGTGAACCAGTAACACAGGGACTAATTCATCTATAAAAATATGCAAATAGGTCGAGAATACAAAACCAATTAAATAAAGGTCAAGATTACTGCTAGTGTTGTGAACAAGTTTAGTCATTTTCCCATTCTCAACCTCAGGGCTCACGCGGTATGAATTTCCATTGAATAAAAAAGCTAATACTATGTTCTTTTTTAGTTTTCTATCTCTATCTTTCCAATAAAAGATGGTGTTATCTTTTCCATGGTCTTTAGTTTTCATCTTTCAGCCTATACATGGTGCGTAAATGATTACTGAATTGCTCCTCCCTATCCAAACGAATTGATTTTAACCGCCAACTCACAGCAGAGAGGACGAATAGTGAATAAATTGGATGGGAAGGAGTTGCAATACCTGTGGATGGGTTGGAGACAGCGAGGTCGCGGGGAAGGACACCCATCCAAACATATGTTTATGTTTTTGTGAAACCTGGGAAGGATGTGAAAACTAAGTTGCAAGTAAAACCATAGCTTCCTTTTGTTTAGGTTCTACTGAAAAGTCCCATAGCATGATATCTTCAGAACAACATGTGGTGTGCCAGTGGCATCCAAACAAAAAGATTTGGAACAGGGAGAATAGAAATACACCAAAAGAGAACATCATCGTCTTTGAAATTTTTCTCACGCCTGGCCTAATTGCAAAGATATTCTTAAATGCCCATATATTTATTTAGCTAATTACTATAAGCAAGATAAGCCGACCTCATACAAAAAGCGGAAGACATTGAGTATGCTCCTATACTCTGTCAAAATTAAACTATACAAATACTATCAGTTCAAAATGTATTTTCATTGGCATCATGTCACCATTCACATCAAAGAGCCAATAAATTATCTAACTGACACAATCCATATATTTAGCATCATGATTTCCAAAAAATCAATTAAAAAGAACCTATCACCTGAAACTCAAAAGCGATAACCTCGAGCGATGATCCAAGTGTTGAGGCGTCACAAAAAACAGGGCCATTTTTTAGCCTAATTGGAGGCTGTAAAGCCCTAGTCAAAGTTTTGTTTTTGCCTGCAGGAGCAAATGTTCGCGTGGGGGCCTCGGGCGAATCGTTCGGTCCAGCTCCTCCCCCAGATCGACCAAAAACGTTCGGTGGGGTGATCGCTCCCTGGCAAACGTTTCGTTCGTTTCGAGGAGAAAAAAAATCTAACGATCCCAGGAAACCATTTTTACACTTTGCATATCTCCGTGCGTATACTAAACATGCTAACGACATCCACGCACTTGAGAAAGTAAATAATCAAACAACACTCACATGACTTGTAGAGTCCTACCGTTTCCGCTTTACCGGCCCAAAAAACAATATAATTGTTCTGCAAGTAATTACATGACATGATGATGGCTTTATCAGATATCATTTTTTGTGATTAGTGGCCATGTGCATGCCTAAACCTGATATCATGATTCATCTGCAAGACTGCAAATTCTTCCTAGACACCTAAACTAAACCAACAAGTTATGGTAGTAGTCCATAGAAATAATTTAGAAAAAACAACATAAAGGAGAGCAGAAGGTAGATGGTAAGGCATCGTTACTAAGAACAGGTTACAACCCAAAAGATTCATTTATTCCAAAAATATAAGTATGCATCTCATGAGAGGAAAATAAACTCTCTTAAGGGAAGTAGAACAACTCATAATCCCAACCGAACATGCACAAAACAGAGATCAGCCACGTAATTTTACTGCCTGATAGGTTATCATTTTTACTTTTCTTGTTTAGCGAAGAGGGGTCGCAGGTTGCAAGTAATATAACTTCATTTGTATTTACTTGGAAAACAGAGTCAGGTGCAACCTTTATACACCACTGTCTAATATGAGTTAATGGGGAAAGGAGTAATGGAACCAATGAGCATATAAATTCTGAAATCATCCTCGAAAACATCGTGTGTGGAAAATTTTACAAAGAAAAAGGGCAGTCTCTTCTTTTATCATACTAGGGGCACATCAAATAATTTTCATTTCCAGACAATAGAAAAAGCCTTAACTCAACCGAAAGATGGGCAATCCAGAAATACTGATGAACATCAGCTCTATTGACTCGTGTAGTCCGGGGATCGCAAAAGTAGCTAATTCAATATCCAGACTCTGAGTGTGCAATTAACAATTGAAGAGTTGGCAAGGACATGAATCCTATAGTAAAGATATTGATATCAAATAAATAAATGAACTGGGAATGAAGAAATCAGAGAAGGGGGACCTCACTGTCCATGGCTAAGCAAAACAAACTTACTTGTAAAGATGTGGCATAGGTGTGCATGTCTCACCGAGCGAGATCCCTGTGGGTTGCACATAATGATGCAAGAGTAGTCTGTCTCCAGGAAACTTCAAAGCTACATGACCACACCAAAGTTGAAACCAAAATTAGTTATGTACAACAGTACAAGATGATTCTATCACTAGCAACCAATTATTCTAGGGTTTAATTAGTTCTCAGCTTACCTAATTAGTTTGGTCTGCCAAGCATTTTGTTCCTACTACAGTCTTCAAGTATATCGTGTAACCAAGTTATTCATTGGTACTAAAGAAAGAACAACCTATATAAATTATCTGAGCAAAGTAGAAAAGATAAAAAAAATTAGTAAAAAGCAATAAATCACAATCGCCGTCTCAATCAACAATATAAACAGTTCTACCATGATTCTACCATTTTCATCTCAATCCTTCTCTAGAGCTATTTCCCCCAAATCTTTTTTGGCCAACAGTCTGTAGGAACATAGTGGAACTTCCCAAATCTTCTTTGGCCATCAGTCTATGGGATAAAATGTAACTTCAATGTATAAGAGTATGACAAATAAAATAATATTTGCACAGGCAAAGATGAGAATTTCTAGGAAATTAAAGGGTCAATTGTATCAAGCCTGGGTGAAGTTTAAGATGGATAGGACGTTCCATGTGAGGTCAGCTCTATACAAAGCATGATCATACATTATCCTATCAATTTGAATGACCTACAAAGAGGAAGCACATATTGTACACAGACCAAACAGTGGCTTGAGAAATGAAACACCTTATGATATACAGCATAGAGTCAGAGATGATGATTGAACTTACATATCTTTTGGAAGTGTCGATTCATCAGTATTTGAATACAGAAACAATGAGCCACCACTCTCAAGTCTCAACACTCATAACTTCAAGAGAAGATACGAGTGTTCATTTGTAATTAGTAATCATGAAGATGTCCATGCACACACCTGGTTGAACAACATTAGCAGCTTATGATATGCCAATCAGGATACCTCACAAAATATTCTCACAATGCCTCGATCAGTATTTATGCAAACCAACAACCCCCACATTATTTTCTCACCTGCAACTTGGGAGCTGCGGGCCGCCGCCGTCGACCACCGCTCCGCATCTTGGCTGCATTTATGAATCAAATTCTTAGAACCCTTGGTATACTACTATCTCGCAACATCACCTGCAACTTGGGAGCAGGCTGCCGCCGTCCACCACCGCTCTGCATCTTGGCTGCATTTATGAATCGAATTCTTAATGTCCTTGGTATATTGAACACAATTTCATTCAAACTGCATAACATGATCTATGAACAAAATTTTATTCAAAGCATTTGAACCAAATTGACTACTGCTTCAACCATTCAACCAATTACTGCCACCAATTACTGCCACCATTTTCTAAAGTTAATCTACAAAAGTGGATGCATAGAGCTAGATCCCAAAATAATCACATGAAGAAAGAAAAACTACTTTTATGCAGAAGATGGTACATTGTCTCTTCATACCTCACCGTGGAACACCTCACCAACAAATCCGACTCGGAGAGAGAGAGGGGGGGGTTGAAGCTCACCTTGGTGATGGCGGCAGATGTGGTCGTCGTCCCTCGATGCGCAGCTCCCAAAGCCAGGACACCGTTGGTCCAAGCCGCTGTCGTCCGCGTCCTTCCAGGCCGATGACCCTCTCACATCAGCCAATGCACCTCCATCTCCTTTTTCCTCTCTCTTTCGCCCTCCTCTCTTTCCTTTCCTCTCTTCATGGCGCTGCATCAGATCGAACGCCACTTCCATCGCCCTTGGCGTGCAGGTCGCTGCCGCCGTCGCCGCCGTCGAAACAAATGCAGGCGAAGAAAGCGATGAGCGACGGTGACGAGAGAAGTGGGGGGAGGGGAGGAGGGGACGCAGGGCTCCAGCGACGGGCGATGGTGGCAAGAGAAGGGGAGGGGAGGGAGGGGAGGGAGAGGAGAGGATGCAGGGCTCGAGAGGATTGGTGGCTAGGTTTTACCATGCGAACCCCACTCTCTATGCGGATCCCCTCTTTTCGCACGCAGCATACACGCGAGACACACCGCAAAACTGGGCCAGTGAGAAAAGGAGGCCCACCAGTCATTCACTCATGCAAGAAAGCACAATGTGCAGATGAACGAGTGGCTGGATTTTTGACAGCGCCGTAAAAACGAGCCAGCGAGGCAGATCGAGCGTACAGGAATCATTCGAAACGGAGATGGTGCTGGGATGGCGGGTACTCTAGCAGCTTTTATATGTTAGACTAGCTACAAAGAAAAACTATCAACTCCCGATCTATTTTTGTAGAAAGAAAACCTATGTTTAACGTGTCATTTCCAATGAACACAACTGTTCTGATCCCGAACTCACATGAGCTCGAGTGAACAGTAAAATAAAAACGGGTTAATGAGAAAAAAATAAGCTAGGAATTACCACAATAATTAGAAACATCTGGTCATTGATTTGGTGGATCCCAAACTTAAAAGACGTAATTAATGGATTAGATCTAAAAGTGCTCCATCTCAAAAAAAAAGTTGTTGCCCTTAGCCTTTTTTTGCATTCCAATCAGAGAGCTTTATTCAATGAACGAACTCCTGGCATCATCAGCTAATAAGCTGGTAAGCAGGAAAGAGGGTTTTGAGCCAGTCCAACTTTTGGTAACCATCAAAGTGCATGCATGTTTTGCACAAAGATGGTCCGGTACATAGGCTGCTTGTTCTATATGTTGAATATCAAAGGAAGAAAAAACTAAAGCTAGCTCTCTAATCTCTATTAGTACTGGTGCCACTACAGAAAGGCTATAGTGACGAGTTTTCCAGAGATTGACAATCTTCAAGCAATATGTTTCCATGATCACATGTGAGAAGCCACATAAATTTGCAAAGATGAGTCCATCCCGCAGCGCCAAAGTCTCCAATGAACGGATCGGAGACACTGAAGTGAGGCTTACTCCAAGCCCCAAGTAATGTAGTGCTGGAGAGCGCCACTCCGCCTGCACCCACCTTATCAGAATCCAATCCCAAGGCTGCATCTGTGTTGATTTTCGCCACTCCTTCATCATGCAGTACCCAGCCATGTCCAGGAAGAATGGACGCATGAGCCTTGGGTATATCAAGCAAACCAAGATCCTTCCTGATGCGCTTGACAGAAGAAAATGGATCGAGCTGCTCGTCATCATGGGTGACCCTGTTTCTTGAATGCCAAATACACCATATGACCGAGATCATCACAGCCCTCTCGCTTTCAGCGATCTGCCCATCACATAGGATATCACGAGACCATGTATTTGGGTGCAACCAAGGTCTTCGGATGCCAAACAGCGAATGCGCTTGTTCCCAAAACATATTGGCATGAGAGCAATGCACTAGAGCGTGCATCAAATCCTCATCCATCGCAAGACAAATATTGCATCTACTAATGACTTTGATATGACAACACCGAAGGGTGTATTCATCGGGTAGTATACCACGGATAACCCGCCACCAGAATACACGCACCTTTGGCAAAACCTTGAGCTTCCATAGTAGTTTCCACATCTGTTCATCGGTCTGTGAGGTATTAGTCATCGTCCTTCCTCTAGAGCAACACGCTCTTTCCGAGTCACGAGAGCACGGTACGCGGATTTCACAGAGTAGATACCACTTCTTTCATGGGCCCAAGCGATAAAATCATCACCACCACCACGGCGCAAAGGAATGTTTAGGATAGCTTCGGCTTCTGGTGGGATAAAAAAGTGCCAGACCAACTCTTGCCGCCATGTCCAGTTTCCTGAGTCAATAAGTTGATCAACAGTGACAAGTGTTGTGCCCCCAAGCATGACCGAAGGAGACAAAGTGGAAAGGCCCGAGATCCAACGATCCTCCCATATAGAAATAGAAGCTCCATCGCCCACTCTTTTGATCAAACCAACTGTGAGTGCTCCCTTCCTGACACAATAGCTCGCCAAATCGCGGAAGCAGACTGTGGAATTGTAGCTTCCATGAACTCACAATCGGGAAAATAACGCCCCTTCATGACCCTTGCACAAAGAGAGTTAGGATTTGTCATAAATCTCTATCCATGTTTGCCTAAAAGCGCGAGATTGAACAATTCCAAATCACGAAAACCCATGCCACCTCGGGCTTTTGGAGATGCAAGTTTGTCCCATGCCACCCAACGCAACGAGCTGCGATCAAGAGACCCACTCCACCAAAACTTTGCCATGCTAGATGAAAGGCTTTTGCAAACCTTTTTTGTTAGTCTGAAACAACTCATACTGAACGTTGGAATGGCTTGGATGACGGACTTAATAAGCGCTTCTCTTCCAGCACAAGCCAGAAGTTTTTGTGCCCAACCGTTCATATAACTCCTCGATCTTTCACCTATATGATCAAACATATCACTTGTAATCCGTCCAACCACAGTAAGTAATCCCAGGTATTTACCACTGGACGCCTCCACTATAATTCCCAACACGAACTTCAAAGTTTGTCGTCTACCGGTGTGGGTATTCGGTGAGAATAATATAGCGCTCTTGTCTCTGTTCACTGTCTGACCAGAACATATGGCATATATATGCAGAATCTCATTCAGTCTGTGTGCACTTTCCTCTATTGCACTAATGAAGATAAGACAATCATCGGCAAAAAGCAAGTGACTCACCCACGGTGCTCGAAATGACACTCTTATACCTCTGTCCACATTAGGACCACCATAGAAGTTGAGTAGAGAGGTGAGGCCTTCCGCACATAAGAGAAAGATGGATGGTGAAACAGAGTCCCCCTGTCGCAATCCACATGACGGTGTAAAATATGGTTGTAGTTCACCATTTACTCTCACCGAGAACCTGACCGAAGTTACACATCGCATGATCAAGTTCACAAAATTTCTGCTAAAACCAAGCTTGAGCATGATTGCCTCCAAGTAATGCCATTCAACGCGGTCATAGGCCTTCATCATATCTAGCTTGATAGCACATGTATAATTCTTCCCCTTCTTCCGCCTCCTCATAGTATGGACACTTTCAAAAGCTACAACCACATTACCAGTGATCAAGCGGCCCGGAACGAAGGCACTTTGTTCCTCTCCCACCACTGCATTCATAATCTCTTTAATACGGTTAGTAATCATCTTAGCCCCAATCTTGTAGGGCACCGGACACAAAGAGATGGGTCGGTATTGAGTTATAGTCTGTGGATTTTTTACATTAGGGATACGAGTAATCGAAGTAGCTGCCCTTAGGCTGTACGCAAAGAAAACACTGGTGTCCTTAGGCTGTACGTACGTAACTAAATGATTATTAGATCTATTACGTACAGTTCAAAAAATATTAACTAAAAAATGTTTCGTTCACATTGCTAGCGTGAGGTGACATGCATGCTTAAGATTTATCTTTGAAAAAGCTACATGCATGACCTGGGCTACAAGGATAATAGCGTGATGGATCTTATCATGATTAAATATACAACGTGGTCCCATGTGCGCTCTCTCTCTAAAAGTTGACATATACTCCTTCCGTTTCTAAATATAAGACTAGCCACAATGGAGAGTAACATACAGTAGTAACATACACATATTCCTAGACTATATTACTACCTCAATAGTGGGTAATAACATAAGTGCGGTAACATGCAAAGCTTCATTTATTAGGTTATAGACTCATATTGCATTGGGACATGTGATGTTACAGTAACTAGCTAAGTTACTAGTACTACATCTCTCCTCATTAACTCACTGCCACATAAGCAAATTTGTTGAGTTGGACTCGATGTTACTACCGAAGTTTCTCCCACTGTGGCTAGTCTAAGTCTTTTTAGAGATTCCACCATAGACTACATACGGAGCAAAATGAGTGAACTACACTCTAAAATATGTCTATATACATCCGTATGTAGTTTGTAGTGGAATCTCTTAAAAGACTCACATTTAGGAACGGAAGGAGTAGATGTCACGTGTTGTCCTCAATTGCTTCATATACACCTCAGGTCCTCACGTGTTGTCCTCAATTGCTTCATATACACCTCAGGTCCTCACGTACCCTAACCACCTAAAAAGGGTTTTTTTTCGTTCAAGTTAAATGACTCCAATTTAATTAAACTAGCTACAAAGAAAAACTATCAATTCCCGATCTATTTTTGTAGAAAGAAAACCTATGTTTAAGGCATCATTTTCGACGAACACAACTGTTCTGATCCCGAACTCACATGAGCTCGAGTGAACAATAAAATAAAAATAAATAAATAAAATGTAAATTTTGTGTGTGTGAAACTTTAACAAATATTTTGATAGTCTGCATTTTTTTCACCAGATGACGTTACTGTAAAACGTGACAGGAAAAACAAAATCGATGCTCCAAAATGCGTTGGAACAATTTGACTTTTTTTGAATTTTACTATTCATCCAAGATCATGTGAATTCGGGATTAGAACATCGCTTTTGATTTCTGATCTCCTTCTCGAGGGTAAAATCTTCTCCCAGCCACTATTCTCACTCCATGTCCGAGCCTTTGATCCACTAGATTCATCGATCCTGGCTGCCAGGTTGTTGCTTCCAGACGTACAAGCCAGCGATCCACCAAATTCCACGAACTTGGGGATTTTTTGTCGAAATAGACCACCGGCCGAACGGAATTGTCAAAAAAGACTCCTTCCGGATGAAAGTGACAAAAAGGACCCCCTCGACCGTGGCGGCAGGCGCGCCAGGCGACACGTGGCACCTGCCGCCACGGTGCGAGGCGGCAGGCCCTGCCGCCACGGCGTCAGGCGGCACGCTGCGCAAAACGGGATACGACGTTGGCGACAGAACGGGCTGGCCTGGTGGGTCCCTGCCGCCTCAGGGGCTGGCGGCAGCCCTGGACATGTGCTGCTGCAGCGGCGTCGTTCCAAAAGAGTTAAAGGCTAGGGAACGGGAACCAGTTCAGTCAAGTATATCTACCAACTATATCTATCTAGCGGCCTGGGCTTTGATCAAAAGGAGTCCAACATGAAATGGCTTCAAATCGGTCTCTCTGATTCTATGTGAACCAAAGGCGAGAGCAGTGGTACGTTTAGGCTGCAGGGCTACGTACCTAACTCGAGACGCTTCTTTCCAGGACTTTTCGCTTTGACTTGGACATTGTAAAATGGATCTGTCCGAACGGAGTCAATGGCGCTAGATCTTTAACTCTTTTGGAAAACGACGCCGCTGCAGCAGCGCATGTTCAGGGCCGCCGCCAGCCCCTGAGGCGGCCGGGCCCAGCTGCTACAGGGCTGCCGCCAGCCCCTTGAGGCGGCAGGGACCCACTAGGCCAGTCCGTTCCGTCGCCAGCGCCGTATCCCGTTTTACGCAGCTTGCCGCCTGACGTCGTGGCGGCAGGGCCTGCCGCCTCGCGCCGTGGCGGCAGGTGCCACATGTCGCCTGGCGCGCCTGCCGCCACGGTCGAGGGGGTCCTTTTTGTCATTTTCATCTGGGAGGGGTCTTTTTTGACAATTTCGTTCGTCAGGTGGTCTATTTTGACAAAAATTCCGAACTTGGGCGCAAGGTTGTTACCGTCGGAGTAGTCACATCGGGAGATTTTGGATCCTACGACGATTGATGTATATGGAGGGCAGCAGTTGTTCTAATATTACGACGATGGTGATGCCACTGAGTATTGTCCTTCTAGGCATGAGGCGGATGACATTTCATTAGGTTCCTTGCATTTATTTAGAACAATATATTTATAAGAACAACTCCGAGAGTAAAAATTGGTGGAGATAGTTCATTGGTTTAAACATTGAAAAATATGTATTATGTTGATATGAGTCCTCAAGATTTTTATATAGTGCAACCAATAGTAAGAGTGTCTGGACATTGTTATATTTTATATGTAGAGTGCAATCAAACATGTTTTCTTATTCAATTATTAAATCTTAACATATCTTTGGGAGTTCGTTGAAAAATAATAGTTGTGGCCCTCGATGCGGGTCCCAAGAACAGAAAAAGGTGGGGGGGAGCATAAACAAATTAACAATACGCCTTTGTATTTGACCTTCATAACTTACTATCATCATTTTGTTACTTGGTCGTAAGTCAATCGAGCGAATATCAAGAGCAGCCAGCATAAATGGTGGTACGAAAACACAAACTAGAACGTTAGTCATTAACAAAAACTACCTCAATTAATTTATTAGTTCAATTGTACGGTGAAAAACATAAGGGTAAGTGAGATGTGCAGATCAAAAAATTGGACCTATCTCAGTCCGAAAATGTGTTTACACATAGAGAACTATAGCTTAGCATTCTCAAGAGTCACAATAAAGGGATGGACTAATGGTAATTTTATATAAATTACTATGCAACGGCATGGAAAAAAATACCTTTACTATAGTTCTTCAACAAGTCGCTACTCACCTTTTATAGACGAGAATAAGTACATGAAAAATTTATATACTACAAACTATCTTCAAAATAATAACAAACATAACAATGCTAACATGATATGGTCTACTGATATGCGGAAGTAATGGAAATGTGCATCAACATTTGATGGAAACAACACATTCATACCTAACATCAACGCTCAATATTATCTAATATTTGAGGCCCATTACATAACTCAGAGCTTGAATATGAATATGGGTACAAGGGCAACTACCAATGTCGATCCCAAGCACGAATAAAGTGGCAAATTAATATTTTCGCTACCTTAATTACAACGGTAAAACAGTACAAACACCAAAGTATAGTGCATATATGTGTTTTTAGCATAAATTATATAATTTTTGGTGATGCAAACTTTTTAAATATAATTCCATTCTAACATACTTCATGGGAATGGGAAAAAATATAATCGTTACAAAATCACACATATGACTCAAATTTGATGCATATGATACTTCTCGGGGAAACATTATATACTCAAAGTAAGATAATTTAATACACCTCAACAGGATTGTCAAGCCAGCCACACACCATGCACACATAATTGCAGACGTATTGAGCAAACCCATGAATTCGAGCATGCAACACTACAAAAGTTCAGCAACAACATAGCCTCCAGATATTTTCCCCAAAAATTAAAGGGGTAACTGTTTGAACCACTTTGCGACCAACGCAAAGAACTGATAAATACGAACTTGTTTGAACCAAACTATATTAAATACTAGCCCTTGAGAAGAGCGGGCCACTTTGCTAGTTGAAATAACAGCAGTACGTGTTTTGGCATTTCTTACGTACCTAGATTGGATGGCTGATTCTACAAACTCGTTAGTCTCACCGTAATTAAACCTCGCAAAGCTTCCGCTACGAAGTCTCTCACTGGTGGAAAAACAGGCTTCCGTCCAGCCCCATAAGTCGCGAAGCTGTAGGAACCGCGACTAATGGGACCTTTAGTCGCGGTTCTGGAGGTGAACCGCGACCAAAGGCCTGGGCCCAGGGCGCTCGGTGGTCAGCTGGCGCACGTGAGGGTCTTTAGTCGCGGTTGGCCAGGACAACCGCGACTAAAGGCCTTCGGGCACCTTTAGTCACGGTTTGCCAGGCCAACCGCAACTAAAGCCCCTCCCCTATATATACCCATCCAGCAGCCAACACTTAGCCATTTGGAGCCATTCTCTTCACAAGTGGGTGTAGGTTTGCTTTTGGTTCCTCTTATATTTTTAGAATTTTGAATTGAATTAGTTTTATTTTTCTGAATTTTTTGATATATTATTTGTATTTTTAGAATTTTGAATTGAATTAGTTTTATTTTTCTGAATTTTTTGATATATTATTTGTATTTTTAACATTTTGAATTGAATTAGTTTTATTTTTCTTAATTTTTTGATATATTATTTGTATTTTTAGAATTTTGAATTGAATTAGTTTTATTTTTCTGAATTTTTTGATATATTATTTGTATTTTTAGAATTTTGAATTGAATTAGTTTTATTTTTCTGAATTTTTTGATATATTATTTGTATTTTTAACATTTTGAATTGAATTAGTTTTATTTTTCTTAATTTTTTGATATATTATTTGTATTTTTAGAATTTTGAATTGAATTAGTTTTATTTTTCTGAATTTTTTGATATATTATTTGTATTTTTAGAATTTTGAATTGAATTAGTTATATTTTTCTGAATTTTTTGATATATTATTTGTATTTTTAAAATTTTGAATTGAATTAGTTTTATTTTTCTTAATTTTTTGATATATTATTTGTATTTTTAGAATTTTGAATTGAATTAGTTTTTTTTTTCTGAATTTTTTTTTTCTAAAGGTGGTTGCGCGCGGGAACGAAAAACCCGCCAAAAAAGTCCTTTAGTCGCGGGTCGCCTCCCCAACCGCGACTAAAGGTTACCCTTTAGTCGCGGGTCGCCTCCCCAACCGCGACTAAAGGTTTCCCTTTAGTTGCGGGTCGCCTCCCCAACCGCGACTATAGGCCCTTTAGTCGCGGGTCGCCTCCCCAACCGCGACTAAAGGGGGGGGGCTATAAATACAACCGCCCGACCCGTCGCCTCCATTTCTCTGCTCGTTCTCTGCCGCGCCGAAGGCCTGCCGCCCTCGCCCTCGACGCCGCCCGCCGTCGACCTCGCCCTCGACGCCGCCCGCCGTCGCCCGCGCCCTCGACGCCGCCCGCCGTCGCCCGCCGCCCCCTCTCGCCCACGTACGGCGCCCGTCGCCCCCTTTCGCCCTAGTACGCCGCCCGCCGGCCTCCCTCGCCCACCGCGCCGCCTCGCTGCCCTCAACGCCGGCGGCCGGCCTCGCCGCCCTCAACGCCGCCCCCCAATCCATCCTCGGGCCGCCGGCCTCGCCGCCCTCAACTGCTCTACAGAGCGATGATCGAGAGAGAGAGAGAGAGAGAGCAGAGAGAGAGAGAGCAGAGAGCAGAGAGAGAGAGAGAGAGAGCAGAGAGAGAGAGAGAGAGAGAGCAGAGAGAGAGAGCAGAGAGCAGAGAGAGAGAGAGAGAGCAGAGAGAGAGAGAGAGAGAGAGAGAGAGAGGGAGAGAATTTTTTAACTAGTTAATTAACAAAAAAAACGGTAAAATTTGATAATTAACAAAAACGGTAAATAACTTAGTTTAACAAAAACGGTAAATAACTTAAAACTTGATAATTAACAAAAAAAACCGTAAAATAAAGCACAAAAGAAATAAAACAATACAAATTAAACAGAAAACAGGTTTAGGGGGGGCTAAAACCCTAAACCTGTGGCGGCCTTTAGTCGCGGTTGGCCAGAAGAACCGCGACTAAAGGTCCTCCGCCCCGACGGCCGCCTGGCGCCCACGTGGACGGGCCGTTAGTCGCGGTTCTTAAGCAGCCGCGACTAAAGGTGGGGGGCTTTAGTCGCGCTTATTTGGTCGCGGTTGCGCAACCGCGACTAATGGCAGTTGCGAACCGCGACCAAAGGCCTTTTTTCCACCAGTGTCTAACACATCCAAAACTATATATATCAGCCGGCAGGCACGTCATAACATACTACATAGTATAGCAGTCGGCAGCTGAACGATTGATTGGTCGGCCTAAGCTAAAAAATACCGGTGTGGCCATCAGTCATGAATCTTTCTTTGACAGTGCATGCACTTCTCCACCCAGCCATCAGAAATACTATTAGCCGCCAGCCAGCCGTCGACCATACCAGATTGGCCGTAGTATCTATTATCTACCTGCAGGGAACCGTCGTGCCCCGCCTTCGATGCTTCGCCTCTTCTTCCTCGCTGCTTACTTCTGCTGAGAACCCAATTAAAACTCGGGATGGGCATGCCTGCATGCACATGGATACGCAAGTGATGTGCATCATGCATGCGCACATTACGATACAATGGTGCAACTGTGGAGTGCACATGCATGCATGGGTGGTGTGGTCGTGTCGTCGATATCGATCGGTATGGCGGTTTTGTGCTATGACGGATAGATCGGTCGGCTGGCTTCTCTAGTTCATAGAGCACCGGCCCTATCCATCAGTCAGTGGCTGGCATGTGAATGCTGTACATGTAGGAGCACATACGTACGTATCGTCAAGATTCGCCTCGCCGAAATGTTAGACGATCGGATCGGCGGGCCTTTGTGGCTTGTCACGTTCGTGCGATCGAACAGAACAGGGATGGTATCTCACTCTCATCCTCTTTATTACCTTTGGCAGTGTACGCGTGTACGGTGCATACATGTGTGTTCACGACAAGAATCGATCGACCCACCCATTGACCCATGCTCCGAAGCAGGGTGCTCGACGGTGACGCTGACGCGGCTTCATACTACTCCTAGTTCATAGGAATTCCTAGTTCATACACGTACAAACAGGCACAGGGCACTACTGTGTGCCCGTGAGACAGAGTATGTGCGTAACTTCCATCATCCCCATTTCGCGCAACCTGATCGACGGATCTAGTTTCCCATGCCCAATAATTGTACACGCACGCATGAATGCACTCTACTCACTGAACAAAGGCTGTGGAGCGTGGACCCGTGCCGCTGCCCGGCCATGCCCTCACTATTGTAGGAGACCAGCTGGACTGCATGCTTCACTAGTCTAGAAAAAAAAAACTCGACGGATACCAGTCTACTATCCAGTGGGCCGGCGGACTTCGCGCTACATGCATCAATGCATGGCCGACCGAGCGCGCGCCAGATCCGGCCGGCTGCGTGCGTGCGTGCATGCATGTGACCGACGATGGACAAAACGCCGTGGGCACGGTTGGAGCGACGGCCGGCCGCCGCCGGCCTTGAGCCGCTCCCGCGCCCGCGATCGATCAGCTAGGACGTATTACGCACATACTCATCCGTTCCTAAATATAAGTCTTTTTAGAGATTTCAAATGGACTACAGCCTACATACGTATATAAATTTAGTCATTTTGCTTCGTTGTAGTCCCTTATTGGAATCCTCAAAAAGACTTACATTTAGAGCATCTTCAACCACGTACCCCTAATTTGATCCCTCAAACGCCCGTGTCCGTTTTAAACCCCTATTTATCCATCCGTGCAACCACAGTCTTCACTTTCTTTCTCATATGTCCGGTCACTTACACGAGATTGGTGGAGAGGAAGAAAGAGAAAGAAAAGAATGACTAAAGAAAGAGAAAAGGTGGTCCGGGGTCGGGCTGCGTCCTATGTGGCGGACTGACCGAGCGTGTCCGCGAGCCTCGCTCCCCCAGTCCCGTCACCCGACCTCCCCCGACCCCCGCGTCCCTCTCTGAGGCGACACGGAGGAACCCTATCCGCCCCGCCGCCGGCGCCCTTCCCCGCCTCCCTCCCTCGCCGCCGCCATGGTCCGCTGCGGGGCAAAGCCCTGGCAGTGCCGGCGGCGGCGGGGCATCTCCCCGGCGGAGCTCCCCTTCCTCCCCCAACGACGGCTCGGATCTGGCCGCTGGTGACCTTGGCGGCGTGGCGCGGCGGAGGCACGGTGGCGTCCCTACTCGGCGTCAGAGGTGGTGGGGCGCCTGCTGCCGGTGGTGCTGCCTCGACGGCTGGTGCAGCCCGGGGCCTGGGATCCACCTTGGCTGGATCTGGGCGGTGGGGTTCGTGCGTGGAGTGGTATTCCCGTGGCTCTGCTGCGACTCGCTCCCGACGGTGATTGGCTAGCGGCGGTCGGTGGTGCTGGCTGCCGGCGCCAGGAGCGCGGATCCGGGGATCTCGGTCCGGATTTGGTGCGTCTTCGGCGCTGGGCGACTCCCTGGGGTGCTCATGGCAGGGAATGCGGCGGTTGTCTCTAGATCCTTGCGTGGAGCATAGCAGGATGGAGGGTGTAGGTGGTGCACCGGTACTGGTGGTGGCGGCGGTGCGTGCGCAACCATGGCGGCGGGGGCGCTGCGAGGCCTTGCCAGGAAGGGTCTTGGCGGGCAGCGGGCATTCGGTTGCTGCCGTGTGAGGCGTGCGGCGATGCCTCGGAGGTGTGGGTGCCGGAGTGTGGTCGGAGGTGCGGGTCGTATCCATTCTGGTGGCAGTCCCTTGGCGCGGGTGAAGGCCACCGTGGGCGGAACTGGCTTTGCACCGCTTGGTGGTTGCTGCAGATCCTAGTCGATGTTGAAGGTGATGGCTTTAGGCGTGTTCCCTCAACAGTGAGGGGGGCTTCGACGGCAAATTGTTGCGGTGATGGCGGTGCGAGGCATCTGATGGGAACTGGCCAGGATCTTGGAGACGTGGAGACACTAGTAGAAAAAGGGCTTATTGTCCCGGTTTGTAAGGGCCATTTGTCCCGGTTATTGAACCGGGACTAAAGTGTCGGTACTAACGCCCTAGACCTTTAGTCCCAGTTCTTACACAAACCGGGACAGATGGGCCTCCACGTGGCCGGTGCGGCGAGCCCAGGCAGGAGGCCCTTTGGTCCCGGTTGGTGGCACCAAGCGGGACCAATAGGCATCCACGCGTCAGCATTTCAGGTGTTGGGGTTTTTTTTTGAAAGGAGGGGGTTTAGGGGTTTTGGGGGGGGGGTTAATTTAGGTGTTTCATATATTGTGTTAGCTAGCTAATTAATAGAGAGAAGTGTCCTCTCTTATCTCTGTGCTTGGTTGATGCTACATACTATACGTATAGAGAGGACTAGACACGCTAGCTATTAAGCGAATGAAGGAAACAGAAGATCATCATGAACATATGCATACAGAGGAGAAGTGATATCGACCACCTCTCCTTCTCTGAGAGATTTGTCGAACAACAAGTTCTCGTATATCTATCTGACGCTACTGGCTACATATATACAATATAATTATCTCTTACAATATAATCTCCTAACTAAAAATGAACTCAACATCCACATGATATTCTCCGTCTTTAGTGATCACGTGGTCAAGAAAGAATACCGCCAATTCTTCTTGAATTTCTTGCATATGATCTAGTGGTAGGAGTTCATCCCGCATCCGAAATATCTAATTTGAAGAAGGGGGTCAATACATATATATGAATAAATGAAACTGAACACAAATGATGGTAATAAAATAAAATTGTGAATATTATTATTTACGCACTTCATATTGTTTGTCAGAGTAGCCCCGCTCACAGGTCGTGTGACGGATGGACTCACAAATGTAGTATCCATAGTAATCATTCCCTTGTTCTTGCCACAACCACTTTACAAGTAATAGAGGTCAATCAAACTTGAATCACTAGGAGATGCGCGAAACATGCTACTACAGTACTTACTTTCGGGTGTTTAGATTGCAGCTTCTTCGGCAGTCCCGGAGTTTTTGAGGTGATTTTTTTCCAAACCCTGCCAGACAAAGAAAACAATTACTTGATATCAGGAAATGAACAAAGTTGTCGATATGGTGCGATAATGATCGATTTAACTTACTTCTCTAGAATTTCAGTCATGTCCGCATACTCCTTGGGATCTTTTTGTCTCGAGTCTAAAACGGTTACTAGTGCCTGCTCAAGCTTAATCTCTAGGAGAATATAGTGGAAGATGCGCACGCATGCATAACTCATCAATTACATTACTATAACCTCGACTAATAAGGGAAACCGAATATGCACAAGACAGTAACACTCACTGGAATTCGTAAGGCAAGAGTATTATAGCTTTGTTTTGATTTTAATACAAATATTGTAGCAGCTTGGCCTCGGTATCTCTGGCCTGAAATTTAACCATATATGCATCTATGAGATTTTTTTTAATGAACCCAATATCACCGATTTGTCTTTTCTTCAATTCGGTGATCTTCAATCTGCATAATATAGTGAGGATAATTAATGATACATGCAATGAAAGAGCTGGCCTATATATAGAGACTTAATGACAGAAGTAGTACTACTTACAGGCAGTAGCAAGTGATCATTAATTTATCGAGGGCCTTTTGATTTAAAAGCGCGAAGAACTCCTCAAATGGAACATTCAACAGTTCAATTCCAACAAGGTCATGCTCCTCTCCAACTCTCAGCGTCAAAATATTCCTCCCCTCAGACTCTCTGCAGGTTTTCATGTACCAATCATGGAATCTTCGCATCATCATTGTTAGAGATCTTTCATCTTTGACGAGAGGCTTCCCGTACTCGTATTTGTGTTCGTCCACCTCCAAGAAATCATAATGTACATCGTTGGGCAGGTAATCTCCAAGATTATTATAACCGGGCACCATCCCGCCCGGATCATTAGCGACGATATCGCTAGACACCTGGAGCGGGGGGAACGATTGGTTCGCTTGTTCGCCGAGCTGGGCAATTTTTTTCCCAGCTCGTTGATCTGCTAACCTTTGATCACTGACAGTACTTCCCGACTGCTCCGCTTCGATAAATGACTTTTGAAGAATGCGCTCATAGTTGCCTTTCGCCGGAGACTTTGGTGGTTTCTTCAGGGTAGCCAGAGTACGCTTCGCTTTTACCGGATCTATCTTCTCCTTCGAAGGTGGATGTTTCTTTGCTTTCACCCCTTCAAAGAAGTTCTTCAATTCGGCTTGCATCTTCTTCGTGTTTTCCTCCAGGATCCTCTCGTATGGTAACTTCTATGGAGTCTTCACAGAAGGACCGAATCTGTATTGCCTCCCGCCTCTGGCTGTACTGCTAGACGCTGGAGCAGACGGAGCGGTTGCGGCTGTCTTTCCTTTCTTACAAGGCGGAGGAGAAGGACTACGACGCGCCGGAGGAGCCGGAGCGGCGGCGGGTCTCTTGGTCCGCCCTTGTTGACGAGGCAGAGAAGGAGGAGGCTGGCTGCTCGGGCGCGCCGGCGCAGGCGGAGAAGGAGGCGGAGTACCGCCACGCGTCAGAGAAGGAGGCTGAGTGCCTTGATCACTCGCTGGAGGAGGCTGAGTGCCCTGATCACTCGCCAGAGGAGGAGGCGGAGGAAGACGTGGAGTGCTCTGACTCGCCAGAGGAGGAGGAGGCGGAGGCGTCCAGTTCAGAAGGTTGATGAGCTCCTTCCGCTATAGGCATGGAGTCTTCAGAGAAGAACCCAGCCGAATCTCCCCTTCACCCGTAGGGTAGTCAAGCTCGAGGTCCTCAAATCCGTCCGTTATTTCATCCACCATCACCCTAGTATATCCTTCTGGAATCAACTAAGAGTGGTAGGTTGCGCCAGGTTCAGTAGGTAAAGCAGAGCCAACAGCCGCCTTGACTTTCAATTTCATCCATTGCGTCATAAGGTGCCAATGTTGAGACTCCGTGATAGCATCCACGGGGTAGCTAGTAGGAGCCGTGAAGACAGGCTCCAACTGAGTCTGCTCGGTGGAAGCCACGCTGCTTCTCCGCTGAGATGGCGGGGTAGCTTCAGGGAAAGCTTCGGCAGGTCATTTGCTGTGATTTGCTTCTCGTTCCTCTAGCCCTTGTACCCTTGGGTGCAGCGCCTGCAGTTGGCTATGATCCACTTTCTTCCTCCTCTCGTGGCATTTGTAACCCCCTGCGTCCGGAAACCCAGCCTTCCACAGAACGGAACCTGGTGTGCCTCGTGTCCATCGAGGGTGCTCAGGATTCCCGAGGGCCATTGTGAGCTCGTCCTTCTCTTTGTCTAGAACGAACGTCCCTTGCTGCGCTTTCTCGATATACTCCTGAAGCCTCATGATGGGTATTCGCAGTTGCTCATCCGTCCAAATGCACTTCCCTGATACAGGGTCCAAGGTTCCGCCAACCCCGAAGAACCAAGTCTGGCAACGGTCTGGCCAGTTCAATGTCTCTGGTTCGACCCCTTTATCAATCAGATCATTCTCAGCCTTGTCCCACAAAGGTTGGGCCTTGAGGCAGCCACCTGACCTCGTGCGATGGTGATGCTTCTTCTTTGCAGCATTTTTCTTGTTTGTCGCTGACATCTTCTTACTCTTTTCCAATGTCTTGTGGGCCACAAATGCGGGCCAGTGATCTCTGGTCTTCTCATACTTTCCGGTGAATTCTGGTATCTTTTCTTCGTCAACAAACTCTGTTTTCAGCTCATTCTTCCACCTCCTGAATAATTCTGCCATCTTCTTAAGAGCATGAGACTTGATCAATTGCTCTTTAACTGGCTTCTCCGGATCCTCCTCTGGCGGTAGGGTGAAATTTGCCTTAAGCGTTGTCCAAAGATCATCTTTCTGCATATCGGAGACATAATACACCTCAGGGTCTTCATTCTTAGGTGTAGGACCTTGAAGTATGTCTAGAGGGGGGGTGATTAGACTACTTGACAAATTAAAAACTTAACCTTTTCCCAATTTTAGAGTTTGGCATATTTTAGTTATCTTAGGACAAGTCAACCAATCATCACACAATTCAAGCAAGCATGCAAAGAGTATATAGGCAGCGGAAATTAAAGCATGCAACTTGCAAGAAAGTACAGGGAAGCGTTTGGAGGATTCAAATGCAGTTGGAGACACGGATGTTTTTGGCGTGGTTCCGATAGGTGGTGCTATCGTACATCCACGTTGATGGAGACTTCGACCCACGAAGGGTAACGGTTGCGCGAGTCCACGGAGGGCTCCACCCAAGAAGGGTCCACGAAGAAGCAACCTTGTATATCCCACCATGGTCGTCGCCCACGAAGGACTTGCCTCACTAGCGGTAGATCTTCACGAAGTAGGCGATCTCCTTGCCCTTACAAACTCCTTGGTTCAACTCCACAATCTTTGTCGGAGGCTCCCAAGTGACACCTAGCCAATCTAGGAGACACCACTCTCCAAGAAGTAACAAATGGTGCGTTGATGATAAACTCCTTGCTCTTGTGCTTCAGATGATAGTCTCCCCAACACTCAATTCTCTCTCATAGGATTTGGATCTGGTGGAAAGAAGATTTGAGTGGAAAGCAACTTGGGGAAGGCTAGAGATCAAGATTCATATGGTAGGAATGGAATATCTTGGCCTCAACACATGAGTAGGTGGTTATCTCTCAGAAATGGTAAGTTGGAAGTGTAGGTTTAGTCTGATGGCTCTCTCCACGAATGAAGAGGAGGTGGAGGGGTATATATAGCCTCCACACAAAATCTAACCGTTACACACAATTTACCAAACTCGGTGGGACCGATTCAACAGACTCGGTCGGACCGATTTAGTAAACCTAGTGACCGTTAGTGATTTTCGGTGGGACTGACATGCAACTCGGTAGGACCGATTCGGTTAGGGTTAGGGCATAACGTAATCTCGGTAAGACCGATTACACAAACTCGGTGAGACCGATTTTGGTAATAAGCTTTCGAGAGAGTTGGTCAGGTAAACTTGGTGGGACCGATTTGCTCTTTTCGGTGAGACCGAAATGTTACAAAAGGGAAACAGAGAGTTTACATTGCAATCTCGGTGGGAGCGATCGCTCACTTCGGTTTGACTGAAACGTTACGAAGGGAAACAAAGAGATTACAATCCCATCTCGGTGAGACCGAGATCCCTATCGGTAGAACCGATTTGCCTAGGGTTTGTGGCAGTGGCTATGACATTTGAACTTGGTGGTGCCGAATAGGAAGAATCGGTGTGACTGATTTTTGCTTTGGGTTTAGGTCATTTGTGGATGTGAGAAAGTAGTTGAGGGTTTTGGAGCATATCACTAAGCACATGAAGCAAGAGGCTCATTAAGCAACACCTCATCCCTCCTTGATAGTATTGGCTTTTCCTATAGACTCAATGTGATCTTGGATCACTAAAATATAAAATGAAGAGTCTTGAGCTAATGAGCTTGAGCCAATCCTTTGTCCTTAGTATTTTGAGGGATCCACTTTCATCATCCATGCCATGTCATTCATTGAGCTTTCCTGAAGTATATGTCTTGGAATAGCATTAGCTCAATGAGCTATATGTTGTTATGAATTACCGAAACCACCTAGGGATAGTTGCACTTTCATTAGGCTTTAACCATTGGTGGATACTCATCGGGATCTTGTCCCTAACAAGAATCCCGCACTGAGCAGCAAATGCATCCTTTGTCCGGATGGGTTCAATCGGCTTGCCATCACGCGCGATTGCTATGATCTCAAACCTTTCATCCAAGCGCAACTTTTTCTTCGGGCCTCGTCTCTTTACCGAAGTTGTGCTCGATCCGGAGGGCTAGAAAAGAAAAGAAAGACCAGAGTTAATTAATATGTGTACAAATGAAAACAATGAATGCATCAATTAGCTAGTCAGTACAGGCTTAACTAATATATATACCTGGCCGGACTCGGTTCGGTCATCGGAGCCATCATCACGGTCTCCTTCTTGTACCGGCATTGGATCATCGGAGGCATCATAATCATAGTCTTCTTCTTCACCCTGTCCTTCCATACCATCGGTGTCGTTGAGATACGACAAGACGGCATCACTTCCTTTTGCGATTATGTCCCCCAACATCGCTTCTGTTGCTTCGTCTCGGGGGTGCTCTATATTTTCTGCAAATATTTACAACATGACAATTATTATTCAAACATGACAGATGGATATATTAGTGGCAAACGTAGAACTAGCTAGCTAATCACAATAAGGAATCATATTAGTGGCCTCGACGCTGCTTCTCTAGGGTTTGGGGTGGCCTCGGCAACGCTTCAAGGGTTTGGGGTGGCCTCAACAACGCTTCAAGGGTTTGGGGTGGCCTCGACGACAACGCTCTTTTAACTTGGTAAATTTGGGTGGCCTCGAGAGAGTTTGTCGGGTAGGGGCGCGGCGGCAGGGGGTAGGAGACCGACATTGTTTTTTTCTAGGGTTTGGGTGTCCTCGAGAGTTTTGGTTGAGCGAGAGGGCCCGGGGGGTGCTCCCGTGGTATAAGTTATCACGGTCGAGAGGGGGTATATATATCGACTGCCCCTCATGTCGAAGTTATCTGGGAGGGGGTTATATCGACATCGACGACATACATACATGGGAAAATAATGTTATCGGGAAAGGGGTATATCGCCCCCCCCCCCTCGTGTTGAAGTTATCGGAAGGGGGTATATCGACAGCGACATACCCAATAAAAAATAAGAAGACAAAAGAAGAAATAAAAAGAGGAGAAGAAGAAAGGAATAGAAGAGAAGATTGAAGAAAAAAAAGAGGAGAAGAAGAGAAAATAGAAAATATTCCTTTCTTCTTCTCCTCTTCTTTTTCTTCCTTTTTCCTCTACTTATTTATTTCTCCTCTTCTTCCTCTCCTCTTCTTCCTCTCCTCTTCTTCTCATTTCTTCCTCTTCTTATTTTCCTTTCTCCTCTCATTCTTTTTCTTCTTCTTCCTTTCCTAGCTAGATATATAAAAAAAATCTAAAAATGTAATTTTTGCATATATAAAACTTTTTCTTCTTCTTCCTTCTAACTTTTGCATATATAAAAATGAAACTAACCTAAAATGTACTAAATCGGAGAACATATATAGTTAAAACTTTTCTAAAAATCTAACTTTTGCATATATGTATTTTCAAAACATCATGCCTATTACAATTGAAAAAATACATACATACATATACATGAACATACATCAAAAAATACATATATCTAAAAAATACATACATACATATATGAAAATCTAAAAACATGTAAAAAATAGCATATATAACTAAAAAGTTACATTTAGCGGCGACGGCGGGGCAGGAGTGGCGCGCGGCGGGGCAGGGGCAGCGCGCGGCGACGGCGTCGGGCGAGGCTGCGGGCGACGGCGTCGGGGCAGGACCGGGCGGCGCGCGCGTCGGGGCAAGGGCGGCGCGCGGGGACGGCTTCGGGCGAGGACGCGGGCGACGGCATCGGGGCAGGGCAGGGGCGGCGCGCGGTGATGGCGTCGGGCGAGGGCGCGAGCGATGGCGAGGGTACGGGCGATGACGACGACAGGCGCGGGCGACGGCGACGGCGATGGCGGGGGCGGCGGGCGGCATCGATGTCGTCGAGGGGTCATCGGGGGCAACTGCGAGATGAAGATGAAAATTTTCACAAGTGCTAAAATGCCTTCCTTTAGTTCCGGTTGGTGCCACGAACAGGTACCAAAGGTAACTTTTCAGCAGCCCAAAGGGCGGGAAGCAGAGGTCTTTGGTCCCGGTTGCTAGCACCAACCGGGACTAAAGGGGGGCATTGGTACCATGAAATTGATTATTTTGAGCTATAAGACCATGAAATTGGAAAGCATTTGAAATGAACTCTGAAAAGGTTGAAAGTTGGCATGGTATCATCATTTCACCCACATAGCATGTGCAAAAAAGTAGAGAGGGTTACGGCAAAAACTGGATGCACTTCGTGTACAAAATGGACAATCTCTTTCGAAGTATCAGGGTTTCAAACTCGTTTGTTACAAAGGGATTTCATTTTTTTGAACTTATTTGAACTCCAAAGTTTTCTGTGTTCAAAATGAACCATTCAAAGACACATCATCAATTTTCAACCCTTTCTGACTTCATTTATTATTTTTCATGCATATGCTGATTATTTTGAGCTATAAGACCATGAAATTGAAAAGCATTTGAAATGAACTCTGAAAAGGTTGAAAGTTGGCATGGTATCATCATTTCACCCACATAGCATGTGCAAGAAAGTAGAGAGGGTTACGGCAAAAACTGGATGCACTTCGTGTACAAAACGGACAATCTCTTTCGAAGTATCAGGGTTTCATATAGAAACTCGTCTATTACAAAGGGATTTCATTTTTTTTAAACTTATTTGAACTCCATAATTTTTATGTGTTCAAAATGCACCATTCAAAGACACATCATCAATTTTCAACCCTCTCATGAATAGATAAGTGACCAAATTAATAGAAGTTCATCATCACACTAAAACCAAAGTACATACATAGTTCACATTGAACAACATATAGCTCTCCAGAGCATCTAATTAAACCATACATTGAAATTATGTAAAACATTTCAATGCAACAACAAATGCGATCATAATCGCAATCAAGGTAACAACTGATCCAACTGCATAATGATACCAAGCCTCGGTATGAATGACATATTTTCTAATCTTTCTAATCTTCAACCCCATTGCATCCATCTTGATCTTGTGATCATCGATGACATCCGCAACATGCAACTCCAATATCATCTTCTCCTCCTCAATTTTTCTTATTTTTTCCTTCAAGTAATTGTTTTCTTCTTCAACTAAATCTAACCTCTCGATAATAGGGTCGATTGGAATTTCCGGTTCAACCACCTCCTAGATAAATAAAATCTATGTCACGTTTGTCAGCATAATTGTCATAAATAATAAATGAACCAAATAATTATTAAAAGATAATATATACCACATCTAAATCATAGACAGGATGAGGGCCGATGGGGGCGGATACCAAAACCATCACACTATATAATAACAAGGAATCGTAAAAGTAAGAAAATTAGACAAGTATCTATCTGAAGTAAGAATTTTTTTTTCTTTCAGAAAGAAGATAAGAACAAGAGGCTCACCACGGTGGTGCCAGCGATGAGATCGGCGCGGGCGATCGACGGCGGTGAAGACGGGGACGGGACGTGACAGACCGCTAAACCTAGACAAATCTCGGGGAAAATGAAGCTTGGAGGTCGAGTTTCGAGAGGAGAAAGATTAACTAGTGTGGCTCGGAGATTTCATCGAACACCTCATGTGCATAGGAGGTGAGCTAGAGCATCCAAATGCCCTGCCCTCGCCGGCCAGAAAAAACAAAGCACTGTGGAGTGCTCTGTTGTGGCGATGGGGTATATATAGTTAACTTATTTGTCTCGGTTCATGGTAGAAACCGGGACTAAAGCCCGGCACTCTGTCCCGGTTCAAGCCAAGAATCAGGATCAATGATTGTGGGTCAGGAGCGAGGATCATTAGTCCCGGTTCGTGCCTAGAACCGGGACAAATAGATACAGACGAACCGGGACCAATGCCCACGAGGCCCCGGCCGGCCCCCTGGGCTCATGAACCGGGACTAATGCCCTCCATGGGTCCTGGTTCGTGAAGAACCGGGACTGATGGGCTGGCCAGGCCCGAACCAAAGCCATGTTTTCTACTAATGAGACGTGCAGCACTACGGATGAAAATCATGTTCGGTTGTGGCTGGTCCGGCGTTGATGGCACCTGCGGGTGTCATTCACCTTCCTGGAGGCTTCGTCGAGTGCAACGCCATCTTCCTCGCGACCTCGTATCGGCAGTTGTCTCCGGGGCGAAAGCCTTGATTCGTAGGAAAGGCATGATGGCAACGTCTTTGAGGTTGTTACTCTGTTGGGAGCATTGTGCTGGGAGACTCGAGGTCCCATGATGTGCTCCTCCGGTGTTCACCGCTGCCCGAATCTTTCTCCTCCGGCGCCATGTACGGCCGTCGCTGTTTAATCCGAGGAAGCTGGAGTTGCTATTCTTCGGAGGTCTTCAGTGTCGCCCGAGACGCGGCGAGGAGCTCGGTGTTGGGTAGGCTTTTTGTGTCGTAGCTGTGTTGTTGCATTTGGTTGTCCTTGTATGATCCGGGTGTGGAGTTGGTCGCCTTCGTTGTTCGCAGCGAGTGGTAGACGTTGTTGTATGTCTTATTTCTCTCTTTCTATAAAGCTAAGGTGCGCAATTTGCGTACCCTCAAAAAAAAAGAGATGTATATGCGGGTTCGCGGACAGCCCGAACATATAAAAAAATACGAGGGGTCTAGTTGGATTACTTTTTTTTTCTCATGTCCGATCACTGATCGGGTGCGTCTGCGTGCATAGGAGATGGTTTGAGGGATCTGGTTATAGATGCTATTAGAAACAGAGGGAGTAACATGTACTACGGGCCTGGTCAGTGACCTACGAGGTACGAGTACCACCGCCGCGTGCACCGGCCGGCGGCTCTAGCTCGATCGGCCGGTCGGCCGTCCTCACGCCTACGCACGTGCAACCTACTTACAGCGGTGCTGCTGACACGTAACGTGATTTTATTTAGAGAGCGCGCGCGGAGACAGACGCGCGCGAAGCGAGGAGGAAGGAACACGCGTCGGTAGATTCCCACTGATATGACGCGTTGGCTTTTGCGTCCCTGCCTTGCGGTAAAGGCGACAGCGATAAGCCAACAAGTGTGCTGCCCTAGCACTCCACGGAGTATAGTTAACCATACTATACTTCACAACAGTAGCTACATAGGAGTACATTTTATCGCGGAGCGACCAAAGCATGACGACAATGTATGCTAGGGCCACCTACGCTCGTCTCTTTGTCAACACGTAATTCGAGCATTTAAAACTTGTGCGTTCACTGTACGTCGGCCGATTCCGGAAAGATCAACCACTGTTTCGCAGGCCAGGTAAGAGCAACTCTCTACGGTATTATTTTTACTAAATGACCCCTCAAGGATCTTAGAGCATCAACAGTTGGACTTGGCAAATCCGATCCCTCAAACGTCCGCGCACGCGCTTCGCAGGTAGTGACCGGACATGCCTCAAATTTCAACAGTAGCATCCAGACATCCCATACTAGATTATCAAATTCATACAAAGGCATGCAAACTAAAATAAACCTACGTATTACGTCGATCATCTAGCTACTCGTCGTCGGAGATGTCGACGATCTCCGTGCCCGGCTCCAGCAGCATGGGCGGCAGCTGCAACTCCGTCTCCTCCTGCGCCTCCGCTCTGGCCTTCTCCACCTCTATCTCCTGCTGCTCCGCTCCAACCATCTCCTCCTCCTCCCCCGGCTGCTCCTCCTCCACCGGCTCCGGCGAGTTCGGAGGCAGCCCGACAGTGATGTGGGCGGCGCACGCGGCTTGCCCCGCCCGAATCTCCTGCTGGATCTCATAGCGGCGCTCCGCCGTCAACATTGCGTAGTAGGTGATCTTGCTCCGGACCATTGCGGAGTGCCGGAGGGGTGGACCGTGGGCAGAGCACCGGAGCGAGAGAGAGAGGAGGTGGATGGGCTCGGACTGGTGGCGCGAAAAAGGGGAGCGGTGGATGGATTAGGGTTGCGGGGTGTCGGCCGGCTTAAATAGCCGGATTTGGTCTTGGCGGCGAGCCGGAGCGGTGCCACACGGTGTTCACACCGCGGCGACGGACATGGCGTCCGTCGGACCGCCGTGTTTACGGGCCTTTCCGCATGGGACCCCGCCATCAAACTGACGTGGCGGGCGTCCCCGGGCGCCCCCATATCTGCCCCATATTTGGGCTATGAGGGGTACCGGTCAGCCCGGACGTTTGAGGCCCGTCTGGGTCGAAAAATCATGACTGGGCGGGCCTCTCTGGCGTTTGAGGCCGGTTTGGGTCGCTCGGATGTAGATACTCTTATGTCGCCCACTGACCCCCAAAAACTTATTTCATCGCCTGAACCCCCTTTAGCATCTGTCTGATAGGCGTCCCATTTGCACGTCAACGCACCGCCTGCAAAGGCATCTTTGACTGCTCACGGTTCATGGTCGTCGGTCACGCTGCCAACATGGCGCCGGTTTGATGCGCCCGATTAAACGACGCGAATGCCACTAGAATATCTGGCCTTCTTGCAATGCGGAGCATCCTCGCATCAGTACATCCGTTGATCTAGCTGGATGTTCTGGTGTAAATCAGTGAGAGGCCGCGTCCGCCCAGAGCCGCCTTCAATGCGGAGCGGCGCGCTCTACAACGGCATAAATGCGGGCAGCTAGCGACAGGCGTTGAGCGAGAAGCGCACGCGGGATGGGAAGGGATTTTTGATGGGCCAAGATGGTCAGAAGCGGGCTTGGGATTGGTCCGGACTCCGGCGAACCTCCCCCATTTTTTCTCTGGTTTGCCGGAGAAATCGCGTCGGGTCTGCGGGAGACCGCCCCATGGAACGGCATAGGTCGGCGTTGGATGGCTTCCACGGTCCGGATGGTTGCGGGAGTATTGAGGGTCGGCGTTGGAGATGCCCTAAGACAGAGGACTTACATAATTATTCTTGCATTGTCATTCAAACCCTCCATCTTTAAAGTAAACATCTTTGAATCATCTCAAGCGGCCACGATCTTAACCTTTTTTTCTTGTGTATGGTCGTTTTCTCTTTGAGCTTAAGTTTTACCTCTGTCACCGTCATCAACATGTTAAACCTCCTAACCTTGTTTCTCCTTGATATGGGAGCGCTTGACTGCCTTCTTCTTCATCAAGATATTCTCGAACCTCCCCGTCAGATAGATCGCCACCCCTTCTCGCTTTTTCTTCCCCTCCTCACGTTTTGGTCATCCGCTTCTTCCACGGTGCCGATACTGGCGGTCTTGATGGGAGTTGACAATGAATAAATTTCACTTGGGTTGCCCACTCAACTTCAATTAGCAATACACGAAGACGAAGTTCTTCTTCTTCATCTTAAAGAACAAGTTGCACGCATGAGAAGGCTACAAAGAAACATATTGTGAACAAGTTGCATATCCGGCAAAATGACCAACACATAGAGTATATCCTGTCAAATGACCAACATATAGAGCATATCTGGCCAACAAGCTGCATATTCAGCCAAATGACCAAGACATATAACAACTTACTTGCTCGATGATTTGCGCACGGCTTGACCATCGACCTACTAGTTGTTTCAAATGGCCACAATACTTGCACACGGTCTCTTAGATGGTGTATCATCAATGGTTGAGCGACTTCATCCCATGGTTACAGATGAGTACGTCATGGTAGGGCTCAAATGCTTGTGCTTATGGAACCAAATATCAATGTTGGCCCAAATGTTGTGCCCTTCTACTTTGTGCTATGGATCAGATCAATGTTTTTTTGAAATAGAGAGTTGTATTAATTAAGTAGAGAAAACATAGTTCGTACAATCGCGCAGGGCCACGCTCAACAGGTAGGTTGGCACTGCATCTCGCATAACCCCACCACGCAACTCTCTACGTCCAAATTGGGCCAGACTGTGAACTAAACTATTGTCCCTTCTATCTACGTTGCAAACTTTAACTTCTCTTTCCCCTATTTGATGGCTTGAAATTCCTTCGCAATTGCTCCAATTTCCGACCTATCACCAGAGGAGGGGTTGAGCGCCTTTGCCACCGAACTGCAATCCGTCTCAATGGTTAGGGGTAGATCCGTAGCTGACACCGTCTTCCTTAGTCCTTCTAGGCAAGCCATGGCTTCCGCACAGTCCGCTCCATTGCATCGCGGTATATAATCCCAATTCCCAAGCTGATAAAATAATTCTTCCATCATGGTCTTGAATCACAGCGCCCCACGCTCCACTCCTACTTTCCTCGAGAAAACTTCCATCAACATTGACCTTGGCCCAACCAAGCTCTGGCTTTTGCCATCATTTTTCCTTTGTATTATCATGTTTATGCACATTTGGTAATTTAACCATAGGACTTTTTTCTTTTTGTTCTATCCCAGAATTTCCGTCCGCAGCCAAACAGAGGTTTACAAGGTAGTTTTGTAGAAAACGAGTAGAATGGGAAACTTTCGTCTTACCTTTTGCAAAGATCACATCATTTCTATGGTGCCAAACACGCCACGAAAATAGCATAAATTTTTGTCTCATATCTTCACTCACCTTATCTAGCCGGACCAGGACCCAATCCCTTCCAGTGTATTCTATTTCATGCTCAGGGGGGAAGTTCCATACATCCTTCAGTTCGTGCCAAAGGGCCCTTGCAAATGTGCATCGTTGTGCCATATGGAAGCCTGTTTCATCATCTGCCCCACATATATTACAAATCAGGGTGAGGCCTGGGATGCGTTGAAATCTATTAGTTTGAACCGCCAGCGACTTAGTTGCAAGTCTCCATGTAAAGATACACACTTTTGGAGGTACATTTGTCTTCCAGATATTATTCCAAATACTTCGTTCCCTGAGGTATTGTGGCTGGATCCAATCATCTCAAAATTCCTTTCGTCCATGGCTAGCCCGTATGCGTTATGAACAGTGAATATTCCATTCTTTTCTGGCTGCCAGACAATATAATCATCTTCATCATAATTGGGAGTCGGATACTCAAAATATCATTCACGTCTTCGCGTGTAAATATACGCCTGATATTATCTTCCTTCCAGGAGTGGCTCTCCTGATCGATGAGGTCCGCTACCCAACGGGTTCGGGAGTTTGTCGGATTTGTGTTTATTTTCATGTTTCCTCTCGGGATCCAATTATCTCTCCGAATGCGGACACTATTTCCATTGAAGATGTGCCAGATACATCCTTTTTTAAGGAGTTCCAACCATGCATGATGCCCTGCCAACCCAGCGAGCATTATGAATAAATCCATGTCTAGCAGATCAGCCCCATGGTAGTATTTGCTGGGTTCTACGGTACGGTGCATCGACTGCAAATTAGAGATTTTCTACGTGCAGAACATCCAGGAACATGCTAGGGGAATGGCGCAGTGCCGTGCAGTGGAAGTAGAGTTGGGGCAGCGCGTCCAGGGCCGTCTCCTCCTTGTCAGATCTCCCTCGAACAGCCGGTCCTTGGATCCCACGTACAGGTTCACTGGAGTGGCGCAAGAACACCGCCTCTAGCGGTATCCGTGCGTGCGGGAGGAACACGCGGCCTGCTAGGTCCGTTCACACAGTCAGCAGTGAGTGGAGGTGGCTATTCGCAACACATGCAAACCCTAGTGACAGCGCCAAAGCGATCAACTAAATGTGTATGCTACACCCCCACTTTATATAGGCATCTGTTGCGGGCTCAACACTTGGGCCTCGCATAGACCCTAAAGCCCCCAAGTCTACTCGGTCACTATCCAAGTCCAGATCACATCACATCCGACCAGTGTCCTTGGATCTGACCTCGTACGTCCCTTCCCTTAAGCGCGTGAACCCTTAGGTGTAAGTCGGCTTGGTCGCGGGTCGGATCACCTCCAACTTGCTCGGCTGGTAGCGGCCTCTAGCAAGGCGTGCTGACCACCAAGTAGACTATGAAGCCGGTTGGCGAACCTGTACAACATGTCACACTTATGTTCCCTTGCCACACGATATATGTTGTCAGGTGATAACCCACAAGTATAGGGGATCGCAACAGTTTTCGAGGGTAGAGTATTCAACCCAATTTGTTGATTCGATACAAGGGGAGCCAAAGAATATTCTTAAGTATTAGCAGCTGAGTTGTCAATTCAACCACACCTGGAAACTTAGTATCTGCAGCAAGGTGTTTAGTAGCAAAGTAATATGATAGTGGTGGTAACAGTAACAAAAGTAAAGACAGTAAAAGTAATGTTTTTGGTATTTTGTAATGATTGTAACAGTAGCAACGGAAAAGTAAATAAGCGTAAACCAGTATATGGAAAACTCGTAGGCATCGGATCAGTGATGGATAATTATGTCGGATGTGGTTCATCATGTAACAGTCATAACATAGGGTGACACAGAACTAGCTCCAGTTCATCAATGTAATGTAGGCATGTATTCCGTAAATAGTCATACGTGCTTATGGAAAAGAACTTGCATGACATCTTTTGTCCTACCCTCCCGTGGCAGCGGGGTCCTATTGGAAACTAAGGGATATTAAGGCCTCCTTTTAATAGAGAACCGGAACAAAGCATTAGCACATAGTAAATACATGAACTCCTCAAACTATGGTCATCACCGGGAGTGGTCCCGATTATTGTCACTTCGGGGTTGTCGGATCATAACACATAATAGGTGACTATAGACTTGCAAGATAGGATCAAGAACACACATATATTCATGAAAACATAATAGGTTCAGATCTGAAATCATGGCACTCGGGCCCTAGTGACAAGCATTAAGCATAGCAAAGTCATAGCAACATCAATCTCAGAACATAATGGATACTAGGGATCAAACCCTAACAAAACTAACTCGATTACATGATAAATCTCATCCAACCCATCACCGTCCAGCAAGCCTACGATGGAATTACTCATGCACGGCGGTGAGCATCATGAAATTGGTGATGGAGGATGGTTGATGCTGACGATGGCGACGAATCCCCCTCTCCGGAGCCCCGAACGGACTCCAGATCAGCCCTCCCGAGAGAGATTAGGGCTTGGCGACGGCTCCGTGTCGTGAAATGCAATGAAACTTTCTCACTGATTTTTTTTCTCCCCGAAAGCCAATATATGGAGTTGGAGTTGTCATTGGAGGGCATCCAGGGGGCCCACGAGGTAGGGGGCGCGCCCAGGGGGAGGGGCGCGCCCCCATCCTCGTGGACAGGGTGTGGGCCCCCTGGTCTTCATCTTTGGCGAGGATTTTTTATTATTTATTCTAAGATATTCCGTGGAGTTTCAGGTCATTTCGTGAACTTTTGTTTTCTGCACATAAAACAACATCATGGCAATTCTGCTGAAAACAGCGTCAGTCCGGGGTAGTTCCATTCAAATCATACAAGTTAGAGTCCAAAACAAGGGCAAAAGTGTTTGGAAAAGTAGATACGACGGAGACGTATCAACTCCTCCAAGCTTAAACCCTTGCTTGTCCTCAAGCAATTCAGTTGACAAACTGAAAGAGAAAAAGAAAAACTTTCACAAACTCTGTTTGCTCTTGTTGTTGTAAACATGAAAAGCCATCATTCAAGTTTCATCAATTATTATGAACTAACCATACTCACAATAACACGTAGGTCTCACAATTAATCATATCAATAATATAATCAGCTAGCGAGCCATAATAATAAAACTCGGATGACAACACTTTCTCAAAATAATCATAACATGATATAACGAAATGGTATCTCGCTAGCCCTTTCTGAGACCGCAAAACATAAATGCAGAGCACCTTTAAAGATTAAGGACTGACTAAACATTGTAATTCATGGTAAAAGAGATCCAGTCAAGTCATACCCAAAATAAACCAATTATAATGAATGCAAACGACAGTGTGCTCTCCAGCAGGTGCTTTTTTAATAAGAAGGGTGATGACTCAACATAAAAGTAAATAGATAGGCCCTTCGCAGAGAGAAGCAGGGATTTGTAGAGGTGCCAGAGCTCGGTTTTGAAATAGAGATAAATTATATTTTGAGCGGCATACTTTCACTTTCAACGCAACAACTATGAGATGGCTGTATCTTCCATACTACATGCATTATAGGCAGTTCCCAAACAGAATGGTAAAGGTTTATACTCCCCCTCCTCCACAAGCATCAATCCATGGCTTGCTCGAAACAACGAGTGCCTCCAACATTCAATGGGTCCCAGGGGAAGTTTTGTTTAATTATTTTGGTTTGCTTTGATCTTTTTGGATCATGGGACTGGGCATCCCGGTTACCGGCCCTTTCTCGTGAATGAGGAGCGGAGTCCACTCCTCTTGACAATAACCCACCTAGCATGGAAGATATAGGCAGCCCTAGTTGCACATGAGATGCTCGAGCATACAAAACAAAATTTTATTTGAAGGTTTGGAGTTTGGCACATATAAATTTACTTGGAACGGCAGGTAAATACCGCATATAGGAAGGTATAGTGGACTCATATTGAACAACTTTGGGGTTTAAGGAGTTTGGATGCACAAGCAATATTCCCGCTTAGTACAGGTGAAGGCTAGCAAGAGACTGGGAAGCAACCAACTGGGAGAGCGACAACAGTCGTAAACATGCATTAAAATTAATTTACACCGAATATAAGCATGAGTAGGATATAATCCACCATGAACATAAATGTCATGAAGGCTATGTTGATTGGATTGAACTACATGCATGAACATGTGCCAAGTCTAGTCACTCAATTCATTTGAAGGAGGATATCATCCCATCATACCACATCATAACCATTATAATAGCATGTTGGCACGCAAGGTAAACCATTATAACTCATAGCTAATCAAGCATGGCACAAGCAACTATAATCTCTAAATGTCATTGCAAATATGTTACTTCATAATAGCTGAATCAGGAACGATGAATCATCATATTTACAAAAACAAGAGAGGTCGAGTTCATACCAGCTTTTCTCATCCCAATAAGTCCATCATATATCATCATTATTGCCTTTCACTTGCACGACCGAATGGTGTGTATAATAATAAGAGTGCACGTGCATTGGACTAAGCTGGAATCTGCAAGCATTCAACTCAAGAGAGAAGACAAGTAATATGGGCTCTAAGTTAGATAAGCAATAAAGCATATAAGAGCCACTAAGCATTTTCAATATAGTCTTCTCGACCCCCAAAGAAAGGAAAATAAATAAAAACTATTTACACGGGAAAGCTCCCAACAAGCAAAAGAAGAACGAGAAATATTTTTGGGTTTTTTTTTAATTATTACTACAGCAAAGAAATAAACTACTACTATTTTTTTTTGGTTTTTTCTTAAGGTTTATCAAACACACAAGAAGAAAGCTAGAAGAGGAAATTTAAACTAGCATGGATAATACAATGAAAAAGTATGAGCACCGACATCTAGCAATGACTGTGTGTGAACATGAATGTAATGTCGGTGGAAAATACGTACTCCCCCAAGCTTAGGTTTTTGGCCTAAGTTGGTCTATTGCCAGGGATGGCCTGGCGGATATCCGTAGGTGAAGCTGGAGTCGTACTGTGATGCAGAAGACTCCGGCTGCCACTGGCTGGCAACCTCCTCTGGATCCCAAGAATAAACAGATAGTCGTGGAGGCTCATCTTGTGATTCCGGTTCCGGGGCTGGTGCAGGATTCCGATAGGCTTGAACAGCCGCCCACAAAACGATGTGAGGACCTGCAGATAAGTTAAACAAAGAAGGAGCAGGCAAAGTAATAATCTCAGGGTGATGTTTATCAAAGTACAATTTATATTTGAGTTCCCCTTCACGACTCTTAATAAGAAAATCATGCGCTAGCATACTCCTATAATCTAAATAGGCACGAGGCAGCGATGTTTCCTCTTCCTCCTCATGCCTAATAGGTATTTCAAAATGTTCAATTAGGCGTGAGGCATAAATACCTCCAAAGATGGGGCCTTTAGTACGGTTCAGACTTAACCGCCTAGCAACAATTCCACCCATACTAACAGAGTTATTGCGGTATAAACCATGGAACAAAATGATAACATCAGGAATACTAAGATTTCCATAGTTTCCGCGACCTATCAGGCAGCGACTAGCAAATAAGCAAAGTAGCGTAAAACAGGAAAATGTATGCTAGTGATTCTTGCATCAGAAACCTTCCTGGTTTCTCTCACCGTGATAGTCTTAATGAAAGCTTCTACTTCATTACGGTGTGGTTCATCCAAGGTGCCCTCAAAAGGTATTTTGCAAACCTCGCAAAATTCAGCTAATGGCATCCTCTTAACAACGTCATATAAATGAAATTCTACCGATGGAGGTGAACTTTTAGGGAAAAAGTAGAAATTCTGCACAAAAGTATTTGTGAGTAAGAGATACTGATGACGTTGGTCACAGAGGAAGTCGGTGAGGCCAGCATTCTCAATTAATAAATAGAAATATTCATAATCCCGGCTCTCCTCAAGAAGTCATCGGAAGGCCATTCACAAGGCTAGACCTCCACGGTGCGAGGTAAATTAAATTTGTGCTTCTCCTCTTCTTCCTTTTGTTTTTCCTTAGAGTTTTGGCTCGACGAGCCCCTCAAAAGTCTCTTCATTATTTCTGAAACAATCTGAAATTTTTAGTAACTTCAAATAAAAGTGAACCAACTTCAATAAAATTGATAGCAACAACTCCTCCAAGTGCCTAGAGCCTATATAAAGCATTGGAACTACTTGAACCATATAAATTTGACATGCAAGCTCAAGAACATGGTCACCTACGCAACACAAATTTGCAATGAATAAAGCACTAGAACAAAAACTAATTGGACCAATGGAGGAGTCACATACCAAGGAACAATCTTCCCAAGCAGTTTTGCGAGAGGTGCCTTGAGCAAGGAGATCGAAAATCACAGCAATGGGGGCTGGAACTCGTGCTTGAGTTGGTTTTTCGTGTTTGTGTGAGACAGAGGAAGAAGATGGGTGCAGGGGTAAGTGGAGGAGGACCACCATGGGCCCACGAGGCAGGAGGGCGCGCCCAGGGGGGTAGGGCGCGCCCTCCACCCTCGTGGCCAGGTGGCAGCTCCCCCCGTGGTGATTTTTGCACGGTAAATCCTCAAATATTCCCGAAAAAATCATATTAAATTGGCATGGCATTCTGAGGACTTTTATTTTCGGGATATTTTTATATTGCACGGATAAATCAGGAAACAGACAGAAAAATACTATTTTACTTTATTTCTACTAAGTAACAGAAAATATAAAGAGGGTATAGAAGGTTGTGCTTCTAGTTTCATCCATCTCATGCTCATCAAAAAGAATCCACTAACAAGGTTGATCAAGTCTTGTTAACAAACTCATTCTGATAGTCATGGAACCGGAGAAATTTCGAATAACACTATGTTACCTCAACGGGGATATGGACATCCCCAATAATAAGTATATCATATTTCTTCTTGACATTAGGGAGGGGAAATTCAAAACCTCCAAATATAATCGATGAAATTTTTCCAATAGAGTTGATACTATAAACTTGAGGTTGTTTCCTCGGAAAGTGTACCGTATGCTCATTACCATTAACATGAAAAGTGACATTGCCTTTGTTGCAATCAATAACAGCCCCTGCAGTATTTAGGAAAGGTCTTCCAAGAATAATAGACATACTATCATCCTCGGGAATATCAAGAATAACAAAGTCCGTTAGAATAGTAACTTTTGCAACCACAACATGCACATCCTCACAAACACCGACAGGTATAGCAGTTGATTTATCAGCCATTTGCAAAGATATTTCAGTAGGTGTCAACTTATTCAAGTCAAGTCTACGATATAAAGAGAGAGGCATAACACTAACACCGGCTCCAAGATCACATAAAGCAGTTTTAACATAATTTCTTTTAATGGAGCATGGTATAGTAGGTACTCCTGGATCTCCAAGTTTCTTTGGTATTCCACCCTTAAAAGTATAATTAGCAAGCATGGTGGAAATTTCAGCTTCTGGTATCTTTCTTTTATTTGTAACAATATCTTTCCTATATTTAGCATAAGGATTTGTTTTGAGCACATCAGTTAATCACATACGCAAAAAGATAGGTGTAATCATTTCAGCAAAGCGCTCAAAATCCTCATCATCCTTTTTCTTGGATGGTTTGGGAGGAAAAGTCATGGGTTTCTGAACCCATGGTTCTCTTTCTTTACCATGTTTCCTAGCAACGAAGTCTCTTTTATCATATCGTTGATTCTTTGATTGTGGGTTATCAAGATCAACAGCAGGTTCAACTTCTACATCATTATCATTACTAGGTTGAGCATCATCATGAACATCATTATTAACATTTTTACCAGGTTCATGTTCATTACCAGATTGTGTTTCAGCATCAGACATAGAGATATCATTTGGATTATCAGGTGGTTCAGCAATAGGTTCACTAGAAGTTTGCACAGTTCTATCATTTTTCTTTTTCTTCCTTTTAGAAGAACTAGGCATATCAATATTATTTCTCTAAGAATCTTGCTTGATTCTCTTAGGGTGGCCTTCAGGATACAAAGGTTCCTGAGTCATTCTACCAGTTCTAGTACCCACTCTAACAACATAATTATTTTTCTTACTATTCATTTCATTAATCACTTCTTTCTGAGCTTTAAGTACTTGTTCTACTTGAGTGGTAACCATAGAAGCATGTTTGCTAACAAGTTTAAGTTCACCTCTAATATTAGCCATATAATCACTCAAGCGTTTAATCATAAAGGTATTCTCTTTTAATTGTCTACCAAAATAAGCATTAAAGTCATCTTGCTTAAACATAAAGTCATCAAACTCATCCAAGCACTAACTAGCAATTTTAGTAGGAGGGACTTCAGTTTTATCATATATGTAGAGAGAATTTACCTTTACTACCTATGTCGGGATGTCGGGAGGTTCTTCATGAAATAAGTAATTGAGATCATATACTTCTTCAACAGGCGGTAAATTAAGACCATGTATTTCTTCAATAGGAGGTAAATTCTTAACATCTTCAACTTTAATACCTTTTTCTTTCATAGATTTTTTTGCCTCTTGCATATCTTCGGGACTGAGAAATAGAATACCTCTCTTCTTCGGAGTTGGTTTAGGAATAGGCTCAGTAATTGGCTCAGGAGCTGGCTCGAGAGTTGGCTCTGGAGGTGCCCAATTATTTTCATTTGTCAACATATTATTCAATAGAATTTCAGCTTCATCCGGTGTTCTTTCCCTGAAAAGAGAACCAGCACAACTATCCAGGTAATCTCTGGAAGCATCAGTTAGTCCATTATAAAAGATATCAAGTATTTCAGGTTTCTTAAGAGGATGATCAGGTAAAGCATTAAGTAACTTGAGAAGCCTCCCCCAAGCTTGTGGGAGACTCTCTTCTTCAATTTGCACAAAAAATTATATATCCCTCAAAGCAGCTTGTTTCTTATGAGCAGGGAAATATTTAGCAGAGAAGTAATAAACCATATCCTGGGGACTTTGCACACAACCAGGATCAAGAGAATTAAACCATATCTTAGCATCACCCTTTAATGAGAACGGAAATATTTTGAGTAAATAAAGGTAGCGCGATCTCTCATTATTAGTAAACAGGGCAGCTATATCATCTAACTTACGAAGATGTGCCACAACAGTTTTAGATTCATAGCCATAAAAAGGATCAGATTCAACCAAAGTAATTATATCTGGATCAACAGAAAAATCATAATAATCCTAATTAGGAACACAGATAGGTGAAGTAGCAAAAGCAGGGTCAGATCTCATCCTACCTCTAAAAGATTCTTTACTCCATTTAACTAGCAACCTATTACGTTCAAGACTATCCTGGCAAGCAAGAATAGCTTCAGTAGATTCAGCATTAAAAAGGTAACCCTCAGGAATAGCAGGCCTATTTTCATCATCACTAACATCATCGTGTTCAGTTTCAATAATTTCTCTTTCTCTAGACTTAGAAATTTGTTCATCTAGAAATTCACCAAGAGGCACAATAGTATCAAGCATAGAAGTAGTTTCATCATAAGTATCATGCATAGCAGAAGTGGCATCATCAATAACATGCGACATATTGGAACGAATAGCAGAAGCAGGTTTAGGTGTCGCTAGCTTGTTTATAACAGAAGGTGAATCAAGTGCAGAGCTAGATGGCAGTTCCTTACCTCCCCTCGTAGTCGAGGGATAAATAGTTGTCTTAGCGTCTTTCAAGTTCTTCATAGTGTCCAGCAGATATAAATCCCAAGTGACTCAAAGAATAGAGCTATGTTCCCTAGCAACGGCGCCAGAAAAAGGTCTTGATAACCCACAAGTATAGGGGATCGCAACAGTTTTCGAGGGTAGAGTATTCAACCCAAATTTGTTGATTCGACACAAGGGGAGCCAAAGAATATTCTCAAGTATTAGCAGCTGAGTTGTCAATTCAACCACACCTGGAAACTTAGTATCTGCAGCAAGGTGTTTAGTAGAAAAGTAATATGATAGTGGTGGTAACAGTAACAAAAGTAAAGACAGTAAAAGTAATGTTTTTGGTATTTTGTAATGATTGTAACAGTAGCAACGGAAAAGTAAATAAGCGTAAACCAGTATATGGAAATCTCGTAGGCACCGGATCAGTGATGGATAATTATGCCGGATGTGGTTCATCATGTAACAGTCATAACATAGGGTGACACAGAGCTAGCTCCATTTCATCAATGTAATGTAGGCATGTATTCCGTAAATAGTCATACGTGCTTATGGAAAATAACTTGCATGACATCTTTTGTCCTACCCTCCCGTGGCAGCGGGGTCCTATTGGAAACTAAGGGATATTAAGGCCTCCTTTTAATAGAGAACCGGAACAAAGCATTAGCACATAGTGAATACATGAACTCCTCAAACTATGGTCATCACCGGGAGTGGTCCCGATTATTGTCACTTCGGGGTTGTCGGATCATAACACATAATAGGTGACTATAGACTTGCAAGATAGGATCAAGAACACACATATATTCATGAAAACATAATAGGTTCAGATCTGAAATCATGGCACTCGGGCCCTAGTGACAAGCATTAAGCATAGCAAAGTCGTAGCAACATCAATCTCAGAACATAATGGATACTAGGGATCAAACCCTAAAAAACTAACTCGATTACATGATAAATCTCATCCAACCCATCACCGTCCAGCAAGCCTACGATGGAATTACTCACGCACGGCGGTGAGCATCATGAAATTGGTGATGGAGGATGGTTGATGATGACAACGACGACGAATCCCCCTCTCCGGAGCCCCGAACGGACTCCAGATCAGCCCTCCCGAGAGAGATTAGGGCTTGGTGGCGGCTCTGTGTCGTGAAACGCGATGAAACTTTATCTCTGATTTTTTTTCTCCCCGAAAGCCAATATATGGAGTTGGAGTTAGCGTCGGAGGGCATCCAGGGGGCCCACGAGGTAGGGGCGCGCCCAGGGGGGAGGGGCGCGCCCCCCACCCTCATGGACAGGGTGTGGGCCCCCTGGTCTTCATCTTTGGCGAGGATTTTTTATTATTTATTCTAAGATATTCCGTGGAGTTTCAGGTCATTCCGAGAACTTTTGTTTTCTGCACATAAAACAACATCATGGCAATTCTGCTGAAAACAGCGTCAGTCCAGGTTAGTTCCATTCAAATCATACAAGTTAGAGTCCGAAACAAGGGCAAAAGTGTTTGGAAAAGTAGATACGACGGAGACATATCATCAGGCTCAAGGCGAGTCTATCATCCTTGTGCTAGCCCGACCTCTTTCTCGTCCCAGTGATGCCGGCCACAAACCGAATTATCTCATAATCCATGTTGCATGGACATGCTTATCTTGGTCGGATCACACAAGGGGCCCAGAGTATATCTCTCCTGATCGGAGGGGAAAATCCCATCTTGCTCGACCATGTCTCACAGCATGGGTTTGGACAAGCCCGAAACGTATCTTTATAAATACCCAGTCACGGAGTAGCGTGTGGTTGGCCCAAAGCAAGTCGGTCACCATCCCGAGTACATGTGCTAGCTTAGGTCTTAGGACATAAAACATATGTAGTACTAGAGACTCACAGATGACATATTGTTGTGTCTCATAGTCGGGTCTGTGCGACTCAGACCTTATCTCGACTAGGATCCGACTATGTCAAATCCGACCAAATCCTTCCGAGTCCATATTATCCGGTTAGCATCCAATGCTCCATGGCTAGTGAGACCAAGCCATCGACTGTGTCATATGCTAGTCTAGTCGGTTGCACGTCCACACACCCCTTTTGATTAGGGACCTTTTAGGACAGTCATCACATAATGCATAGGAAATATCATTGATAATGCCCAAGGACTATCTTTATTCGTAAACACATAGGAAATATCATCATACATGATTGTCTATAGGGCATATCTCCAACAGTCTCCCACTTGCAGTGGAGCCAATCAAATAGACAACGTATGCCCATAGCTCTAACGTGCCCCTCATGCTTGGGTTGTGGAAGCAGCATAGTCAACGGATCTGCAATATCTGCACCCGTGTGAATTTTGCATAACTATACATCACCACTCTTTATGATCTTTCGTATTAGGTGATATTTCTGATCTATAAGTCTGGCCTTGTGGTGATTCCTCGGCTCCTTGGTTGTGCGATGGCATCAGAATTATCACAATAAAGGTCCAACGGTTTTACCGAGGCTGGGAAAATACCAAGATCATCCAAAAAGTTCCGGATCCAAACACCTTCCTTTGCAGCTTCACAAGCCGCAATGTATTCGGCTTCTGTGGTAGAATCGGCCACCGTATCTTGCTTGAAACTCATCCAGCTCACCGCTCCTCCGTTCATGATGTACATGAATCCGGACTGTGATCGACAATCATCTCTGTCGGCTTGGAAACTTGCATCGGCGTAACCCCTTATGACGACATATTCCTCTCCTCCATAAACTAGGAACATCTCTTTAGTCCTTTTCAGGTACTTCGAAATAGTCTTTACCGCTGCCCAATGACTCTCACCTAGGTTTGCCTGGTATCTACTTGTTAGGCTTATTGGAAAAGCAACATCAGGTCATGTACATACCATGGCATACATGATGGATCCGATTGCCGAGGCATATGAAATTCGACCCATCCTGCTTCGCTCATCAGATGTCGAAGGACTCTGAGTCTCGCTTAGCCATATACCATGTGAGATAGGCAAGAACCCTTTCTTGGCCTCACTCATGTTGAACCGCTTCAACACTTTATCTATGTACGTGCTCTGGCTTAAGCCGATCAGCCTCCTCGATCTATCTCTATAGATCTTAATGCCCAATATGTAAACTGCTTCACCGAGGTCCTTCATCAAAAAGTTGCCATTCAATAACTCCTTGACCGAGTTCAACATCGAAACATCATTTCTGATCAGTAGTATGTCATCCACATACAAGATCAAAAACACAATGGATCTCCCACTTAACTGCTTGTATAAACAAGCGCCCTCTTCGCTTTTGATGAAACCGAGACCAGTGACGACCTCATCAAAATGAATGTTCCAACTCTGAGATTCTTGACTCAACCCATAAATTGATCTCTTGAACTTGCATGCCTTACTAGCGCTAGTTGGATTGACAAAACCCTCGGGTTGTATCATATACACGTCCTTGGTTAAATTTCCGTGAAGGAGAGCCGTTTTGACATCCATCTGCCATATCTCGTAATCGAAATATGCAACTATAGCTAGTACGATCCTCACCAACTTTAGCATCGCTACCGGTGAGTAAGTCTCATCGTAGTCAATTCATTGAACTTGTCCATAGCCTTTAGCGACAAGCCGAGCTTTGTGGATCTGAACATTTCCATCCACGAAAATTATGTGTTGGATATCTTATATGTTTGCTCTGTAATGGCCTTTTGAAATATATCTATATATGTCATCTATATTTGTGATGAAAATTGTTGGATTTAATAAAAAACAGATAAAAGAGCCAATATGCAGGCTCTTTGCCGTCTGCCACCGACGGCAACGGGCTCTTTGCCGTCTGCCGCGGACGGCAAAGAAGGCACGTGGCATCCAGCTGTGCTTCCTGGGAGCTGACCCGTTTGGTCAGTTTGCCTACAGTGGCAGACGGCAAAGACTTTGCCATCAGTGGCAGACGGCAAAGACCTGCCGTTAGCCACTTAACGGACTGACAGCGCAATTATTGTCGTCCGCCTTCTTTGCCGTCTGCCGCGCTCTCTTTGCCGTCTGCGGCGGACGGCAAAGACTTTGCCATCAGTGGCAGACGGCAAAGTAGCTGTTTACCGAAGCCCACTTTGCCGGAGCCTTTTGCCGTCCGCGGCTGACGGCAAAGGCCTTTGCCGTCCGCCGTTCATGCCTTTGCCGTTCGCCATGGCAGATGGCAAAGTAGCTGATTCCTGTAGTGCACATCGGTTTTCTTCTTAATGACCCATTTGCAGCCAATGGCCTTTACGCCGGGCGGCGAATCAACCAAGTCCCAAACTTGATTCTCATCCATGGACTTTAACTCAGATCTCATGGCCTCCAGCCATGCCTCTAAATATGGGCTCACCATCGCTTCCATATACGTGGCTGGCTCGTCACTTTCTAGGAACAATACATCACGCACTATGCGCAATCTTTCAGACCTCCATCGTTTCTGTGCCGCTTCCACTACGGGTTCCCTGACTGATTCAGGTATGATCTCGTCACCAGCTGAGTCGTCCCCGAGTGGTCCTCAAATTTCTTTGAGTCAGACCGCCCTCCCACTGGCCTCACAACTAAGAAACTCTTTCTCAAGGGAAACCCTATTTCGAGCAACAAACACTTTGTTCTCTTCCCGATTGTAGAAGCTATATCCCAAGGTTTCCCTCAGATATCCCATGAATATGCACTTGGGTGTAAGCTTATCTGACATAAGTCGCTGGACAAATGCTTCACAACCCCAAATCTTTTAGAAAAGACAAACTGGGACTCTTCCAGGTCCACATCTCGTGTGGTGTATTGTCTATGGATTTTGATGGTACCCTGTTAAGTGTGAAAGCTACAGTCTCTAGGGAGTATCCCTAGAATGACAAGGGTAAATCCGATTTGCTCATCATGGAATGAACCATGTCCAACAAGGTCCTATTCCTCCGTCCCGACACGCTATTTCTCTGTGGCGTACCGGAAAGTGTGAGCTGAGGTACTATACCTCGGTTTTTCAGATGATCATCAAACTCCTGGCTCATGTACTCACCTCCACGATCAGGTCGTAGAAGCTTTATGTTCTTGCCGAGTTGATTCTCAACCTTGTTCTAAAACTCTTTGAACTTTTCAAAAGTTTCCGACTTTTGCCTTATCAAATAGATGTACCCATATCTAATCAAGTCATTAGTAAAATTCATGAAGTATCGATAGCCACCTCTGGTAGTTGTTCTCATTAGACCACACACATCACTAGGTATAAGCTCCAACAGCTCGGACACCCTCTCGCAACTCTTTGCAGAAGGAGACTTAGTCATCTTGCCGATCAAGCATGATTCGCATGTCTCGAACAACCCAAAGTCGGCCGAAGTTAGGAGCCCATCATCATGGAGCTTCTTCATGCGTTTCGGTCTAATGTGTCTAAGCCGGCAATGCCAGAAGTATGTCGGATTTATTTCATTAGTCTTATGCCTCTTGACATTCACGTTATAGACTGGTTCCTGTTCCAGATTCAATATAAAAAGCTCATCAACAATGGGTGCATAGCCGTGGAACATTATATTCAAATAAAATGAACAACCATTGTCCTTTAAATTTAATTCATAACCCTGTCTCATAAAGCATGAGGTAGAAATAATGTTCTAACTAAGTGCAGAAATGTAATAACAATTATTCAATTCCAAAATAAATCCAGAAGGAAGCTAGAGTTGCATCGTGCAGATCTCCAATGCGGAAACTCTTGCTTTGTTGTCGACCCTGATGTCAATCTCCCCTTGTGCCACACACCTAGTTCTTACCAGATCCCGCATCGAGTTGCAAATATGAACAACTGATCCGGTATCAAATACTCAAGAGCTACTAGGTATGTCAGCAAGGTAAATGTCTATAACATATGTACCAAGTGCACCTTTGCCTGAAGCAGCATTTCCAGCCTTCTTGCCATGCTCAGCAAGCCACTTTCTACAATTCCTCTTCCAGTGACCAGTTTCCTTGAAATTATAGCAAATGGTCTTCGAGTCCGGTCCTGACTTCGGCACAGCGCCGGAGGTTACCATCTTCGTGTCCTTTACCATAGCCTTCTTATTGGACCAACTCTTCTTGAACTTACCCGAGTTCTGCACCATCAACACTTGATGCATGCCTTTATTTATATCCTGCTCTACCCCCTTGAGCATCCCATGCAATTCAGTGAGCCTCTTATCCATGCCGCGCATATGATAGTTCAAGATGAATGTCCCATAGCTAGGTGGACGAGAACCCAGAACTGCATCAGTAGCCAGCTCATCTAAGAGCGGGAAGCCCAACCGATCCAAAGCTTGCACATATCCGATCACCTTGATCACATGCAGGCTCAGTGGATCACCTTCCTTCAGCTTACAATCCATCAAGGATCGCCAAACATTGAACCTTTCGGTCCTAGCCTGCACCTGAAACATGCTCTTGAGGCTCTCGATCATATTGAAAGCCCCAACATCTTCAAAATGCTGCTGCAAATCGGGATCCATACAAGCCAGCATGAGACAGCTGATCTCATTTGATCATCAGTGAGCTTCTGGGAGGCATTCCTGGTTGTGGCATCGGCATTATCGGTAGGTTCCTCTGGAAGTGGATCCTCTAGAACATGTTCCTTTTTATCATGCTTGAGAACAATTCTCAAATTTCTATACCAGGTGGTAAATTTTGTTCCATTCAGTTTATCCTTTTTCAAAATTGATTTCAATGCAAAGTTGGGTTGAGCAGGTGGTGCCATTGATCTACAACAGAAAAATATGCAATGACTAAGCACTGTGTTTATGTAGAGTAATTCAGGCCTTAAATAGAATACTCCCACTGAAGTCAGCATCCCTCCGCAAACTCTCAATGATTCAGGATCCGACTAGCGCATGCGACTAGTGAGCTTTAGCATCACTACTAGTTGATACGTCTCCAACGTACCTATAATTTTTGATGTATTCACGCCATGTTTATAATATTTCTACATGATTTTGGTATGATTTGGTTAGAACTAACCCGGACTGACGCTATTTTCAGTAGAACTACCGTGGTGTTGTTTTTGTGCAGAAATAAAGGTTCTCAGAATGCGCTAAAAATCAACAGAGATTTTTTGGAAAATATAAAAAATACTACAACAAAAAGTCATCGGAGGGGAGTCCCGTGGGGACCACAAGGGTGGAGGGCGCCCCCACCCCCTGGGGCGCGCCCCTGTGCCTCGTGGACTCTCCGTGGGGCCCTGTAGCCACCAAAAACCAATCGGGACCCTGTTCCGGCATCCTACTGGAGGAGGGAGTAGTTCACCCTTGAGGTTGAGGGTATGTACCAGTAGCTATGTGCTTGATCTCTCTCTCTCTCTCATGTTCTTGATATGGCACGATCTTGATGTATCGTGAGCTTTGCTATTATAGTTGGATCTTATGATGTTTCTCCCCCTCTATCTCTTGTAATGGATTGAGTTTTCCCTTTGAAGTTATCTTATCGGATTGAGTCTTTAAGGATTTGAGAACACTTGATGTATGTCTTGCGTGGGATACCCGTGGTGACAATGGGGTATTCTATTGATTCACTTGATGTATGTTTTGGTGATCAACTTGCGGGTTCTGTGACCTTGGGGATCTATGCACAGGGGTTGGCACACGTTTTCATCTTGACCCTCCGGTAGAAACTTTGGGGCACTCTTTGAAGTTCTTTGTGTTGGTTGAATAGATGAATCTGAGATTGTGTGATGCATATCGTATAATCATACCCGTAGATACTTGAGGTGACATTGGAGTATCTATGTGACATTAGGGTTTTGGTTGATTTGTGTCTTAAGGTGTTATTTTACTACGAACTCTAGGGCTGTTTGTGACACTTATACGAATAGCCCAATGGATTGATCAGAAATAATAACTTTGAGGTGGTTTCGTACCCTACAATAATCTCTTCGTTTGTTCTCCGCTATTAGTGATTTTGGAGTGACTCTTTGTTGCATGTTGAGGGATAGTTATATGATCCAATTATGTTATTATTGTTGAGAGAACTAGCACTAGTGAAAGTATGAACCCTAGGCCTTGTTTCAAAACATTGCAATGCCGTTTTCGGTCACTTTTACTACTACCTTGCTGTTTTAATATTTTCAGATTATAAAAATCTATATCTATCATCCATATTGCACTTGTATCACCATCTCTTCGCCGAACTAGTGCACCTATACAATTTTCCATTGTATTGGGTGTGTTGGGGAGACAAGAGACTCTTTGTTATTTGGTTGCAGGGTTGTTTGAGAGAGACCATCTTCATCCTACGCCTCCCACGGATTGATAAACCTTAAGTCATCCACTTGAGGAAAAAAATTTACCGTCCTACAAACCTTTGCACTTGGAGGCCCAGCAACGTCTACAAGAAGAAGGTTGCGTAGTAGACATCACTAGCCAGCAGACCTATCAGGTAAGCAACTCCTTGCTAATCGTATCTCTATACGACTCCCATCGGTCGGTAAGATATCTCATACCCCCAGCTTCCAACCTTCTTTGCCACAAGGCCCAAAACCGTTTTGATAGCCTTGTCATGTTAACCTAATGTAGTGCATGTCCGTGTTCGACACGAATCCTTCAGTTTTCAAGGACACCTAGTAGCACCCCAATTTTATGAGTCCACTACTAGACAGACTTGACGTGCGAAGGTGCAACATCGGAATGTCAAATTGCTTGATATAAATGTGGGGTATTTCTACCATTCTAACATGCATAGGAAAAAAAGAAGCATAACAATCACAAATAAACATATATTGTGAAAAAGTATGACTCCTTCAAGGATGTTCTTCTAGGTCAGCTCTGACTCCGATGACCATCTAGGAAATCCATCTTGTTTGTCATGCCGTGACGCCAATCCACCAACCTGATCTCTATTCTCCAACTACTACAACTAGTAACAAATTTTACATAGAGTCACAAGTCGACACGCAGGACATTATACATTATAATGACAACACTTGGGCTCCTGCCGGCTGACAAACATGACACGCAGGCCGTGTATAAATTGCACACATGCATGACATACACATGAGCCATACTATTCACACCAAACCTGCAAAACAAAGTTACGCATAGAATCACATTCTACCAGTTTGAGTGATCGTGTACGAAATACAAGACGCTACGCACAAAGTAGTCCCATCTAAACTCCGATCACGCCGAATTTTCTGATCTGATCGATCATCACGAATCTGATTCAGATTTACGTTTCACTGTTAACCCTGATGGCGGATACTGATATGTCTCCAACGTATCTATAATTTATGAAGCATTCATGCTATTATATTATCTGTTTTGGATGATTATGGGCTTTATTATACACTTTTGTATTATTTTTGGGACTAACCTATTAACCGGAGGCCCGGTCCATATTGATGTTTTCTTGCCTATTTCAGTATTTCGAAGAAAACGAATATCAAACGGAGTCCAAATGGAATGAAACCTTCGGGAGCGTGATTTTTGGAACAAATATGATCCAGGAGACTTGGAGTCCACGTCTGAGAAGCTTCGAGGGGGCCAGGAGATAGGAGCCCCCCCCTATAGGGCGCGCCCCTGTCTCCTGGGCCCCTCGAGCACCCCCCGACCGACTTCTTTCACCTATATAATCCCATATACCCTAAAAACATCGACAACGCAGATAGATCGGGAGTTCCGCCGCCGCAAGCCTCTGTAGCCACCAAAAGTCAATCGGGACCCTGTTCCGGCACCCTGCCGGAGGGGGGATCCCTCACCGGTGGCCATCTTCATCATCCCGGCGCTCTCCATGACGAGGAGGGAGTAGTTCACCCTCGGGGCTGAGGGTATGTACCAGTAGCTATGTGTTTGATCTCTCTCTCTCTCTCTCTCTTTCGTGTTCTCTCTATGGCACGATCTTGATGTATCGCGAGTTTTGCTATTATAGTTGGATCTTATGATGTTTCTCCCCCTCTATTCTCTTGTAATGGATTGAGTTTTCCCTTTGAAGTTATCTTATCGGATTGAGTCTTTAAGGATTTGAGAACACTTGATGTATGTCTTGATGTGCTTATCTGTGGTGACAATGGGATATCACGAGATCCACTTGACGTATGTTTTGGTGATCAACTTGCGGGTTCCACCCATGAACCTATGCATAGGGGTTGGCACACGTTTTCGTCTTGACTCTCCGGTAGAAACTTTGGGACACTCTTTGAAGTACTTTGTGTTGGTTGAATAGATGAATCTGAGATTGTGTGATGCATATCGTATAATCATGCCCACGGATACTTGAGGTGACAATGGAGTATCTAGGTGACATTAGGGGTTTGATTGATTTGTGTCTTAAGGTGTTATTCTAGTATGAACTCTACGATAGATCGAATGAAAAGAATAGCTTCATGTTATTTTACTACGGACTCTTGAATAGATAGATCAAAACGGATAACTTTGAGGTGGTTTCGTACCCTACCATAATCTCTTCGTTTGTTCTCCACTATTAGTGTCTTTGGAGTGACTCTTTGTTGCATGTTGAGGGATAGTTATATGATCTAGTTATGTTATTATTGTTGAGAGAACTTGCACTAGTGAAAGTATGAACCTTAGGCCTTGTTTCCTAGCATTGCAATACCGTTTACGCTCACTTTTATCATTAGTTACCTTGCTATTTTTATAATTTCAGATTACAAATACCCATATATACTATCCATATTGCACTTGTATCACCATCTCTTCGCCGAACTAGTGCACCTATACAATTTACCATTGTATTGGGTGTGTTGGGGACACAAGAGACTCTTTGTTATTTGGTTGCAGGGTTGTTTGAGAGAGACCATCTTCATCCTATGCCTCCCATGGATTGATAAACTTTAGGTCATCCACTTGAGGGAAATTTGCTACTGTCTGACAAACCTCTGCACTTGGAGGCCCAACAATGTCTACAAGAAGAAGGTTGTGTAGTAGACATCAAGCTCTTTTCTGGCGCCGTTGCCGGGGAGGAGAGTGCTTGAAGGTGTATCTTTAGATCTTGCAATCGAATCTTTTTGTTTCTTGTTTTATCACTAGTTTAGTCTATAAAAGAAAATTATAAAAAAAGTGGAATTGAGTTTGTCTCATACACTTCATCTTTTTAATATCTTTCGTGAGAATGATGGTAAGGATAATTGTGCGCAAGTGCTAGAAGAAGAAGTCTATAAAATGTTTTGCATGAAATCTTTGAATGATGAGCATGATTGCAATGTTGTTAGTATGAATTCCTTGAATATCCATGATGCTAATGATATGCAAAGCCACAAGCTTGGGGATGCTATGCTTGATGAATATGATATTTTTAGTCCCCCAAGTTTTGATGAGAATATTTATTATGATGAAAGCATGCCTCCTATTTATGATGATTATATTGATGAAAGTGGCTTTGGAAGAGTGTCAACTTTTGGTAGTATGGATCCCACTATTTTGGAGGATATTGAATCTTATTGTGATGAATATGATAGTGGATTTGGAAGAGTGTCAACTTTATTTAGTGATGATTCCACTATTTCGGAAGAGGTTCCAATTGGTTATGAGAATAAAGTTGCTATATATGATGATTATTGTGATGACATGTATGCTATAAAGAATAATGATAACCATGAAACTTGTCATCATGATTTTAGTTTTCAATTGGATTATGCCTCACATGATAGTTATTTTGTTGAGTTTGCTCGCACTATTATTCATGAGAAGAAATTTGCTTATGTGGGGAGTAGTAATTTTTTTATGCTTGTAGATCATGAAAAGAATGCTTTAGGTGCTGGTTATATTGTTGAATTCATTCATGATGCTACTGAAAATTATTATGAGGGAGGAATATATGCTACTGAAAATTTTGAAGCTATGCTTGTTTTACCTTCCTATGCTAGTTGATTATTGTTCCCATAAGTTGTTTGCTCACAAAATCCCTATGCATAGGAGGTGGGTTAGACTTAAATATGCTATTCATATGCTTCATGATGCTCCCGTTATGTTTCAATTCTTATCTTTTATGTGAGCATCATTATCATTATCATGCCTAGCTAGGGGCGTTAAACGATAGCGCTTGTTGGGAGGCAACCCAATTTTATTTTTGTTCCTTGCTTTTTGTTCCTGTTTAATAATAAATAATTCATCTAGCCTCTGGTTAGATGTGGTTTCATGTTTTAATTAGTGTTTGTTCCAAGTAGAACCTTTGGGAAGACTTGGGTGAAGTCTTTGTGATCTTGCTGTAAAAAAACAGAAACTTTAGCGCTCACGAGAATAGCTGCCTTTTTTACTGGAGAGTGCTTTTAGGTTGATTATTTTTGCATATGATTAATAGACAAATTACTCAGTTCCACCAATTTATTTCAGAATTGTTGGAGTTACAGAAGTATACGTTTGATACAGATTACTACAGACTGTTCTGTTTTTGACAGATTCTGTTCTCATTGTGTTGCTTGCTTATTTTGATGAATCTATGATTAGTATAGGAGGATATGAACCATACAGAAGTTGGAATACAATATATATTACACCAATATGAATAAAGAATGAGTTCATTACAGTATCTTAAAGTGGTGTTTGTTTTCTTTTACTAACGGAGCTTACGAGTTTTGTGTTAAGTTTTGTGTGGTTGAAGTTTTCAAGTTTTGGATAAAGATTCGATGGACTATGGAATAAGGAGTGGCAAGAGCCTAAGCTTGGGGATGCCCAAGGAACCCCCAAGGTAATATTCAAGGACAACCAAGCAACTAAGCTTGGGGATGCCCCGGAAGGCATCCCCTCTTTCATCTTCGTTCATCGGTAACTTTACTTGGAGCTGTATTTTTATTCACCACATTATATGTGTTTTGCTTGGAGCATCATTTTATTTTGTTAGTATTTGCTTGATGTTATTTAGAATAATGTTTTCATCTTTATTTTCAATAAAAATGTCAAGGATAGCCTTTGCCATGCTTATTTTGCTAGTATACATGTTGCTGTTTCAAAACAGAAAGTTTACCGCTGTTGCAAAAATTCCCTAGAAAAGTCAGAGAGTGATATAATGTTGAATATTTGTGCATAATTATCTCTGATAAATCTACTACAGCATAGTATTTTTCTTATAATTTTTGGAGTTAGGGAAGTATGGTGAATCGTGCATTCTTTACAGACTATACTGTTTTGGCAGATTGCTGTTATGTTTGCATTGTTTGCATATGTTTGCTTGTTTAATGATTCTATTTGAGGATAGGAGTATTAAACATGCAGAGACATTTAGTATTCAATTTTAAATAATAATTTTAGTGATTTTTTGTAGTAGAAAATGATAAGGTTTTTGCATCGTTTTATACTAACTTATCTCACGAGTTCTTGTTGAGTTTGGTGCGAATGAAGCTTTCGAGATTTAGGAAACTGAGATATAAAAAGAATTAAGGAGACACAAAAGCTCAAGTTTGGGGATGCCCAAGGCACCCCAAGAAAATATTTCAAGAAGTCTCAACCATCTAAGCTTGGGGATGCCCCGGTAGGCATCCTACCTTCCTTCTTCAACAACTATCGGTTAGTATCGGTCGAACCTAAGTTTTTGCTTCTTCACATGAGTTGTGCTATCCTTGCAATGTCATTTTGTTTTGCTTTGCTTGTTGTATAATAAAATACCAAGATCTGAAATTCTTAAATGAGAAAGAGTCTTCATATAGGTATATGATTATTTAACTACTCATTGATCTTCACTTATATCTTTTTGGAGTAGCTTGTCATTTACTCGTGTGCTTCACTTATATCCTATGAGTAAATGGTTGAATGAGTTGAATGTCATAAACCTGAAATTATATATGCCTCATTTGCTTATCCCATGGGGAGTAATGACTTCACATCTAAGAAGTAGAGGTTGTAAATTTATTGAAGGTTAGCAAGCATTGTATTGGTCATTTGAATAATTCATAAAAGAATATTGAAGGAAGAGAGATTTCACATATAAATATACTACCTTAGACATCTTTTATAATTGTGAGCACTCATTAAAGTATGACATGCTAAAGAGTTGATGTTGGACAAGGAAGACAACATAATGGGTTATGTTTTCTCACATCTCAGTTAAAGTATATTGTCATGGATCATTCAAACATGTTGAGCTTGCCTTTCCCCCTCATGCTAGCGAAAATTCCTTGCACCAAGTAGAGATACGACTTGTGCTTCCAAATATCCTTAAACCCAATTTTTGCCATGAGAGTCCGCCATACCTACCTATGGATTGAGTAAGATCCTTCAAGTAAGTTGTCATCGGTGCATGCAATAAAAATTGCTCTTTAAATATGTATGACTTATTAGTGTGAAGAAAATAAGCTTTATACGATCTTCTTATGGAAGCAATAAAAGCAACGAACTGCATAATAAAGGTCCATATACAAGTGGCAATATAAAGTGACGTTCTTTTGCATTAAGATTTTGTGCATCCAACCATAAAAGTGCATGACAACCTCTGCTTCCCTCTGCGAAGGGCCTATCTTTTACTTTATGTCTTTTACTTTATGCAAGAATCAAGGTGATGTTCACCTTTCCCTTTTTCATTTTATCCTTTGGCAAGCACCTCGTGTTGAAAATATCCTGACATATATATCCAATTGGATGTAAGTTAGCATGAACTATTATTGTTGACATCACCCAAAGGTGAATACATTGGGAGGCGAAATTATAAGCCCTTATCTTTCTCTGTGTTTGATTAAAACTTTGGACCCATTAATATCACGTGAGTGTTAGCAATTGTAGAAGACTATATGATAGTTGAGTATGTGGAGTTTGCTAAATCAAAGCTCTGACATAGACCCTTCCTGAAAATAAGATGAATTGTAATTGTTTGATGACTAAGAATGAAGTTCGCTAGTTTTCAAGAAAGTTTATGGTCTATACTTTAACATGTGAATAGCTTGTTACTTGATCGTGAGAAGTTTTATGAGATGAACTACTGTTATGACATATAAACATGCTAGATAAGGTGATTGAAATTATCATTGATCAAACTTGTGCACCTACTAGCATTCACACTTCATAAATTATTTCTTTTATCATTTACCTACTCGAGGACGAGCATGAATTAAGCTTGGGGATGCTGATACGTCTCCAACGTATCTATAATTTATGAAGCATTCATGTTATTATATTATCTGTTTTGGATGATTATGGGCTTTATTATACACTTTTATATTATTTTTGGACTAACCTATTAATCAGAGGCCCAGCCCATATTGCTGTTTTCTTGCCTATTTCAGTATTTCAAAGAAAAGGAATATCAAACGGAGTCCAAACGGAATGAAACCTTCGGGAGCGTGATTTTTGGAACAAATATGATCCAGGAGACTTGGAGTCCACATCTGAGAAGCTTCGAGGAGGCCAAGAGATAGGAGGACTCCCCCCTATAGGGCGCGCCCCCTGCCTCATGGGCCCCTCGAGCACCCCCCCCCCTCGGCCGACTTCTTTCAGCTATATAATCCCATATACCCTAAAAACATCGACAACAAAGATAGATCGGGAGTTCCGCCGCTGCAAGCCTCTGTAGCCACCAAAAGTCAGTCGGGACCCTGTTCCGGCACCCTGCCGGAGGGGGGATCCCTCACCGGTGGCCATCTTCATCATCCCGACGCTCTCCATGACGAGGAGGGAGTAGTTCACCCTCGGGGCTGAGGATATGTACCAGTAGCTATGTGTTTGATCTCTCTCTCTCTCTCTCTCGTGTTCTCTCTATGGCACGATCTTGATGTATCGCAAGCTTTGCTATTATAGTTGGATCTTATGATGTTTCTCCCCCTCTACTCTCTTGTAATGGATTGAGTTTTCCCTTTGAAGTTATCTTATCGGATTGAGTCTTTAAGGATTTGAGAACACTTGATGTATGTCTTATCGTGCTTATCTGTGGTGACAATGGGATATCACATGATCCACTTGATGTATGTTTTGGTGATCAACTTGCGGGTTCCACCCATGAACCTATGCATAGGGGTTGGCACACGTTTTTGTCTTGACTCTCCGGTAGAAACTTTGGGACACTCTTTGAAGTACTTTGTGTTGGTTGAATAGATGAATCTGAGATTGTGTGATGCATATCGTATAATCATGCCCACGGATACTTGAGGTGACAATGGAGTATCTAGGTGACATTAGGGTTTTGATTGATTTGTGTCTTAAGGTGTTATTCTAGTATGAACTCTATGATAGATCGAACGGAAAGAATAGCTTCATGTTATTTTACTACAGACTCTTGAATAGATAGATCAAAACGGATAACTTTGAGGTGGTTTCATACCCTACCATAATCTCTTCGTTTGTTCTCCGCTATTAATGTCTTTGGAGTGACTCTTTGTTGCATGTTGAGGGATAGTTATATGATCTAGTTATGTTATTATTGTTGAGAGAACTTGCACTAGTGAAAGTATGAACCTTAGGCCTTGTTTCCTAGCATTGCAATACCGTTTACGCTCACTTTTATCATTAGTTACCTTGCTGTTTTTATAATTTCAGATTACAAATACCCATATCTACTATTCATATTGCACTTGTATCACCATCTCTTCACCGAACTAGTGCACCTATACAATTTACCATTGTACTCGGTGTGTTGGGGACACAAGAGACTCTTTGTTATTTGGTTGCAGGGTTGTTTGAGAGAGATCATCTTCATCATATGCCTCCCACGGATTGATAAACCTTAGGTCATTCACTTGAGGGAAATTTACTACTGTCCTACAAACCTCTGCACTTGGAGGCCCAACAACGTATACAAGAAGAAAGTTGTGTAGTAGACATCAGATACCGACCGACAGGGTAGGTTGTGTCACGACCTCATTGATTTCGATTTACAGAAAACATAGCCTCAACGATCCCCATGTACAGTTGATCTCATCAACCATGCACATAGCCGATCTCATAAAAGACAACAGATCTAATCTGTCGCCTCCACATATCTAATATGCATACGATCTGAAGCCAAATCCTATACCAGAGGCTCTGATACCACTGTTGGGTTCTACAGCAGGGTGCATCGACTCCAAATTAAAAAAAATTCTACGTGTAGAACATCCAGGAACATGCTACGGGAATGGATCATAGATGTTACCACTAGACGTGCAGTCCATCAGCGGAAATAGAGTTGGGGTGGCGCGTCCGGGGCCGTCTCCTCCTTGTCTGATCTACCTCAAACAACACGTCCTTGGATCCCACGTACAGGTTCGCCGGAGAGGCACAAGCACACTGCTTCTAACGGTATCCACGCGTGCAGGAGGAACACCGTGCGGTAGACTGCTAGGTCCGTTCACACAATCAGCGACGAGTGGAGGTGGCTATTCACAACACATGCAAACCATAGTACAACGCCGAAGTGATCAACAAAATGAGTGTGCCGCACCCCCACTTTATATAGGCATCTATCGCAGGCTCAACACTTGGGCCTCGCACGAACCCTAAAGCCCCCAAGTCTACTCGGTCATTATCCAAGTCTAGCTCGGATAACATCTGACCAGTGTCCTTGGATCCAACCTCGTAGGTTAATTTCCTTAAGCATGTGACCCCTTAGATTTAAGTCGGCTTGGTCGCAGGTCGGATCACCTCCGACCTGCTCGGCTGGTAGCGGCTTCTAGCAAGGCGTGTCGACCACCAAATAGACTATGAAGCCGGTTGGCGAACCTGTACAACATTTCACACTTATGTTCTCTTTGCCACATCATATATGTTATCGGGCTCAAGGCGAGTTTGTCATCCTTGTGCTAGCCCGACCTCTTTCTCGTTCCTGTCATGCCGACCACAAACCGAATTATCTCATAATCCATGTTGCATGGACATGCTTATCTTGGTCGGGTCACACGAGCAGCCCAGATATATCTCTCCTGACCGGAGGGGCAAATCCCATCTTGCTCGACCATGTCTCGTAGCATGGGTCTGGACAAGTTCGAAACCTACCTTTATAACTACTCAGTCACAGAGTAGCGTTTGGTTGGCCCAAAGCAAGTCTGTCACCATCCCGAGTACATGCGCCAGCTCAGGTCTTAGGACATAGAATGCATGTTGTACTAGAGACTCACAGATGACATATCTCCGCGTCTCACAGTCAGGTCTGTCTGACTCGGGCCTTATCTCGACTCAGATCCGACTATGTCGAATCTGACCAGATCCTTCCGAGTCCATATTATCCAATTAGCATCCAATGATCCATGGCTAGTGAGACCAAGCCATCGACCGTGTCATATGCTAGTCTAGTCGGTTGCACGTCCACACAACCCTTTTGACTAGGGACCTTTTAGGACAGTCATCATACAATGCATAGTCCCACAAACAAATCATGTACTTGCTGATACACATCATTGATAATGTCCAAGGACTATCTTTATTCATAAACACATAGAAAATATCATCATACATGATTGCCTCTAGGGCATATCTCCAACATTATTTTGCCTTAAATACTCTCGCGCGCAAGCTGTCGGGACGTGCAACAAGTCACCAAGGTTGCCTAGCGAGGAGAGCCTGGTTAGAAACTGTAAGGTCTTTGAATCCCATACCTCCTTGCCTTTTTCGTTTTGTAAGTTTGTCCCAACTCGACCATTGGATGTGTCGGCGATCTTTATCATCTCCCACCAAAACTCTCTGGATATGTGCATGAGCTCCTCACAAAGGATTGCTGAGAACTTGAAAACACTCATTGGAAAGGTGGCGATCACTTGAACCACTGATTTAATTAGTGCCCCTTTGGCTCCACTAGAAGAATATTTTTCGATCCAATCATTCATTCTTTTCCTTGCTTTATCTTTGTTTGCTTGAGTTTCCCTTTTATCATACGTCCTTTGGAACCGATAAGCCCAAGTATTTCGCCTCAAAACTCACCGTCACTACATTCAGGATATTTATTACTTCCTGTCCGTCCTCTTGTGAACATTTGTTACCAAGGAGCAGGGAGCATTTAGATGGACTGATTAGTTGTCCAGTGGCTCTTTCATAGTTGTTCATGATGCTCTTCACCTTATTGGCCTGATCACCGTTTGCCTTAAAAAATAACAGGTTGTCATCCGCAAATAGAAGATGTGAAATGCCAGGGCTTTGTCGACAAATTTTCAGCTCCTGTATTTCACCAGCTTCCACCTTACTATGTACGTATTAGACGTGAGAGCCCATCAGCGACAAAGACAAAAAAAAGGGGGAAAGTGGATCTCCATGTCTCAAACCACATGCATGTAGGAGTGAAGCTATGCAACTAGTTCCCGTTGAAGCGGCTAGAATAATTCACTGTTTTGACACACGTCATGATCCATTGTATACATTTATCAGCAAAACCTAATCTTCTCATCGCCCCTTCTAGGTATTTCCAGTCAACTATGTCATAGGCCTTTGCGAGGTCTAATTTGTATGCGCAAAATTTTCCATTTGCGTCAAAACTTTTTTGGATGCTATGGATACATTCAAATGCAATCAAAGCGTTATCCGTAATCATTCGCCTGGAATGAAAGCATGGTCGTAATCGGTTAACCAAACATTTTGAAACAATTTTATACACTACATTGCATAGGCTAATAGGTCTATAATATTTTAGGGAGCTCGGGTTTTCCTTCTTCGGTATTAACACTACAACAGTATTATTGACTCCTTCCGGCATGACACCCGAAGTAAAGAACTCTTTTCCTGCCTTGATCACCTCATTTTTCAGAGTACCCCAATGCCTTTGATAAAATCTAGCAAGGAACCCTGGATCGGATCAATGTTGGTGGCCAAGTACGCATCGTGCAATAACTCGTCCTCCTGCATGTTGAAACTTTCTCCTCTGCCCTTTTTCTTTGGATCAGACGGAAATTCATCCGGATCAAGGTGTACACATCCGACAGCGGCGGCGATGGTCCGCATATATACCAGGCCTCACCAGCCCCTGTACCATGCACGCCGTCTGCACCACGACCGCACCCTTAACTTCCATCACCATATCAGTCACCCCAGTCACCCTTCTTTTTGAGCGGCGCCGCCTCCTTTGCCTTCTGTTTGAGGCGGTTGGCTTATCGTGTCACTGAGTTGATCTTTCAGACGACCGCCTCCTCGGATCCTCCCCCAATGTTGTCTCTGAAAGCTTTCGCACGGGTCCATGCATGCAGCGGCGACGACGACGAAAAATGGCGGGAATTGGGGTGGAGAGCATCAGGATGGTAGAGGAAATGGTTGAGAAAGGATGGGGGTTGTCGCGAAAATAATGCAGCCAACACCAAATGAGTGGGCTCCGTCTCAGTTTTGGGAGTGCCGGGGTGCCGAAGTCTGATGTGACTGGTGTCTGGACTCCGGCAAAGCCTCCCTGATTTGCTTCCCTTTACGGGAAAACGGTTACCCGGACAGGTCCGCGGACAAATGCGAGAGACCATCGGATGGAGGTCGGTGTTGGAGATTCCCATAATTGCAATGCATATAACCATCTCTATTTAAAGTAGTGTAAAGTTAGAATCAATTTAGGCTGTGAAATTGTGTTGAACTTATTTGATGGTAAGATGATAAAATAAATGGTAAGATGAACAAAAGAGGAAAACAAATAAGTTATCATAAACACATATAGTTTTACATGACAGGAAATATCATCATTTGCCACTTTCAAAACTGTATTGGATTTTTGTCAATATTGACAGGATTTTACCACGATCAATCATTGAAATAACAGCAATGCATGTTTGGCATTTCTGACGTCCCTAGAATGGATGGCCGATTCTACAAACCCGTGAGTCTCACCGTAATTAATCCTTGCAAAGCTTCCACTACAAAGTCTCTAGCACATCCATATAACTATATAGCAGCCGGCTGGCACGTCATATAACATACTGACATAGTATAGCAGTCGGCAGTTGTTTGCGGGTTGGCTTCTTTAATGAAGCTTTATAGTGAAGTCGGAGTCGCTCGTTCGAGGCAACCAGCTGGGACGATGATGACGCTTGCAACTTATCGGCAGATGTCTTTTTTCTTTGCAGCTTTGCGTTTCATGTCGATGGTTAGGTTGAAAGGTGGTGCCCATGTCGTATGGGTTGGATTGTATCAGTTTTAGTCTGGTTTTACGTCAATTAACCGGGCAATTCTCTTCTTCTTGATCAATAAAAATGACATGTCTTTTGCCTCGTTTCAAAAAAAAAAAGATTGGTCGGCCTAAGCTAAATACCGGTGTGACCATCAGTCACGAGTCTCTTTTTGACAGTGCACTAGCCAGCCGTCGACCATACCAGATTGACCGTATCTATCTACCTATCAGCCGTTGAATGTTGATCTGATGGCCAGGAAACAAGTGACTAACGTGAATCGTTTCTGAGGTGGGAGTACCTGACGTTTAAGTGCTGTTAATTAACAACTTCTCCGACAGAACGTACGCCATGGAGAGACTTAGTCAACTTGCAGTGCTGTGGCTGGTACCAAAACATGGGCATCGATCATGATAGTGATGTTTGACCAACGTCCTCATGACAGCCGGGCGGCGGGCGCACCTAGCTAGGTACGTGCAAGGAACCCTAGTGCCCCGCCTTGGACAGTTCGCCTCTTCTTCCTCGCCGCTGACTTCTGCTGAGACCCAATTAAACTCGGGATGGGCAGGCCCGAATGCACATGGATACGCTGATGCACGTGCAACGTGCATGCATCATGCATGTGCACCATACGATACAATAGTGCAACTGTGGAGTGCAGATGCATGCATGGATTGTGTGGTCGTGTCGATATCGATCGGTATGGCAGATTTTATGATGGATCAAGATCGGTCGGCCGGCTTTCTCTAGGCGGCCCGCCCACTAACGTATGCTAGGATGGATGGAGTGCATGATCGTCGTGTATATGAATCATTCCTTTCATGTAGGCAGAACACTGCGCACACGATCAGTTAATGCACAAGCTTGCCGTATCCATCGGTATGCTGTGTAGCCTCCGTTTCGGAAGAAAAGGTATGCTGTGTAGGGTCGAAGTACGTATCGTCAAGATTCGCCTCGCCGAAATGTTGGACAATCGATCGAACGCGGATGGTATCCCGATCGTTCCCAGCTTCTTAATTACCTTTGGCAATGTTTGCGTGTATACGTGTGTGTTCACGACGACGACAAAAATCCATCGACCCCATGCTCCAAAGCAGGGTGCCTGACGGCGACACAGACGCGGCTTCAGACACGTACATACAAACATGCACAGGGCTTAACTCATCGGCACTACTGTGTGTCGAGACAGAGTATCCACGTAACTTCCATCCTCCCCCCACTTCACGCAACCTGATCGACGGATCTACTCGTTTCCCATGCCCAATAATTGTGCACGCACGCATGAATGCACTCTGCTGACTGAACATAGGCCGTGGAGCGTGGACCCGTGGCACCCTGCTCACTACTGATGCACATGCATGTGTGCATCGATGGATAAACGGATAGCAGTCTACTCCTAATACAGTGGGCCGGCGGACTCGGCGCTGCATGGCCACACCCACACCGACCCGGCGCGCGCCATATCCGGCCCGGGGCCGTGCGTGCGTGCATGTGGCCGCCGTGGACAAACCGCCGTGGGCAGTTGGGGCGACGGCCGGCCGGGGGGCGATCGAAACACGACGGAAGGATTTTAATGAGTGGCCTGGTCAGTGACCT